>NC_072870.1:4467307-4775096 GCF_028858705.1 Grus americana | reverse complement strand
CCCCCCCGGCGCTGCAGCGCGGTGCCGATGTGCCGGGACGCCCCGGGGGCGGGGGGGGGTGGTGGGGGGGGAGAGGTGTCAGGGTCCGACCCCCTCCCTGCAGCCTCGGCGCCTGGGGAAAGAACACGGCTCTGGGCTCCTGCCCTCTGCGGGGACTCGGCTTTAATCCCCGGGGGGGGGCCGGGGCAGTCCTCGCCCTGCCCGTGGCCGTGGCCGTGGCCGCCGCGCTAGTCCGTGCCGTTGGCGAACTGGCAGAGTTTGTTCTCCAGGTCGGAGATGCGCTTCTCCTGCGCTTGGACCGTCTCCTTCAGGGCACGGATCTCCTCCAGCACCTCCTCCAAGGCTGGCTGCTGCAGGGGGGGGTACGCGGGGTCACCGGGGAGCCCCCTCCGGCCCCCCCCAACCCCACCCCCGGCAGGGGGACAGCCACGTGGCGACGTCCCCGTCCCCAGGACACTCACGGAGAAGTCGGAGTCGCAGGTGGACTGTCTGCGGCGGGAGCCCGGAGGGGGCTTGTTGTCCAGGATGTTCTTCTTGACCACCTTCAGCTCCCGGTTCTTGACGGGGACGTAGCCGTCCCGCAGCGAGATGAGGATGGGCTCCGCGTCCTTCCCCGACAGCCACTCGTCCGCCTCCAGGGCCGGCTCAGGACCCGGCGTGTCGGGGTACAGGTCATCCTGGAAGAGGTCTGACTGCGGGGGTGAGGGAGACGGCAGTGAGATGGGGTGTCCTGCCCTAGGAACCCCCCCGCCCACCTCCCCTGGGACCCCCGTGGGCTCACCTTGCGCGGCACCGTCATGACGATGGGCTCGCACTTGCGCTCGTGCAGCTTGAAGAACCTGCGTGCGGCAGAGGTGGTCAGGGTCCAGCTGCCCCCCCCGACCCCTCCGCCTCCCCCCAGCTTTTCCCCTGGCTCTCACCTGGCGATCTCGCACTTGCTGACGTCCAGCCCACGCTTGGGCATGAAGCCCATGCCCCGCTGCGGCTCCTTGCTGCTGTAGGTGTTCAGGTAGTGCACGTAGGGCGCCTCGTCCGTGATCTCGAAGTACCGGATGCTGCTGTCCCCCTGCAGGGGTGGGGATGGGTGTCAGCCGGCCCCGGCACCCCCAGGGATGGGGTGGCACGGAGGGGTGTGCCCCGGAGTGGGGGGTTACCTTCCCGCAGAGGTAGACAATGCTGGAGTCGGGGTCGTAGAAGGGCAACAGGACGCCGTTGCTCGTGTCCATCTCCTGCAGGGCGATGGGGTCCTCAAAGTTCTTCTGTGGGGCCGGAGCGGTGGTGGTGGGGTGAGCGGTGGCCCCGAAACCCCCCATCCCGGTTAGTCACACACATTAGCCACGGCACACTGTGGGGACGGGGCTTGTCCCTCCCCCGGGGTACACAACCCCCCGGGCAGGCAGCTTGGCATGCCCCCCCCAGCCCCCCTTGCCCCGCTCCCACTTACCTGCACGATTGGGCACACCCCAGTCTGGCTTACCCCCCCCCCCCAGCACTCCCTGCGCCCCCCCAGGCCCCTCCCCATGCCCGGCACAGCACGGCACACTTGGGAACTTGGCATCTTTTTTGGGGGGGATGCAGCGGGCACCCCAACTGGGGCGGGGGGGGGCGGGGGGTGGTGGAGCCAAGTTCCCGGGGCAGCACTCCATGCGGCCTCGTTACCGGGTCCCACAAGCCCAGCTCCCGCTGGCTCATTCTGGTAAAGCCCGTGGTAAAGATGTGTCCTTCCCGCGTGAAGATGGCCCGCACGGGCCTCAGCCCTTCGTGGGGGGCAAACCTCTCCTGGGGGGAGGGGGAGAGAGTCAGCACGCGGCAGGGGCAAGGGGGGGAAAATGGAGGGGTCCGGATCTGTCCCCCAAAACAGCCGCTGAGTCCTGCTCCTGGGAAGTGCATGAGGCTGATGGGTCGCGTGCACGCGCTGCCAGAGAGCGTCCCCGGCACCCAGCGCGTCCCCGGCTCCACAGGGTCCCCGGGGCGGCGCTGGCCGGGCGGCAGCCTCCGTCTCGTACCAAGTCCCAGAGGCCCAGCTGCCGCTCGCTCATCTTGCTGAAGCCGGTGGTGAAGATCTTGCCATCGGCCATGAAGATGGCGCGGATGGGGCGGGCGCCGTCGTGCGGTTTGGCTTTCTCCTGCGCCGGTCGTTAGCGGGTTAAAACCAAAGACAGAGACGCGCGGGTGCGGACGGTTAGTAGGGTCAGGCAGGCACGGGGGGGACCCCGCGGCGGGATGGTGGGGGGGACACGGCGGGGGCACTCACCGCCACGATCTGCTGCTTGCGGGGGTCGATGACGCGGACTTTCTTGTCCTTGCAGGTAGTGACGAGGAGGCTGCCGTTGCGGTTCCAGCCCACGTTGTAGATGAGGTCCGTGTGCATGTCCTCCAGCGCCAGCAGCATCTCCCCCGTGCCCACGTTCCAGAGGATCACCAGGTTGTCACAGCCTGTGGAGGACATCGTCAGCTGTCCTCGATCTCACCTGTCCCCGAGGAGGGCGACCCGGGACCCCTTACCTGCGCTGAGCAGGACGTTGCGGGCGGTGGGGTGCCACGAGATGATGCCCACTCGCTTGGAGTGTCCCTCCAGCGTCACCACGGGCTCCGTGATGTTGCGCACAGGGACATAGTCGGGGACCTGCCACACCTGGGGGGGGACAGAGAGCGGAGCACGGGGCAGCGGGGATCACCCTGCGGCTGAGCGCTAAGCAGCTGAGCACCCTGGAGCCAATTAACCCCATCGTTAATCCTGGCTCGGGCTGCAGGGAGGGTGGTGCAGAGATGGCAGCAGCGCCTGCATCCCGGGGTGCACCTCTGGCACTTGGGGTGCTGGTGGGCACAGGGAGGGGGGGCACAGCTGGGGTGCAGCCCCCAGCCCTCCCTCCCCCCAGCTATTCCTGGGTGCTGAGTCGCCGGGGCGGGTATATTTAGCACAAACTGCTGCATCATGGAGAGAGCAGCCGCCGCCAGCGCGAACGCATGGCACTGGGGCTAAAAATAGGCCAGTGACACTTCGCAGGCGGTGAAGGGGGGGGGGATGCTCCGTGCCGCTCCCCCAGCGCCTGCCACCCCCCTCCCGCCCGAGGTCCGGCCCCTCACCATGACGGTGGTGTCCTCTGAGGCGCTGGCGATGACGTTGTCATTGTGGGGACACCAGTCGATGTCCAGCACAGGCGCCGTGTGTCCCGTCACCAGCGGGTGGTTCTTGTCCACCCGTCCCGTCTGCAACACCGAGGTGCCGGGATGAGTCCCCAGTGGCCGGGGGGGACCCTGTTGGGAGCCCCCCAAGCCCCAGCCTGGCCACCACGTGGGGCCGTGGCACAAGCGGGGACACGGAGGGGCCCTGGCGGTGGCCAGAGCTTTGCACTTGCTTCGAAGGGGGAAACTGAGGCAGTGGGAATGGGGCTCACCTCGCACAGGGCCCTGGAGGGACACAGAGGGGAATGATGTGCCCCGGGAGAGGTTGTTTTGTGTCCCCTCTGATGGCAAGGGGGGGCCGGGGACCCCCTCCCAGCCTCTCTGCTGGGTTGGGCAGGGCAGGCCCCCACCCCACTGGGATGCTCCCTGGGCAGCGTGTGCCCCCAAGGAATTTGGGCTGGGGAGAAAGCAGCCGGAGGTTTCCCACATCGCCTCGGTTGTCCCTGGGATGTCACCCTTCGCAGGTGCCAATGACCACCCCAGGCTGCCTCTGCCCCGAGCCCCCACGTGAGGATGGGGATGTTGGGGCAAAGCTGGGGGGCTCTGGGGCCACAGCAGCCCCCCAAAAGCAGAGCCCATCAGCATGTCTCCCCCACTACAACCCCGGGTGGCAGACCCCCACAGCTTCCCTGCTCACCTTGGCTAGGGGCAGGACGATGAAGGCCCCCCCACCGCCAGACTCCACGATGATGGCCAGAAACTTGGGGTTGACGGCACAGAAGGAGCTGTCCCACGTCACCTTGGAGACACGGATGTCCTCATACATCTGGTCAGCCTTCACTGGCTGCCCAAAGACGTGCCGGAACTTGCTCTGGCGCACCACGCGACGGCTCATGGCTGGGGGGGGCGCAGGGTCAGGCTACAACCATGACCCCCCACCCCAGCACGGCACAGAGTTTCAGCCACCTCAGGCCTCGCACTTCGAGAGATCCCCCCCAACTCTGGGCACAGGGGGAAGCCTGGGGACACGGGGATGGCAGGGGCTGAGGGTGCAGGATGGTGCCCAACGTGACCCCGATCCCACGGCAGGGACCGGGGGCAGCCCTGGTGTGGGGGGTGTGGGTGCTAAAAGTGCTGGGGACAGGCACCCCACAGCTGGAGCCGCTTGACAGCTGGGCAGGGACATGGCCACGATGCGCAGCTGTGCCGTGCGCCGCGGCTGTGCCGTGCCCCGCGGCCGGCACTGGAGTTGGCACATGAGCAGCTGCAGTAGAGAAGCGGGGCTGAGGGTTGTTCGGGGTGAACACGGAGGTGCCACACACCAGGCTGTAGCTTGTCCCCTTGCGTCCCATCCTGCACTGGTGGCCTGAGGTTGCCTGGCTTGACCCAGCACCCAGGAGGGAGGCTGTGCCTCTGGTGTCGGCCACCCCACGCCTCCCCCCACGGCTTGGTGTGTGCCACCCGTTCTGCACCCCCCAACCCACCTGCCTGATGGTCATCCCAGCAAGGGCCAGACCAGGCACAGCCCCACGGCCCCACGGGCACACTGGGGTGCGGAGGAGCCCCCTGTGCTCAGCACGGCCCCAGCGGGGTCTCCAGCCCTCGGCCACAGCCGGGCACACTGCCCGCAACCACCCATCTCTGTCCCGAGCCTGCGCTGCTCCTGGGACCCGCCCGGGGGGAACTGAGCCCCTGGGGCCGTATCCAGCCACCAAACCACAGCCCAGAGGGCCGAGCACCACTGCCCCCAGCCTGCGGGGTCGGTGGCTTTTGGCCAGGGCACGTGCAGCATGGAGCCGAGCCACATCTGCCCAGTCCCTGGGCATCCCCAGGGGTCCCTGCAGCCCCTCAGCATTGCCCCTGGCCTGGCAGAGTGGGTGCGGGTCGGAGCCAGGCGCTGAGGGGGCCTGGAGCCCTGCTACCGAGGGGGGGCTGGACACTGTCACCGCTGGCATCACCCCCGTGGCCCCAGACACAGTCCCCAGCCCTGGGCGGGAGTGAGGGGGCTCTGCAGGGGACACCTCAACACCGCATCCATCATCAGTGGGAGCAAAGCTCGGGGTGCCCAGGGAGGGGGTGACAGCCTGGCCAGCTGGGCAGAGTGCATGCAGGGTACAGGCAAGGTGCAGGCAGGGTGTGGGGTGCAGGAACAGTGCAGGTGAGGTGCAGATGTGGTACAGGCAGAGTTGAGCGGGGTGCAGGCAGCGTGTAGGGTGCAGGCTGGGTTGGGTAGTGTGCGGGTGGGGTGCAGAGTTGGGCAGGGTACGGGCAGAGCTGAATGGGGTGCAGGCAGAGTTCAGGTGGGGTGCTAGTGGGGTGCAGGCAGGGCCGAATAGGGTGCAGGCAGGGTGCAGGCGGGGTGCAGGCAGGATGGAAGCAGGGTGCTAGTGGTCTGCAGGCAGGGTGCTAGCGAGCTGCAGGCGTGACAGTTGGATGGGGTGCAGGCAGTGTGTTAGCAGGGTGCAGGCAGGGTGCAGGCATGATACGGGCAGGGTCGGACGGGGTGCTAGCAGGGAGCAGGCGGGGTGCAGGCGGGGCGCTAGCAGCGTGCAGGCAGGGTCAGGCGGGGTGCAGGCGGGGTACGGGCGCGACACAGGCAGGGTGCAGGCAAGGTGCGGGCAGGATACAGGCAGGACAGCCCCGCTCCCCGGCCGTGCCATTACGTTGCCACAATTGAATCCGCAGCGGCTGCTCGGGAACGACCAGAGGTCACTTTCCAAATATAGCCATCTCCTGCCGGGCGGCGGGCGGGCGAGGGGCCGGGGGGCCGCAGCCCAGCGCCCCGCCGCCCCCTCCCTCTCTCTCTCCCTCCCTCCCGGTGCCCGCCGCCGGCCCCGGCCCGCCCGCGCCCCGGCTCCCACCTGCGCTCCGCGGCTCCTGCGCGCTGCGGGCGCGCCCGGCGCTGCGCCCCGCTCGGCTCCGCCCGGCTCGGCCCGGCCCCGCTGCGCTCCCCACGGCCTGGCCCGGCCCGGCCCGGCCCGGCTCGGCACGGCTCGGCACGGCACGGCACGGCACGGCACGGCCCCGCTCCGCTCCGCTCCGCTCCGCCCGGCGCGGCTGGGCTCGGCACCGCGCAGTGCCGCTGCCGCAGAGAACAGCTGAGCCGAGCCGGGCGCCGGGGCCGGCACAGCCCCCCCGCGGCGGGCACCGGGAGAGGGGGGGGCCCCGGCCCGGCCCCGCCTGCCCCCGCACCCTGCCCGGCCCCCGGCCCCCTGCCTGCCCACCCCCCCTCCCCCCGGCTCTGCCCGCAGGGATGGGGTCAGTCCTGGCACAGCCGGCACTCGCTCCCTCCCCTAAAGCGGGGGGCCCAAGGGTGCCCGTAGCCCCCCCCGCCCCGGCACGGTGCATGGGACCCCCTCGGCCCAACGCTGCAGAGAGGTGTGGGGGGGGGGGCAGGAGAAGCCCCTCTGCCCCCTCCTGCCAGGCAGCGTCTTCCTAAAGCATTGGGGGAAACCAAGGGGAGGGTCAGCCCTCGACACCCCCAGGCTGCCATCACCCCGGGGGTCACCCCTGCCCAGGGCTCAAGCGGGACACGGGGCTGCTGGACATCCCGCAGGGCTGCGACCTGCGACGGGTCCCCCCACACCCAGGGGCCAGCCCAGCCCCACAGAGACCATGGCCACGGGGCTCTCAGCACCCCCAGCACCCCGTGGGCTTGCCACCTCCCCCCGGGAGCAAGGGGACTGCAAACCCATGGGGGTTAGCCCACGTCAGGCCCGGGCCTGCATAGCAGGATGGTTACAGGCACATTCAGAAGCCAGATTTGGGATTTAGCAGAGCACAGCCCTGCAGGGATGCCCTGGCCCAAGGGGATTAAGGGATTGTAGGGCACGGGGACCCGTGGGAGGGGAGCTGTGGTTCCTGGAAAGGCAGCAAAGCCCTGGACCCTACAAGGGCACCGTGCGGAGCCGGGCGAGCATTGGCTGAGCCCGGCAGGAGGGGGCAGCTGGCAAAAAGGCAGGAAAAGGTGACATCCTTGCTCGCTGGGCCAAAGGGGTGGCAGGGAGGGAGGGGGCTGCAGATGCACCCCCCATCTGCTCTGTCCCACCATGGCCCTGGCTTGCTCTGCCCTTGGAGCTTGGGGACGGAGCGAGCCTCGTGTCCCATGTCCTCATCTCCAAGCCACATCTCCAGCAAGCGGAGAAAAGGCCCCGGGAAGCCTTTCCCCAGGCGATGCTTGGGGGGAGTGGGGAGGGACAGGCACCCCGGGGCCACTGCCAGCCCCAGCCACGCACCCCTGGTGCCCACTCAGCCCTGGCCGAGCAGAAGCTTCATGCAAGAATGGTGAGGCTGAGCTCTGGGGGATTTGGCTCCGTACCCCCTTGCCACAACCCTGCTGCTCCCCCCAGCCAGGCAGGCCAGGTGGCAGAGACCTTTGCACCATGCTTGCTTGCCATGACAGGGGACATGATGGAGCAAAACCAACTCACCCGAGACGGGCCGTTTCCAACAGAGATCCACTTGCGCTGCGGTTATTCAGTGCATGGATTTGGCTCAGCTCCTGGGTGGGCCATGGCGGGTCTGGCCCAGGGCCCAGCTAAAACCTTGCATCCCCCTTGGAGCTTAAACCCCAGGCTCCTCCCCGCAGCTCCTCTGCCTGCAGCAGTGCGGTGAGGGCACCCAAAGCATCCCGACACTTTTCCATACGCATCTCCCAGCATCTTCCCTGCAACCGCAGCACGAGCTGGGAGAGCATCTGCTTGGGCACACGGCTCCTCGGCCCCTGCACAGGAGGTCGCTTGGGACCGGATGGTCCATCTACGCTTCTGGCAGGGCACACGAGTGAACAGCCCCGCTCTGGCTCCCCAGACCCCCCTGCTGCCCCGTGCCCCGACAGCAGCCCCGATCCCAAACAGGAGGCAGCACGCCCATGTCATCTTCAAAATAAAACTTTATTCATTCAGTAACAAGAACATTGAATCTGCACATCAGTGCACAAGTTCACATTTAAAAACAGCTGAGCACATCGGTCATAAAGTCTTTAGGGGGAAGGGGACGATCCCAGCCACCAAGGAAGATCCAGGAGGGGCAGACAGAAGCGCTCCCCTCCCCAGTTGGCAACTCCACCACCAGCCGTCCCCGAGGGCTTGTGCTCCAGCACACGGTGTGGCCGGACTGCCCGGTCCCGGGGCAATCCCTACAGACCAGCGCATGGATGTCACATCTTCATAAAGGAAAATAAAAGGCACTGGCACCTTCTTTTGTGCCAACAGAGATGTCTGCAGCGCAAGTGGGCTGTTAGCACCTCTGGGGGCACTGCCGGAGGGTGACCGAGAGCCCTCTGCCCAGCCTGGTCCCTCCTGTGCCAGCACCTGCCTCTGGCCCACGCCAGCAAGGGCTCGGGGGGGTCCCTCCCTTAGGGAGAAGCGTGGGGGTCTGCACGGAGCTAGAACCAGATTAAGGCAGGACGCACCATGACAGGAGCAGGGGACCTGCGGCGGGTATGGCTTCCTCCTGCCACCAGGCTGGGAGAGCTCTCCGAGGCCCCAGGCAGGTGCAGCGCCTCGGTGCCCATGCCAATTCCCAGCGCCTCGCTCCTCCCAGGAGGTCCCCAGAGCAGCCAGAGCTGGGGTGGGACATCTTCCACCAGGCCTTCGCTGGCAGAGGGACATGGAGCTAATCCCTGCCCCATTTACCATCCAAGTGAGACAGAAGTGGCATCGTCTCCTGACCCTCCTGTCACCCGCTGGGATCACGCCCCCAGGAAAGGGCCAAAAGTGGAGAGATTTGTACAGGTCACAACTTCTCAAGCAGACCGGACACACGCACACACGCACACACACCATCGAGTGCAACAGAACGCAGTGTAAAAACCAGTTTCACGCACACGCTATCCGTTTGTGCAAGGCTCACACGTTACAGTACAGCCGGAGATGGGGCGGGCAAGGAGGGAGGCGATGGCTGAGATATTGTACAGGAGTCAATGTAAACAATAAAGCGTCCTCCAAGAGGGCTTTGCAAGAGACCAAAAGAACAGTTGCTTTGTACAAAAATGCCCTTAAAACAACACGTTTCTGCTAAACCCCCTCTATCAGCGAGGCCGGTCAGCTGCCGAGCGCTCTGGAGGTGCTGCCCCTTCCCATCCGGGGAAGGTGCTGCTCCCCGCAGAGCTCAGCAGGTCGCTAGAAGCTCTTGTGGGGCAGCCACAGGAACCAGGAGCGAACCACCACCCACCCATGAGCCACAGCATGGAGAAAGGACAACTCTTCCCAGGCAGAGAGTTCTAACACCAGGGGCTTGGTGGCTTCATTGCCCAGACGCTGGCCAAGGAGGACCCAGGGCTCCCAGAGCACTGCATGCCACACGTCTCTCCAGCCCGTTCCCCTCGCTGCCGTCCAGGTCAGAGCCTCCAGACCTCCAAGGCCTTCATAACTCTGCAAGACAACCACCTTCCCCAACTCCCTCCACCTGTCCACAGGCTTCCCAGAGAAAAACCACAGTTGTGCTGGGCTGGAGCAGAGGACAAGGGGACAGCAAAGCACCTCCCTGTGAGCACCTTTGCCTCTTTGCTGCTCCCCCCAGCTGAAGCACCCTGACAGCAGCAGAGCCTTGAAGGAAGCAGCATTTCTGCTCTGCATGGAAGAGCCTTCCTACAGGGCATTTCTCCTGAGATCAAGCTGGGCAAAGAAATCCAATCCCGTTCCTCCTCCTCCCTTCTCAAGGGAACAAACCATGCACAGGGCTTTCCCCTCCCAAGCAGATCCTTGTCACCAGGACACGTTGCCAGCCAAGCACGTTCCCTCCAACCCAGGGCAGGCTCGGTGGCACCCTGTCCCTTCTGCCCACGGAGGGGCAGGCAGACACGTTCTTGGGGTGAGGAATGGTGGGCAGCGGGATCTGGTGAGGTTTGTGGGGGAGGCAAGGACTGAAATTGTCCTTCACAAGATGACATGAGCCACTTGGCCTTTCCACACTGCCTGCCCAGCTCCGAAGCCAGCTGGAGCTGGCTAGCAGAGGCCACATGTCTTTCAGCGTCCCAAAGAAGTATCTGGCCTCCCAGGCCAGGTCTAGTGACTGAAACAGCCCAGGATGATGTGCTATTTGACCCAAGACAGGGCCCTGCTGGGCTGCTTCGGGCTGTGCTCCAGCCTGCAGCTAGCACAGGTGACACCCCCAGCAGAGCTCGGGCTCCTGGGAAGGGGACAAAGCGCACGTTGGTGCTGGAGGACAGACACGCTGACAGCCCCGTGCCCAGGCTGCGGGCTCTGCAAGGCAGCGCAGCAGGATCCCTGGGAGCTAGAGGAGGGCGGCGAGGTGGGATTACCCTCTGCTGCGGGCAAGCTGGGGGGTTACGGACACCCCTTCCCCAGGGCAGATGCGTGCTGCTTCCCAATACTCTGCAGTGCTTTGGTGCCGCACGCTCCTCTCCAGCTCAGGATGAGCTTGTCCCATCAGAGCCTGCAAGGCTCTGCAGCATCAACGCTGCTTTCTAGGCACGGCCTTGTCTGCTGCTCCTCCCACACCACGTCCTCTCCGTGTTGGGCTTTCGGCAGCTGGAGCCATTCTGCATCTTCTCTCCGCTTCGCTCCTCCCTGCAGGGCAGGACTGGGCCAGAGCCAAGCACCAGCTCAGACACGCTCTTCTGCCACAGACCTGCCACGGGACAGCAGACAGGACCCAGAGCTCTCCCACCACGGCCAAGTGCCTTTCTCTCTGCTCCTACAGCACACATACAATTTGCTGATATGCACGGCTGGAAATGAGGAGCTTTGATTTAACCAAACTGCTCAGGAACCGTAAAATAATTTGCTGAAAGTCGGAGCAGACCCTTCAAATGCAGGTCCTCCAGGGAAGCAAGAACCTGCAGAATGGCTCGGAGTGGCCGATGGCTTTCCGTGTCTGACTGGCACTTCAGAAACCCAGCTTCAAGCAGAGGGGAGACGGGCAGATACACAGTCCCCCTACTGCAGTGGGTAACGGGGGTTCACGAAGGACTGGAGGAGAAGGGACACATTTGGCAAAGGCTGGCATCGAGGCTCGCTTTCGGAAAGGGAAGACAGCTTACAATGTCAAATCCACTCCCATTTCTGTGCAGATTACAATGAACAGCACTGAGTTTGAGTAAGGTGGTTTTGTGTTTGTTCCAGTTTACAGAATGCAGTCTTGCCCTTTTTTTTTTTAAAAAAAAACCCCCAAACATAGAAACAACAAAAAAAATTCTATATAAATACCATATATACAATTTAGGCAAAAAAACCCCAAAACCACCAACTGGAAAAAAAGAAAAAAACTTCCAGAAAAGATATTCCCTCCAGGTTGAGTGTTAGGAGTGACAGCAGAGAGGACAAAGCTTTGCATTCAGTAGGGGCAACATGTTGTGTAACAATTCTAACAGCCTCTAGGTTTGGGAGTGACCAGAAATGCCTCTGAGCATGGCAGAGGAGAGGAAAACTCAGGCAGCATGAGACAAAAATGGCTTTCAGGTGGAGGGGAGGCAGCAGGAGGGCAAAGGACAGATGATATGGCCATGAACTTGGAAGGCCCACAGCCGTATTCAAGTAATGGGAGGGTTAAAACCCTAACGAGGCATTTGTTTTAAAAGAACACTGTGGCTTTGCAGGCTTCTCCTCCTCTCACCCGCTGGTCTGGGACAGCCGAGGAAAGGCGAGCGCGGCAGCTCATGGAGGGGGCTCTGCTCCACCTCACCACGAAACAGAGGGCTCCGCAGGACCCACACCAGGAGGTGAACACTGATCTCCGTGCCAGGCTGCTCGGGGTTTTCAGAGCCCGTCCGTCAGGAGGATTTACCCCCGTGTAATCCTTTTGGGGATGCACCAGCAGAACCGAGCCGGGGGTTCGTCCTGAAGCAGCTTTGTGAGTGATCTGCCAGCATCGTGGAGTTCCAGTTTGCAGAAATATAAGAAAGGTCAAACAAAGGGACCTTGGCACAACCTTCACATTTATGGGGGCTCTCACCCCAACAACTGCCCAGCACCATTTCAAGGCATGGGGAAAATTCAAGTTAGGAACTAGGATCTGGTTCTAAGCAAAACTCCACCTTGCCAAAGCAAGCCAACATCAATTTTTGCATGATAAACGTGTTCTTTTAAAACAAACAAAAAAAAAAGAACATTTGAGGTTATCTGAGTTAAAAAACTTAAAAAAAACCCAAACAGTCCTGCAGTCAGAGTCACACACAGAAGAACCAACCCACACCTACATGCGCCAGGAACAGTAAAATGACAATATATATATAAAATTAACCAATAAAGTGCATGTTCCTTATATTACACCTGCCCCTTGTGTGAACGCAACACCATGGGTTCTCAATAAGAAATCACAGCCGAGGGCTCAGGATCACATAGTATTGTAGAGGGGATTGGTTGTCCGCTTTTTATCATTGGTCTTTTTGAGCCTCCTCAGAGGGTGAGTTCTCCCGTGCTGCTGCCGGGGTGCAACAGCCAGACCTTGAGCTGGAGACAAGGAGTCCAGGACCTGCACCTGGAGCAGCGGAGGACCCTCCTCGGAGCTAGTCCACGTCGGATCCGCGCTGGAAAACAAACTCTGCTGGCTGGAGCCGCACTCTTTGGCGTACTGAGCTAGCGGCCTCTCCACTGGCTTGCTCTGGGCAATGCACTCGGCTGTTCTGAGCTGTTCCACAAAATGCTTAGCGGGCTCTGGGGAGGAAAGGCGATGCTTTCCGCACGTGCTTTCCGAGCCCCTCTCCAACCTCCCCCCGCGAAAGCCTCGACCGAGGGCAACGCAGGTGAGAAGCACCGGGTTGGCGTTGGAAGAGGCCAACTCCCTCTCGGATAAGTCGTCCTTGGAGAGGTCCAGGCAGTCCAGTTTGGCCAAGGATGCCGAGCGTTTCATGTGGGAGGGTGTGGTGAGTCCTGCGTGCCGGATCCGAGCCTCTATTTCCTTCGCTCGCTGCTTGACCAGCCCGGGGCTGTTGCTACGCTCCTCCATGCTGTGGCTGCTGGAGCTGTGGGGGAGGCCGTAGCACAGGAAAGAAATGTCCAGAAGGTCCATGTTTTCAGCACGTTGGCTGGTGAAGTCCTTGTCGCTCAGCTGCCTCAAGGTGCCGGCACCCTCTCTGCAGAGAGGCTCAAGTCTGTCCCTGAATGGGAGAGTCGCATCTCCCTCAACGCCACATGGCGTGACCAGCTCATCGTCTGTACCCGTGCTCTGCTCAGTGACGCCTTCCAGGTGAATTACATAGGGGCAGGAAGAGCGATCTAGACTGGCCGAAGGCGTAGAGGTCACCTGGGCAGAGGGGGAAGCAGCACCGAGGTGAACAGATAACCCATCACCTTCCTCGCTGGGGCTGCCCACAGTGAAGGTGGCCTGCTTCTGTACCGCGTGCTCCGGCAGTGAGAGATTTACCAGCGTCAGAGCTCTGAGACAGGTTGGCGCCTTCTCCGAGCACAATGAAGGGTTCAAGTTTTCATCTAAAGACGGGACGGCTGTGGCCAGCCCGCCCTGCTCACAGCTTGCATTGGGGTGCTCTGCAGACTTGACCGTGGGAGTGTATTCAATGATTTCAATTCTCTTCGGGAGGAGGGAGGGCAGAGATGGCTCCTCCGTCCCATCAAATGAGACCACTGTCCTGCACTCTTGTGTCGTTTCCTCCTGCCCCGGGCTGGGCTCTGCAGGCAGGGACTCCTGTGCGGAGGAGGCGAGGGGCGCAGGCAGGTGTCTGCCTGCAGGCAGCTCTGTCCCAGGACGCAGCAGTAGCTCCTCAGCGCCTGGACCCTGCACCTTGTCGGCCTCCAGAGCCAGCTCCGGGGGCGGCTCCTCGCTCTTCCCTCGCGGAAGGAGCTCGGCAGCAGGAGAATCATTCCTGGAGTTCTTGCGGGTTGGTAAGATGCAGACCGGGGACGTGTGCTGGTGCTCTTGCTCCTGTCTCAAGCGCTCCTCGAACTCCAGGGTGGCTCGCCGGACGGAGCCGGGGCACCACTTGGGCTCAGGGTTGATGGAGCCGCGAGGGTCTTGCTGCTCTCCCCCAGGGCTGCTTTCCTCCAGGTCTGATTTACCAGAAGACAGCTGCAGGGAGGGGGCAGCTTCTTGCTCAGCTTGCAGAGGGTCTTTCTCCTTCTCCTGCTGTCCAGCACAGGCTCCTTCGCTCTGTTCCACCCTTTCCGATGCCCAAATTGCCTCCACAGGCAGGTCATGCACCGTGTTCCTCTTTGGTGTCTGGGAGAGGTTGGCTGAGCCCTCCTTCTGCTGGGCAGGTCCTGCTCCCTGGTTGATTGACTCGATCTCTGTGACAATTTCCTTCACAGAAATGGCATTTTCCGAGTGGGATCTCTTGAGATGGCCTGCACTAGGCAGCTCAGGGACCTCCTGCAACACAGAAACCGAAGAATTACAAAATGGATCAGCTGTGCTGACATAGAGCAAATGGAAGGAAATGGGCTTGAAGGAAATGGGGGGTGCACGTCCCCAAAGGAACAAAAAGCGCACACGCCAGCGTGTAGGGACAGATTGCAAGTGCTGTGATCACTAACGTAGAAGCAATATTGTCTCTGGGACTACATTTAACATATTTCAGGCTGGATTTTCACCTAGAGTGACATTTAAGAACTTTATTTAATTGCCACGAATTCCAAAGGAAATTTAGGTTTTTTTTTTTTTTTTTTTTTAAATAAAGTCCAGTTAACAAAAAAATCCTAATGCTAGTGAAAGTGCAGTTTTGAAATGAAAACATGAAAGATTCTGCTCATGTACAGGAGCAAACAGAAGTACAGCATAAAGAATGACTGAGTGCTGAAATGCTCTGGTTTCCTGGAGGAAAATGGCCAGAGAGACTCCCCCATCCGCACAGATGCTCTTTCTGCCAAATCACTGGAGACAGCGTTGGCCTATTATATTTGGAAGAGTCTTATTGCCTCACATGGAGATGGAAAAGATTCAAGCAATGCAGCGTGGAATTTAAATAACAGAGGTTCCCAGAAAATGATGGCCCCGGACATCATCAATCCCTGAGAGCGCCCTGGAGGGTGGAAAGCAATTATAAGAGAAAGGTACCTCAATTCAGAGGTTACTAAATTTTGTCAGGAACATCTCTCTACCCAGGAGAGAGAAGTGAGCCATGACGTGCCTGATCCCATCACCCCAAGCCCAGACAGGCTCATTCTCTTCCTCCAGCAGTGGAAGCCCTACATCTGCCTTGATTTACTATCCCAATGCTGGTGCTTCCCAAACAGGGAAAGGTGTCAGTTTTGTCCCTATCTTTGGTGGATTTCTCAAGTCAGATAAATTATCGGTGCAGGTTTGGGATGCTGGCTGGCCTCGGCTGTTCAGGGTTCAGCTGCGTTAGTGAGTCAAGTCCCACCTATCTGCCCTCCTGATGCAAAATTCAAAAATAAGTTTCTCATGAGAACAGCACAGCAAGTCAGGTCAAGGTCGACTCAGCCAGTACCCTGCCACTGCCAGCAAAGAGATGTTTAAGGAAAAAGCGCAAAAAAGGGTAAGTATCTAAAAGTGAAGAAAAGGGGAAGCATCTAGCAATCCCTCCCCAAACAGCTACCCTGTTCAGTGAAAGCCAGGACTAGAAAATCCCCTGTCCACGGCAACCTCACAACAAGAGAACTACCCACAGATAGTTTGAGCAGCAGTTCCTACAAAAACGAGCAAGTTATTTTAACCTTTTGCTGTTCTTCATCTGTGGAAGAGTCATCCGATGCTTGAGGAGAGTTTCCAGAGCTGTTTCTTCGAGCATCTGCTCCCCCATCTGCAACAGGCAGCACTTCCAGCACGGGCACCCTGGACACCCCGTTCCTTCCACTCCCTTGCTCCTCTGTCCTGGAATGGGAGCAGGTGCGTGACCGGCTCTCCTGGGATAGCTCCACGAATTTCTCCAAAGCGCTAAAGAAATCTATCCTGTCTGTACTGAGGTCTGTCACTTCAGGCTGGGGATTCTGTTGGAGACTCGGTGAATTTTGGTTTGGGGATTGGGGAAAGTCTTTTAAGCACGAAGTGAATTCTTCCATGGGAACCAAGTGCACGTTCATATCAGGCTTAAGGGCATCTTTTTCTAGATCATCCACTGTCAAATCAGGAAACTCTGTTATTTCCAAGGGGTGCTGGAGTTGCATTAAGGCCTCAGAAGCGTGGCAGTTATCAGGGGGGACAGAGTCTACACAACATCCTGCCGTACAGCCATTGATATTGTTCAGGTTCAGCTTGTCCTCCATCTGCTCAGCATGGAAGTCTCGACATGTAAACTCTAGGTGGATCCTTCTCTCCTTCCCACACATCTCCTCGAGCATGTTTGCATCCTCTGGGAGCTGCTGCTCCCTGTCCAGCTCAGCTGAGTAGATGGGAGACATTGGCTGCTGGTTGTCATTGGTCTTGGCCTCTGAGATCTGGTCGGCTGAGGTGGTGATCTCCTTCTTGTTCAGCTCCAGCCCAGACTTGCAGATGGGCTCGTGATGGTCTGAGAGGTCACTGTCCGAGTGCGAGCGCCACAGTTTATTATGCCGCTGTTTGCTATGAGGGAGAAAAGCAAATGAAAACATTGAGTAGTGTTTTCACATACCAGGGCCAGACTCACCTTGTTGTAAGACGATGCAACCTACATGAAAAATTGTGCCAAATACTAAAGTCATTGACCAAAACTGCAGCTTCACCTAAACAGTTCAGGGCCAAACCTGCTGCTGGAGAAGTTGATCCAATAACAAGCCACTTTCCAGTAGCTAAATCCTACAGCACCATTCTGCTCCACACACACATATTCTCCAGCAGTATTTTATCAGTCTCCTCAACAAATGCAATGTTTAACTGACTGCAGAATTTGGTCCTTTCTCAGCCAGCAAGTACTCTTCCATTTGCTAGCAAGTGAGCAATGGCCAGAAGAGAGAGGGTCCCTAGTCCTGGATGTGAGTGGATGGCGGACGCTGAATCAAGTCCAATTTCCCTTGTAGCTCCTTGTTTGAACAGCTTCAGTGATCAATACTGGGTTCTGGTAACCAAGAGGGTAGGGTAGGATGGGGTGAGTGGATGTGGGTGTGGGTGTGTGTAAAACACAGAAGATATCCTCAGCAGTCAACAAGCAGTCCAAAACACCACCTGCCTTTCACAGGAAGGAAGCTCAAGAGTTCTCCAGCTCTTGGAAAGCCCCTTTAGGAACGTCTGAGCAGTCACAAAGCCAAGCAACTGCCAGCAGCATTGCACCACCTTCCTTATCTCCACCTGCCAAAAACCCCAGCCCGTGCCCCCGGGGTTACAGAGAGCAAAGCAGGCAACTTCTCGCAGCGAAACCACACCAGGTAGCCATGCCTGCAAGGGCTTTGCTGAGTGACCACGGCCACAGGGCTGTGCTTCCACCGTTTGCCCCTAGGAGGAGAGCAGATACCACAGAAAGGTCCTTGGATCTGCCAGAGACCTTGCAGAACCTCTCCAGTCCCTTGCTAGTGTGAGCAGGCACTCCCAGACACATCCATTGGGTGCAGTAAGGTAGTTAACAGATCCTGTTGAACTAATTACAGTGTACCACTTTAGTTGTGGGTAGGCCAACAGCTAAGGAAAATAATCCATCACAGATTTAGCTTTCTAACCCCATAATTAGCTACAACCTTAATGTATGGCACAGGGCAGAATCAGGTCCTTTCAAAGGAGAGGAGGGTCAAGGCTAGAGGCCAAAGGACATTGCTCTTGGATGCACGTGCTCTGTCTCTAATGAATTTTGGAGCAAAGTTTGGCTCTGGCAGCAGAATCAGGTTTGTCCGTAAGGCAGGTTGTTGCTGAGGCTCTGTGTGGGATGCCAAAGATTTCCTGTGTGTCTGCTCGTGTAACCTCGGGAGAAGTTGTTGATGATATCTGAGGGCACTTCCCACCCTGGTGCTTCAGTGGTCAAATCTCATACTCTGCTGCACATCTGATTTTGAAAGTCAAAATTACCCTTGTCCATGAACAAACTGAACTTGCCTAGCACAACCTCGATCTGAGAACCAAAACGGATGTCAACAACCACTGGGAGAAGTGTATTTATTAACTTTTAATCTCACACTTCCTCCAGTCTTACGACCTGCAAGAGGTGCTAAAAGCAGGGTCAGAGAACAGGAGCCCACGTCCCTTCCGAGAGCCCACAGCCACCTCCTCACCCTCCCGGGCAGCATTCCCAGCACTGGTGAGAACAGCCCACAGCAGCAAGCATGGGCATGGCACAAGGTCTGGGGGCAGCACCAGGGCTGACCAGCTTGTGTCCACACCAGCCTTGGACCAGGAGCCCCCCCCACCTCCCACCACACTGCAGCCAGCTCTCCAGGCTCCGGTATAAAACTATTGCTGTTGATTCACAAGTTGCAGAAGGCATAGGGGATCCCAAATTTTCCTGTTAATTTACCTATAACTAATAAAAGAAACAGGGCTGGCTCAGCCTTTCTGTGTCTATCACCAGAGGGAGGGGACAGTTTAACCCCAGGAAGTATGACAGTCCCAAAGAGCAAAACACACTTGTTGTGACTAAAAGCAGGCAGGGGATTTTCATTTTACAGCTGGAAAACATATCCCAGTTGCTATAACCCCAACACAAAACCGTAACTAGATAGTGTGAGCGAGCACATGGCTGCCCTCACATACCTTCCCTCTGAAATCGGAGCAGTCACATGAATCTGTTGTTTTTTTGTTTTTGTTTTTTTTACCTGTCCTAGAATACCACAGCAATAAACAAGGCAGCCAGAGGGCAAAGCTAAATAACACAAAGAAGAAAGAGGAGGAAAAGCAGTTTGGAGCTGAGAAAGGGACCGCATAAAGAGAGACCATTTCTGCAGTGCAGAGAGGCCATTCCTTGCTTCAGTGAAGCTTCGCTTACTGCAGGCTTTTTAGTCCTGCACACACAGATGTAATGCACTGCTCTTGCATTTTTAAAGCCTCACGAATAATCCTGTTCGTGCCATTGTATGGGGACTTGCAGTGTAGGTCAGGAGCAGTGGCGTGCTTAAGTGGGAGGGGAGCCACACACCGTATAAATGATGGCAGCAAGAAAGATTTACCTCCTGAAAAACAGATTACTGGAAGACAGGGAAAAAATATCCTTAACCAAAATGCTTATACAGGGTGGCTTTGCAGGTGTGCCACTAACTACCAGACTGACAGATTACCTAAACCAACTGCAGGGCTGAGGACTTGAAGATGTGATATACCAGATGCTACCAGCCCAGGGCTCCTGGGCCCAGGTGTTCACCAACCTGTTGCAAAGGACATTGGTGTGATTTTTCCCATCTGAAAAGCTTTTCCTCCATCCAGTCTACCCCAGTGAGATCTAATTTCCCAGTCTGCCCAATGGTACATATCACACCACACTGGTCAGGTCACCTCTAGCTCAGAGTTAAGCTAGAGTTAACTCTAGTTAGAGTTAAGCTAAGTTAACTGGTGCCAGCAGCACGTTTGGTGTTACATGAGGCACCAAAGGCAGGTGTGGTGTCTGTCTCAAAGGATTTCAGTCCAGAAGAGCGCAATTTCTTAAAATATCTATTCCACTGTGATCTATCCTGAGACTTGATACCACTTGGCTGCTTTTTCAGAGACAAAGAGGGTCATTATGACAGTCAACATTTGGGGAGCAGGGGGAGAACAAAGCAGGCATGGGAAGAGGTGGAAGACAAAGATCCCGTGGGTGCACCTGATCAGGGAATGAGCTGGGAGGAGCCCTCAGGTTGCCTATCTGTGCAGAGAGGGAAAGAGGAAGCACACTTCAGTGACAAAAGGAGCTTACATCAGGGATTTGGTGTAAAAATCAGGAATCCAGACCTGGCCCAGCAGCGGAGATAGCCAGACTGCTGGGAGCAGGTGGAGAGCAAAGGAGGAACAGTAAGTCATCAGCACAGAAAAAGGGAAGTGGATAGGACAGACCCAAAGGGACAAAACCAAGCAGGAGACAGAGGTGAGAAGCATTGCTCTAAGGAGAGCACAAGTACCTGAGCCGCTGTAAAGAACCACAGAAGGCAGGCTCCTTTCAACAGCACTAAGAAGCTATGAAATAATTACTTTGGTCAAAACACACTAAGAGCCACCTCCTGTGGCAGGAGGCTCAGCTTGGGTAATTCTGCTTGCTTCAGACCTGCTCCCTGGCAAAGCACAGCAGGATCCTAAGCAAAATACCGTAATCTGGTGAAATGCAGAGTATCACTACCTCCTTCCAGCTGATCACGTGAAGACATTGCTTAACACAGCTTACAAGTGAATTTCTCAGCAACATGCAATATTTATGTCTTTTTGCTAATCAGGTGATAGGCTTGGGATTACAACACACTTGCCCATACCCAGGCCCAGCTCCAGACCAGCCTCAGGACTCCATGCAGGAATAAACACCTCTGTTGCAACGCACAGAACATCCTGTCCCCTCCCCTAACACCAACACTTACTGAAGGGATCTAAATAAAACCAGACCAGCTGCTGAAGAGGGGCATGTTCAACAGGAACTGTAAGGCTGAGATGGAGACAAAGCGAGTTCCCTGCCAAGTGATGTTACAAGCAATAGGGACATCACTTATCTCTGCTGGAGTCTGCACAGCTCTGAATGCTGCATTTGGATGGCAGTTCACGGGATGCTACTCTCCAAAAAACAGCCATCTTAGAAGCCAAACAGCCTCCTAAAAGCTCTTTATTACACCCATTTTCCCAGGCTCAGCCGAGATAACCCATGAAAAGAGAGCGCTATCTTCCCCAAGACAATCACAAGCTTACATCATGCAGTGATGGAAGTTCTAATTAAAATAATGGAGTCAATCATTTAAGTGTTGTGCCTTAACATGGGTAATCAGGGTCATTCCTTCCACTCACCTGGCCAGCAGGATCCCTTGGTACTCCTCCAGCTGCCGCATAAAGCTGGGGTTGGGCTTCGTGACAGTGCGGCGTTCCTTCACGTAGTCGTAAGCCCTGTCCAGGTTCCAGCCGTACTCCTTCATGGCGTAGGCAATCACCGTGGATGCCGAGCGGCTCACTCCCATCTTGCAGTGCACCAGGCACTTCGAACCATTTTTCCTGAAGCAGGAGAAAGACAAAAGAGGATCATTAAATAGAAAACATAGCTTCTGAGAAGCTTATGAAAATAGCAAGTTCTTTACCAGAGCATTATCAAACACATTTTCAACACTGTGACCACAGTTGAAGTCTGGGATGTGATCTGATAATCCAATTTACAAACTGGAGCAAGACACACAAAGAAAGTGAAGAACAAGGTCTTAATATTCTTAACAGATTTTGTTACAACAGCTCTTCTGAAGCTGAAACCAGGACAGAAGCTTTTATCGCAAAGCGAACAAACATCATTTGTTTGCAGAGATTTATGAAGACTGCTAAAGACTAACATGGCATCCTTCAACTCAGCCCAGATGGCCCACTGGTATCAAGCAGTATGGCAAACAAAAAGGGCATCTATCACACAAACGTGGCGTCACAGTCTACAAACACACCCCTGAAGATACTGAGCGGTTCTGGACAGCCTCTACCACAGGATCTTCTTCTATTGCAAACTTTTGATGGCATATTATTGGGTTTGGTAATTGGCTGGACAAGACCAACATTGCTTTAGTCAGGTGTTTGAAATCCTTCCTATCCCTCATCTCTTGAGACACTAGTACCTGTAAATCCAGCCAAAAGCCCTATGGACCAACCTGGCAGATTTTTTTTCTTTTTTTTTTTTTGATACCACCAGTTCTTAGGACTATCCCTGCTCTGTTTATAACAGTCCTTCACCTCAGTACCTGTCCAAATGGAAGCGAGTGGAAAAGATGACCTCCTCATGGCTGGAGGCAGAGACCTCAAATGATGGCTGCAGTGCAGTGCCCTGCTGCAATCAGACGGAAGATCCCTCGGCTTTAATCTATTTTTTCATATTGAAGGCAAAGCAAACAGTGCCTTTGAATGCAATAAGCAGCTACTCTGCTTGGTGAGGCTGGTACAGAGCCTGAAAGGGCAGCCAGCACTCTGCTCCAAGGAATTAAAAAACATTTGTCTGCCATGAAATACGAGGAGGAAGGCTACAGCCCTTCTCTGCGAACTCTGTGCGCTGGGCAGCATTGGCACGGAGCAGGCTGAGAGCGCTTGGGTTTGGCACTTTTAATTTTCTCCTTTAAGCAGTAGGTTTTCTGGATTGCCAGCCACGTGAAGTTCCCACAGGACAAACCAGGAGGCCACAGAGCATGTGCCTCGACAAGCTCCGATCTCAGCTGCTCACAGCTGTCTGTGCCTGTACCTGCACCCACACTCCCCAGACACTCAGAGATGTCTGCACTGTTTGGGGCTACAGTAGCCTTTAGACTGCTCTAGGACTTTCTCAACTTTGCATCAAATCAAATTAAGTCAAAACATTGCAATGCTCTTGGTGATTAAAAGAAACCCCAAACACAACAAGCAGACAGGGCAAAGAAGGGGGTAATCACCCCAATTTGGAAGATTATTAACTTACATCACCTCATATACGGTACTGAGGCCCAATTATTTAAACACCAACGGGAAATATTCTGGGCAGGAGAATACTTCTGAGGATGACGACAATTCAAAATCAATACTTAAGGGAATATGGTGATGCCTTTTAAAGAAACCATCTTAAATAAAGTAAGTCTTGAGCCATACTCAAATCAGTCAGCTTTTAAAGGCTATGAGAAATTGCAAGCACCAGCTATGGTTAAGAGATGACAGACTTCTATAATGGAAATAATACTTTAAAGGCAACATATGCCAATCTGCTTTCTGACCAGTTTTCCCTTAAGAAGGCTGCTGAATTAACTGGAGACAGCTCATGTAACTGGGATGCAGTTCTTTGCAGTAAAAAGGCCCTACTTTCAGCACCCGCTATCAGATTACTCACTGTAACTGACAGCTCAGAGACCTACGTAGGCATTTACTCCTGTTAAAGGGAAGAGTTTGCTCTGGAGCATTACACTACAAGAAATGATTTCCAGACTGCGGGCCTCATCTTACAACCTCACAATGCAGGGAACAGCTTATGTTTGTGTTTGGCTTATAAGGTTTTGCTTCTTACTTTTGTTAAGCCCTGCTCGATTTGTTACTGCCCTTTCCTCCCAGAAGCACCTCTGCAGATCCATTGCATTTCCTGAGCAGCAGGCAAACTGTTAGCTCTCTAGTACAGGAACGGTCTCCTCGACTGTTTGCCTGGACTGCAACCGGGCAGAAACCCCTTGCTAGTCCTACCTGCTCCTTGTACAAGTACCCGCAAGAATGAAAATTTGTGGAAGGCAACTCTAATGCTTAGACAAAAACTACAAAATGAAAATGCTTTGATCCTAGGCAGGCAAGGAGGAAAAATAGTTAAGAAAATCAGTAGGAAAATATAAAATGCTTAGTATACATCTTCTAAATGTGTGTGTTCTGTTCTGAAAAGACTTACTTTGCCTTGGAGATGAATTTGTAGGTGTCATTCCAATAAGCCAGAAGATCTGTTGCTTCTTCATCATATACCCGAATGTTATGGTATTCGAAGAGCCCAGGGAAGAAGTTATCTATTTCTCTAGTCACATTCAAAATATACCGCACCCTGCATGGAAACAGGCAGCAGATAAAAATGCAGAGTGTGCAGGACACAGCAAGTTCAGAGAGATATCACAGCTGCTACACAACAGCCTTGCTTTGTGAGTAGTAAAACTCAAAGCATTTGAAGTTGTGGTCTTGAACATACCTCCTTGGAAACCAGGACTTAATGCAAGGAAGCAGCGGCTAACGCAGACAAAAGGTTTTGCTGAGCAATTTAGAGCCTAGCCTCTGATAAAAGGGCTTCCCTCCATACTGGATAGAAACTTCCTGTACAGTATGTCAGGTCACGCTGTTTGCCCACCATCTCTCTATTCTAAGTGTTACCACACTTGTGTCACAGGAGCTCCTGTTCAATTAGTGTTTGGACACTTTCCCAAAGCCCCTTTTGTGAATCTCTCCTCCTGCTGCACCACCAACACAGGAAAATTGGAGGCATAAGCTTATGAGCAACACTATAGTTAAACAAATGCATAAAATAACTACAGAGAGATGTAACAGACAATGAGCCACTGAGGAGGATTTATTTCTTATCCCTAAATTTTCTGGAAAAGAAACTGCTAGAGAAAGCATATGGTATTTATGTACACCACATCCAGTATTTTTAGCCCTGAGGGTTACTTGTAAGATGCTCATGAACTGCACTCATGCTGGGATATCAGACAGAACAAGAGCACTATAAGGGAGCGACATCCCCTTTCCCTAGCAGGTATGAGATCGCTGGCAGTCAAATAGGACCTGTCTGACCCAGGAAACTGCAGCAGACCCTGAGCTGAATCAGGAGAGTCAATTTTGTCAGGCTGATTCTCCAAGGTACAGAAGTATGCTATCAACTCAATTCAGCTGAGTGATTAGTTTTTTTCCACTGGATTGGCACAAACAAGCCAAACCTGCAAATAATGGTTTAATGGCAAAATCTTGGTCCTTAGATCCACCTGGCTTAGAGAAAGGACACACTAAGCTTAAGCCTGAAATGTAGAAAGGGCAGGAGACAGAAGAACCCATCAGTGCTAAGCCTAAGAGCTACAGGACTTGACTTCCTACTGGGCCCCACTCAAAGCAACAAATGCTCTTTTATATCTTTTCCTTCCTGCCGCAGTCCGGAGGTCCAGACTCCAAAGCGTGTCTGTAATCGTGAGACCTCAGTCTAGAACGACGGGCTGGAGCAGAGGGCGCAGAGCCAACTACGCAGCATCCATTTAAGTAATTGTAGCTTTTTGCTGCTTACAGCTATGACATTGCTGGCTTCCTTTGTTTGCCAAGGGGATGTCAGTCAAGGTCAGGGAAAGAGATTCTTTAACTTTAGGTGCCTGTTTGTGGGACATGGAGTTTGGAGGAAGCAAGATCTTGTTCAGATCTGCAAACCCTTTAGTAAGACTCAGGTTACACAGCAGGTATGGAATAGAGTTTGTTGCATAGACAAGTGTTGAGGCCAGGCTCTTGCTTTTAAGCTGATGGCCTGAAGCTACTTACCCTCTGTTCTGCAAGTCTTCCAAATTGGAGGCATTCCATTCCGAGCCCTGCAGGAAAAACATGCAAAGGGACACATCAGCCAGAAGGAAAGCACGGCCAGAGAACTGATGGAGGAAGGAGGGACTGTCACCAGTGATTTGGAGAGGGAAGCTGGCCAGCCAAGTGTTGGAGATCGGGGGTCTTTAGAGTAAACGGCTACACAGAAAAGTGGTAACAGGGCTCATGTTCAGCACCTTATCTCGCCCCATTAACCAGATCTATTCTGAAGCAACAAGTAGCTCTGCAAAGCAGGAGCCCAGCACCATACACTGGCACTTCCTGCAAACCGCTGACAAATCAACCTCAGCAAAGAAGAGACCACTCCACCCTTTCCCTGGAGGCTACTACCAGCTCTACCCCACAGAAGAGAGACTGCCTGCACTTAAACATCCAGGTGCTCTTTATACATGAAACACCCATCTCACACATCAAAGGCAGCAACCCTGTCAGCTCACTTGGGTTACACCTCTTCTCCCCACATTCAAAGCCTGTTTGAGCAGAGAAATAAACACATTTAACCCTGGGTAGCTAATCCTCTTCTCTGCTGCACACACAGGGCCTCCAAGCTGCTTGCTTCCTGCTCAAACACACAAACCCTGACCGAGGACAAAGCCACTCAAAAGCTTCCTTCAAAATTTAAGGTGCACAAGCTATCTGCTTCCCTGCCCTAAGATAACTCCTAAATAGAAAGACAGTTCAGATGAAGGAGTAGGCAAGAGGGAGCCAGGCAGCACTACCACCACCAGAACAGCACTGCTCATGGCTGCTCTCACAGCACAGGCTTCCACATCGCCCCAGGGCCAGGAGAGGCATAGCCAGGGCAAGCCAGCCCGTGGAGCATACCCACTGCCTGCCTGCAAACCCTGTCAGCCTGAAAGCGAGAACCTGCCAGTCTTGCAGAAGAAGCAGTGTCCACCCAGAGGATGGGTTGCTGCTTGCCCCAGAAAGCGTGCATAAGCACCCCGCGTCTGAAATGGGGGAGCTCCAAGAGCTCTGACTCACAGGCAGGCATTTGTGCCCATGACAGCACTTGCAGAAAAGTCCTGAGCGCTCACAGCCTGCATCTAGGTGTACACGCACAGGAAAGGGCTGCGTTACTATTCTGGTAGCTACTGGGGACAAGTCTGCTGCCTTGTCTTGACACTTCAGGAATACAATAAACAAAAAGCAGCTGGTTCTTCCCAAACTGAACTACTTCCTAAGAGAAATCATCATAACGAGGACACCGTTCAAGGGCTCAGCACAAATGGGACTCTGAATTTCAAGCAGAATAAAGGGGCAAACATTACGTGCCATGGTAGCCCAGATTTCAACAGAATCCACTGCCCTGGGTCAGGTCAATCCCAGCAAAGTCCAGAGCTGTGCACAATCTGAAGGAGGGCTATGGGGGCTCTTGCTATTCAGTGTCTGCCAACAAACATAGTTTGACCCCTGATGTATTTAGTCTAGCCCCCCAGACTTAAGGTAGCTTCATGTTCTCTTTCTGGCCAAGGAAGAATAAATTAATTCAGGCCTGGGAACCACCAGTTTCCACAGGTATGGAGAACAATGCTGCAGTGGTGAAAGCCTTTTCTCCTGTTGTTTCATCCACAATCACCAACATCATCAGGTCTCTTATTTCCTGCTTAGTTATTTTCACACTAAGTGGGATCCCACAGGGCTCTTGCCTCCACCTGGAAGGAAACAGCTCCATGCCTTCCAGAGACCTCACTGCATGACTTCACCTTGCAGTATACACGCTCCTGAGTGAAGCTGCTGCCCAGCCCCAGCAGCACTGCTCCTCACCGCAGAGAGCTGCTTTGCAAATACTTCTATTCCACACATTAGCCACAGCTCCTCTTCTTGGTGCTGCCTGCAAGCCTTATTTTAAAGGTCTTGCTCCATTAAATGCACTCAGAGCCAAGACTCCAAGCCCTGCAGCGGACTGAACTGCCTGTACTGCTTCTCAGTAGCACTCTAAGCCTGTAACAGGTCTCCCTCTCCGGACAATACATAGCCTGCAGAAAAAATAAATCCATTATATCGTAGGTACTTTAAGTTTCCTGGCTCTACACCACAATTTCTTGGGAGCGCTCACATGAACATACGCCATCCCTTCTGAGCCATGGCACTAAGCTTCAGGAGACTGCGAGAGGCCCTCTTCATTTGGAAAGACGAGCTGGTCCAAGAGGAATGGCTTTGTTTAAAGTCATAGACTAGACAGCCCAACCAAACCTGTGTCCGTTGCTTTAGGGCTGGGAAATCCAGTGGAGCGCTGACTCACCAGAAGGACGTGCAGTAATTAGACAGGCCCCAGCAGCAATGAAAGGCAACTTAGCAAGCAAAACATTAAAAGGTGAAGTGTTTATGTTTCCTTAAGTGACTTATCTCCAGGATTCTTTGTTAAGCTCCTCTGTTCCTCCTAGATCACACGAACTCAGAGCTTTCCATGTTACAAGAGTGTCATTCCACCTGAATGTTACACAGCTCTCCCCAACAGCTCCTCTCCCTCTTTGCTGTAGTTATGCCCTTCCCAAACACACATGTACTCCAAGAACTTGACCTGTGGGTACCCTGGACAGTTAAAGCTACAAAACTGGTCTTACATCAATGGAAAAGCCCTGAAAAGTAGTTAGAATTAAAACTTTTTCCCTTCCATCCTCTACTGGCAGGGTCTAAAGTTTAGTACAGCCAAGAAGCCAGGCTGCTCTTGTTCAATAGCACTAGTGACTTGCTTAAGAGTATGTGACCCAAGGATCAGCCAATCTGTCCTTCAGAGTTCCTTTAAGTTCCTCCAAAGGCCCTTGCATCAACCAAGACATAGTGAGAAGTGTTAGGCATGTTTACTCTTGAATTCACTGTTAGACTTACCAAAAAGACATGATCAAATATCTGTGTGGGGCTGTCCATCTGCCCAAGGATCACTATCATTTCATTGTCAATGAACTCTTTGAACTCCCGCAAGTTACACACCATCTGCATCTCCAGCTCAGTGCGTATCTGGGTAGGGAGGAGGAACACAAGGAAGCCATGTGAAGTTTTTGTTCTGGCCTTTCTCATGGCATAGAGAGCTCTCTAGTTTGCACAACAGCACTTCCAGTGCTCGCCACTCACCTCTTTTGATGTGATGTTCTCCAAATCTTTCTGCATCATGATCTCTCTTAACTTGGTCTTAATTAGCCGTTCTGTGCGTTCCCGCTCAGTTGGGCTATCAGAAGAAAGCAACAGTCACCAGGAGAGGAAACAAACTGGACTCATGGCACTTTTTAAACAGGTACTGCATAGACTGGATACTCTGCAGAGTCTCAGATACTCGCACTACTTCCCCCAGCACGTCCTCAGCTGGAGGGAATTCAGGTGACTGTAAAGCCCAGTTTAGATTCCCAGTTGTATATGAAAGAGACCAACTGAATGCTCCTAATCCATTGTAGTCATCCAGAGAACCTCTGGTATTTGGTAAAATTTAAATTGGGAAGGCTGCATTATACTCTCTGGAGCAATATCTAAGCCTCCCCCTACCTTTCTTGGAAAGGTAAGAGCTCCAAAGTTCCTTACATGGAGAGACGAGGGCAGCTAAGCCTCTGTGCATTCCTCCAGCCTCTGCTGCCAGGGGCCTTATCACCAGCTGCAAAAATAGCCTAACACCAGGGGAAGTTGCAACAGGGCAGGAGCACAGAACTGTCTCGCCCATCATCTTTAGAAGGGACCCAGCAGTAACATCTCGCACCACCTTCCTGTTTCTCTGGAAGGCTGCCAGGATGGTGACTGCACAGGCACTTCTCTGCTTTACGAGTGCCCAACTGGTGGTTCACAAATAAAAATCATGAAAGTTCCTGGTCCTTTTGGCCTCATGCGTTATTTCAGAGAATGCTAAGTGTCCTCAGGGAATCATTCAGCTGCTGCCACCAGGGAAAGGGTGGGTTACATAAAATTTATATATGAAAAGCTACAAGAGAATATTAATCTGACAGCCTGCCAAAACTTTTCAGCCACCCTCCTTGTACGTTAAAAAACAGTCAAGTGTGAAGACTTGTTCACAGCTGAACAACTGCTTAGCATTATTATTCACTCACTGAACTCCAACAACAGGAAATATCCGAGAGCATAAATTAACCAATGGCACAGTTACACTGGGAAAGCAGCTGGGGCTAATGAAGTCATTTCTTCCACTACAAACCAGGCAACGAAGCCCTCTTCCTTGGCATCACATCTGGACACAGACTACCTTTGAGGTTATATGGTATCAGTACCATCAGCAATTACCAATTACAGGGTTTGTAAACCTTGAATGTTGATAGAGACTATAAATTTTGCCTTTCCAAACTGTCTCCTTATCTACCACAGCCACTGTTTTGGACCATGTATCATGAGCATTTAGCTGAAGACAGCCTGGGACCTATACACTGTCCTGTTCCACACTTGCAGAGCTCCTCAGAACCCTGAAAAACCACATTGCTCTTTGTCCCCATTCTTAGGTGTGTCAGATGGATGCCTACGAGGATGCTTCTGAGCTCACAGTCTCAGAAGTCCATACATAAACACCTCACTTTACAGCAAAATGAAGTAAGTAAAAAAAGACCATGTTACTCTCAACATGTGCTCAGACACGCGCTGGCATAAGAGCAAAGTCTAGAGAAACCTATTCCTTCCAGGAGACACCAGGCCTGGAAACCAGATGACAAAACTAGCCAAGAGGAAGGCCTAGGTACGAGACTATACCACACGCTCTCTCACTAGTAACGCGGGACTGACCTTGCAGAAGCAAAGATCTGCGAGCCTAAAGGCCAAGGTAAACAACTAGAGTGAAAACAGAGGCTGGAGGAGATGCAAGTGAGCCCCAGGAGGGCTAAACTTCCAGTGCTGGTGTTTACCTAACCAGGGGTCCGCTTATTATCTGAACAGGACACCTCTCCTCATTAATACCTAATTAAGAATAATCTCTGGTGGAAACTGTCTGCGCATTTGGAGACTGCAGTGCTTGACAGCCAAACACTTTGGCTCAGCAGAGCTAGACCAACTTACACATCTGTGAAGAGAGCAGGCGAGTCCGGCCGGTGGGACTGGACATCTTGCATGGCGTTCCACTCATTGACTGACGACTGGTCGGAGTTGATATGGCTCTCATAGTAACTGACCCACGTGAGGAAAAGGCTCCCTGGGTAGTAATTGTTGCTCCGTGCCACCTCACAAGCTTTATGTAAACTCTGCAGAGCAGACCTAGAAAGGAAAAAATACTTGCAGGATTATAATTTCTTCCTCAGGCTGGTATTGAGCACAAAACAGCAGCCAGATCCAGGATGCTGCTCATGTCCCATCAGTTGGTACAAGCCCCAGTGCTAACTACAAGAGCCCTTGGCACCAAGCAGGAGGTTGTCCTGCAAGGGTGTGGATAACCACACGCTGCAAGAGCTTGCACGTCTTAACTGAAGTATGCCAAGACAAGCCCGGATAGCAGCAAAGATGCCCACAACTCAGAGGGCAGAGGCACCTGTGTCTCTGGCTCCAAGAACTGCTACAACTACTTAAGCCCTAAGTAAGATGCACAGTTTGTGACCATGACAGGGTGCTCTGACAGTTCCTACTGTGCCATCAGCTCCCCTCCGTGCAGGGCAGGGACACCCAGGAACGAGACATGGAGAGCTGCACAACCAAGGGCTTAGGACTTGACTTTACTGAGGTGTTTAGGTGTCTGCTCTCTCTCACTGCACAAGGGATGTCAGAATTTTCTTCAGCTGCTGCTGGGAAACAAATCCCTCTCTCCTATTTTTAGCTTGTTTTAAATCTTTGACTGGGATCAGAAGGATCCAGGTCAAAATCACTGGGGTGACATAGTAGCATGACACCCTGACAGGCAATGTATTTCTGCAATGCAAAGAAGCTTGAGCCAGAAATACTTTCATGGCCACTACATTCTTACATGAGCCACCCTAAAAGGAAAGAAAAATGCAGGCAGCTTCTCTCTCCTTCTTACTATCACAATGAACGTGTCTCACTGGAGACAGAGCCTCTTAAAATATGCACAGAGTGTATTTCCTTATTTATGACTAATAATAATAAAGTATTTCAAACACATGCTCAAAGAAATTCTGCTTTGGAGAGATTCAAAGCAGAAGCCCTTTGCAAGGAAAATTACCCTACTTCCTAGGACTACTTCCTGCCCCCAGCCGAGGCAGAGGTGTGGCTGCAGCACTATTATAAACTCACTGCTATATACCAACACTCGCATGTTTTTTTCTTTGGTATCAAACTTCATTCCCTATCTCTGAAGGAAACTTCTGGCTGCTCAAGTAGGTCTCAAGATACCAATAATGCAAAGCAGCACCTGCTTTTTAAAAGCTCAAGCAGCTAAAACACCTTGGAAAAAGGATCACTGGGACAGATTATAGTAAGTACTTACCACATTGCCTGTACAGACACTGGCTTGAATATATGAACCCTGTTATCTGTTGATACGCTGAACCCTCTGGAGAGAGGAAAAGAGGCACAGTAAAAATGTGTCCCAAAAGCAACTTTTCAGTTAATAACTGATAGTTTGTAGCACATTAGAAAGCAAAGGAGTAGCCCTATGCATACACTGCTGAGTTCAGCTAGCAAACAGATCAAAATAGCACACTAAAAGCTCTAAGAACTTTTTAAAGCAGCTGCTGTTCGGGAATGAAACTAAGACAGTGGGACAGTGCTGGGCTGTGCTGTTTACCTTGGCAACACAAATTCAGTGCCACAGCTGGGAGCAACAGAGTCCAGCTAAAGTGATCCCGGGGCAGCTACCAAGGAAAGAAAAGTCATTCCACGCACTGCACCAGACAGCTTTTGTAACTGGCACAAACAGGAGTCTGCAAGTCAGGTGTCTGCTTGGCAGAGAAACATCATTCTTATTTTATGTTCAGCCGAACGCTGTCTGCTGCAAGCGTGATGGAGGAACACATAATAGGATCCCTTTAAGGAGCTTTCACTACACACCCACTCACCAGTAAAAGCTCCTTTACTCCAGCTTAAATACACACACGAGCCACTGTCTCAGTGCGTGTTTATTCACAGGTAAGTCAATTATTGGTGTTCCCTGCCACAACCACTGTGATTTAGGGCCTTTGAGCCTACTAACCCGATACAGATCAACAGCAGGAGGTCTGCCGGACCTGTGAGGGCTCTGCAGTCATTTGAATCCTTCTCCACATACCGTGCTGTAAGCTAACACACGGAGACCCTCTGCTATAGACCTAGAACGTACAAAAGACACTCACCCATCCCCGTCCAGGTGGATCAAGGTGTCACTCCACAGCGGCAGCACCAAGCCCATTGTACATGTGCTACTGTAGTAAGAAAGAGAAGGTCAGCCCATCTACTACAGCACCATGCTGTTATTCTAATTTCACAGCAATGGTTGCAGATGTTTGCACTCATTAGAAAAAAAAAAAATAAATCCCAACGTTGCTTCAGGGACAAACAGAGCCAGTGTTGCTCTACAAGTGTCTGACAAGGATCATTAACCAGATATGGGGTACAGCAGTACTCTTTCAAGCAAGCTTAAAGGGTTAACATACGCCCAGGAGAAGAGCAAATACAATTCAGAAGCAGCAAGCTTTGTGTGGAAGGTCAGAGGGGGCTCATGGTCTCCAGGAAGCTCAAGGCTTTCTTTACAGATTAGTCCCTCTCAGACTCAAGTGGCTTGGTTCTAGCTCTGATTTTGCAATCCATAGCTTTGTTTTCTTGTTTGTCCCTCAGCCACAGCTGCTGGGAACTGGGATCAGTCTAGTGTAATAGCCGGGTGACTGGCAGCACAGTCGATTAGCAATCACAGCCTATCACCTGCTGTTGACTCCTGCCCCTTCTTCTCCCTCCCACACCTCAAGGATGAGCATAACAGCCAGCCAAGACAGACACCTCTTGGCAAACCCACTCCTCTCTCAGCTGCTTTGACCTCTTTGCCCTCATGATCACCTGCTTTCTGTAAGGCTGAGCAAAATGTCAAGTTAAAAACAGAAGTCAAGCAATGGAAAAAAGGTGAGGGCAGGGGAACTCCAACACAACCTGCTCCAGGTTGTCAAACAGAAAAGCTGAATCTCATACAGCTGTAAAATTGGTCCATAATCAAAGCAGCATCTTGAAGAATCAGATTCAACTGTCTCCTGTTCTTATGCTTTGCATCAGCTGCTCTCAAATTTCCACAAGCCCTAACAGCCCCACAGTCTCTGCAGCTCAGAAGAAGTGGGGGAAGAGGGTGAGACTCAAGGCTTCAGAGGGTCAGCATACATGAAGCCCTGTACACGCACATGCCTCGGAGCGACTGGTGCCCAGCACAAGGAGACGCTGCGGCACGCAGCTATTTCTGTTGACAACATGAGATGAGCTCATGGAAAGATACGTTTTTAAAAGGCTTCCCAAGGTGGCCAGGGTATTTTTAGTGATACTGTTCAGCAAGTGCTTATCAGAGACCATAGCAACAAGTCTACATTGAGTTATAAATACCAAGTGGGCTAGGGGAGGGCATATCAGACTGACCATCCAGAACCTAAGTAACTCTAGCAGAAAGCCAAAATGACCTTGCTATGTTGTTAGAGACTGAATACCAGTAAGCTCTCAGTTATCAAAGGTGGCTGTGCTGGTATATAGCCAATAGCAAGCTCCAAGCTCACAGCAACCTGTGCAAGGACAAGTTATTCTGGCCCTACTGCAGGAGCATCTCTGAGCTACAGCTGTGCACACGTGCACAGGAAGGGAGCCAGGAGCCAGCGGCAGCATCAAGCTGGTCCCCTTTTTAGCAGGCATCACTTGAGCTAAGCATCCAAATCAAGCCACTTGAAATTAAGCACGGTGGCTGTTGTGATCAGCGGCCTGTCTGGAAGGCCATTTCTTAGCCAAACAGTTCAAAAAGCTTTTTGAGTGACCCTGCTAACTACCTGAACGTAATTTCTACTGACTAGGGTCAATAAGACTCATTCCTGCAGCAGTTGTGCTAGAACTAAGCATGTGTATGAAACCTTCCAAAATGGTTTGAATGCCCAGGTTTTTCTTCCCTTGCATAGGCCAAGAGTTACTTACAACCCTTTGAAAGAGCCATGTGCCTCCATGCCCTCGCCAAAGTGCCCAGTGTCCCTTTCTAAACTTAAAGCTTCTACCCGTGAAGCTGCTGGGGGTGCTGCCTCCTGGCTAACAGACACTCCAGCAGCAAAAGCTGTTTCCCAGCCACATTCTGCAGCCTTTTGGAGAGGTCAGCAGCAATTTAAATGAATGAAGCAAAAGCACTAAACCCTGATGACATACTGATGTCTGGGGAGAGCACATGCTGTGTAAGATCTGCCATCAGCAACCCTGACATTCCCATCAGGCCCTTTGTGCACTGACCTTGGCAAGGGGCTGCCTGACAGTCACTTTCTTATTAGCTGCTCTCCTGAACCCTGATGTCCAGCTTCTCTAATTGCAGCTTCTTCTTTCTTTGCATGCCAGTTGTCCCTGTCTCTGGTGTGCAGATGTGGGGCTTAGGGACCTCACCGTTCAGAGACACTTAAGGGTACTTAACGTCCTCACACAAGCCGGAGGCTCAGTGGAACGGAGGAAATGCTGACCTGCGCTGTTGCCTTCCCATTTGTCACCTCCTTTCAAGAAATCACAGGGGAATTCTGGATCTCAAGAAAGGTGTTAGGCTGGAAAATCTGCAGCAGTCTGTCCCCAAAAAGCATGGACACCAGATGGTCATTTCTACACTTGACATGTGGGCGAACACAAGGTGCACCTGGACAGTCTGAGTACCTGTCATTGGAAGAGAAATCCATTCCTAGGACAATGCTCTCTTCGGTGTCTTGTCTGCCGTTGGTGGACACTACCACCATGTATCTAGTGCGGTTCTGGTAGGTACTTTCCAGTCTTACAGCCTAAGGAAAGGAAAGGGAGAGATCAGCAGTGCAGCCACCAAAATACAGACTATTACCTTTACAAGCCACCTTTTCATGCTGAGTGACAGGCGCAGAAGCAGTGATGCAGTTTGCACTCGTACGGATGGCCCGTACTTCTCAGCTGGGTAACCAGCAGAAGAGGGAGAAGCGACTTAGTCTCTCACGCACAATGCTTTCCTCAAGAGCTGGCACATTCCTAGCACCTTTCGCACACGCTGCCGCAGGCCTGCTGTGTCCCACCGAGGCTGCGTTTAAACAGCAGCCTACAAGGCAGGCTGCCGCAGTCCTCTGACTAGTCCCAGCCTAGTGAGCTTCATGGAGCATTACAGGTTCTGAGAGACAGACGGGTGTTGAATGTGCTTTTCACCTCTCAGAGGGCTTTGTCCAAAGAGCTAGGGCTTTCCTTTAAGCTACTGTGTGCTACAACAGCTCCAACGAGACTCTTACCACCACCTTCCCAGGCAGCTGGACAAACAACTGGGATCTAATTCATATGTGGTTTCCTGCTTTTCCTGGCGGGAAAAGATTTCCCTATTACTAAGCTGCACCCATGGCTGGATTCAGATTGCCCAGAAAAGGTGAAAGTCATCGTGCCTCGCTGCTCCTACCGCAACCACATGTACCCCAGTGCCAAAAGAGAGACCTAGCAGGACTGGAGGATGCCTGAACTTCACCCCAAACAGCCCCAAATCAAATTCAACTGACAGCATTCAGAAAGCATCCGTGCAGCTAAGTTATGAATGTCAGACCAAGACTGAAGTTACTGAAAGGCTACACTGATGTGTAATGCTCCTCTGGAGAGCCACGGGGAAGTGAGAACTGAAGTGACTCCAACAAGTCTTCTTACAGACAGACTGCTGGTCAGTGAGGAGCCTGGGGAAGGGAGCCCAGCGCTGCAAGTTGTGACTATAAACATCTGTAGTAGGCAGCCTTTACTTGCAACACTTTTTGGACTCTGTTCCAAGCCTTTTGCAGTTATTTTAGTCACAGGATCCCAACTAGAGAAACTAGGACATTCCTAGAAAGGAAGTGTCTTAATTATGTAAACTGAACCCTAACTTTGGACAGCCTAATCCAACCCCGAGACGCTGTCTGGCCTCAATGTTTACCATATTGTTAAATTGCTTCTTGCACTTTGAGCAGGGCCTGCAGAGAGCAAACATGGGTGAGAAGGAGCCGTCACAGCCCAGCCTTGCCCCGTGCTGCAGACAGACACCTGCCTGCTGCAACGGGGCCCAGTTGCCCGCTTCCTTGCAACCCAATGGTTGAAGCTTGAAGTGGTGTTTGGCATCCTTCACAAACTTAACCTGAATTCCTCAAACACCAGCAGCCCTCCTGAGACCTGACTTGGGTAGACACTTACTGGTGGCCCACAGGAGTTCATGGCTCAAAGACCTCAGTTTAAACAGTCATTTTATCCTTAAAAAAAAAAAAGCTCACAAAATAACTATTGTGTGGCATCTCTCAGGAGTAGGCTGCTTTTCCCAATATGCTCCTGTAGTTCTTTCTAACTTGGTCTTAATGTCAGAATGGCACCTCCTTGCTTAGAGGAGCCCTCTCTGACCTCCTCACACCTCGCCTGTCCACTAGCCAGTAAGTCTTGGCCACAAGATGTGGCAGAGCCTACAACAAAGGTTAAAAGAGCACATGGCAGTCAAAACAGAGCTCACTATTTCACCGGAGCGCTCTACCGCAGGAGACTAAGCTGAGAGTGGCAGGGAAAGCTTCTCAGTGGCGTTGCAGGGAGCAGCAGCTCTAGTGACAGGGGCAGAATAGCAAGTGCAGGCAGGAGACGGTGTTGACCACGTCTTCCAGACTTGTCCAATGGGACCGAAGACTAACAGAAACTACCCAAATGCTGATGCCAGCAGACAGACGTGCTCTGTACAGCGAGAGACTGTGCCCCACCCCATCTCTTTAGGATAAGTCATGCTAAAACCAGCCTTATTTTCCTTCTTGCTCCTTGAGTCACTGGGATTCCTTTGGAAACATGGAGGATCAAAGTGGTCAGGCCTTCAAGGTGTGAATTCTGCCAAAGACAGCTGTTTCTACAACTAACCGCTTGTAGCAAAACAGAAAGGGTGCTCTTCGACCTAGAAGAGCAAGCAATCACCAAGGTCTTGGTGGTTAAAGTCATTATCTACATTAGGAACCAAACTTCAAACAGAAACAAAGACTTGCCTAAAACGGGAGCCGGTGGACAACAGCTGCCCTGTGTCTGGGGCATCCAGACATGAGTTCTGTTCCGCTTCTCTTGAGGACAGCCCAGCAGCAAGAGGATTAGCATAATCTAACTAACTTAGCTAACCCAATTTGGCTAGCAGTAATGGGAAGTGTGGTCTTAATGCAAGACCCTTTAGAACACAGCTAGACCTAGACAAACAGCGGCCAAAGGTCATGTAGCTTCAAGTCACTGGGGTGGGATTTTTGGAGGACCAATTAAGAGAAACAGGGCATGGCTTATTGTGGCTCTCTAGATTCAACACTTACACCCTGACCACAAAGCAAAGAACCATGATTGAGGTAGATAATGTGTTTTGCTAAGTTTTCTAGAATAACAAAACAGGAAACTTGACATTCTAAACCAGCCAAGCTTGAAAGTTACTATTAGCGCTCCAACATGCCCATCAAATCACAAACTGGTCTCTAACCTTTTCATTGAGGTCTAGTTCATATGCTCACCCAACAGCAGGAGCATACCAAGTGAGTGGTCTGATGCCTTTTAAATGAAGATATTTGAAATCCCACTCAATCTAGGGAGGATGGCCTAGCTTCAGGGACTGTGATGAGATGGAAGGTTCTTTCTCAACAGCTCATCTACATATAGCTAGCTTTCTCCTCAATTTGGGGAGGTTAGTTATAGTCTGTTCATGAACATGTTCTGTAGTCCTTTCAAGGCCAGCAACACATTTCTTAGTTTTAGGCTCACCTAAACACAAGTCAACTTTATTTTCTGCTGCATTCTTGTTTCGTCCAAAGTGTGATGTGGTATTTTACCAGCCCTTATGAACAGCACATTCCAAAAGGTAAGTTCATGCTGACCTTTCATCTTTTTCATGCTACACAATAGGTATTTCATACAAGAACACATTTCTCATAGGGATATTTGATTTTAAGACCAAAAAACCGCCTAACTTTCTAAAGCTTTTGTTATTGAACACATGTAAGTGAACAAGTTCCCAATCTGCTAAGCCAGAGGAATACGTTCAATCCGTTTGTACACTTTTAACTCATTTTCCTCTCCTTCCTACTGATCTTACAGTTGTACCATTGCTCTAATCCTGCTCTCATGGAAGGCTAAAAAACTCTGCCAATAGCTCCAACAGAAACAAGAGTTGTTCCAAATTTTAAGTGTAGGTTTATAGAGGATTAGATTCCTCTGCTGCCCTCTGAGCTGTGAAGTCTGCCCTCCAAATGACAGCAGCCAACACAAGAAGAGAATGCATTTCTCTCAGTACTGTTTATATTTCAAATCTCGTTTGTATCTACTATTTTATGAGAGAGTCCATTGCAGCTCTGCACACACCCTTCGTTCGTCAAGAATCAATTAAATTCAAGTAGACTATCGAACTTAACCTCATGCAAGATTTCAGCATTCCAAATGTAGCTCTGAACAAAAGGGTTTATGTCTCAGCCCACAAAGTCCTTATTCAGCTGTTAAGGCTAATTTGTCCCAAATCACACAATGTAGCCAGTGATATTGCTGAACAATGCCTTGTTCAATAGCTTCCAATGTTCTAATGCTGGCTTGGATTCTGAAAAGCACTGAGAACCCCCATTCCCATCACTTTCACTGAAATTTTAGTGACAGCAAGGTATGCCTGACAAAGTTTAGGAGTAGGTCCTTTAGTTTCCTTACAAAGATTGCTTATGGCAAATGATTTTTGGTGGCCCTTTTTAAAGTTAAAGCATTCCATAGTAATCTTGGCTGTTTCCTAGCTATACTCATACGGTCAGCCCAGCTCCAGCACAGCTCAGGAGGATTCAGCAAAGCAGAGGTGTCAGAACAACACTTCTGATGCTGGCAGTCCTACTTTGGGCATACGTTGCTAAGATGCACCAAGACAACACAGGAAAGAAACTTCAGGCTACTGAGTGATGAGAGATGCGGATACCCTTCAGTCATGCTTGACCTTGTAGAGCACTTCCAATACGTCCTAGACAAATTCCTTACTGCTCTTCCTTGGCTTCTGGATAGCGTATCAATGCTATAAACAGCAATGCCTAATTTTCATGACATCATTATAGGAGGCAACAACCCAGAAAAGCAGAAAGACAAGGTTCAATATAGGTGTGTACCTACATGGGGATCCTACATGCTCCTTGCTGATGAGCCATGGCCTTTGGGATGCAACCAGTTAGGGGGCAGAGTGAGGAACACAAATGAACTAACGTGGAAGGGCAGGTGTTCACACTGGTCAGACGTAAGTCACATGCTCTTGATTTAAATAGGACACCAAGCTAATTTACCCAGCTTCTCTGGCAATTGTTACAGTACTTTTGGGGAACATAAGTACTCAGTATTTGGTTCAGACAAAGGCAGTCTTCTAGCCATACAGTTTGTCTCACTGAACAACCAACTAAGCAGGCCTTTCATAATTAGCTGCTTTTCTACCTCTGTGGTTGCAAAGAAGACTCCTCAAACCCACTGATGAAACCACTCAAACATACACGCACCACTGCTTTCATTACACAGGTGTATTTGTCAAGTGGAACTTAACCTTTATATTCATTAACAGCAGATAAGCAAAAAGCCAGCCTACCAGTCGGATGTTGTCTTCTGGGCGGAGCAGTATGAACATGGCCTGCAGGTGTTGCTGGAGATCCCCTGCAGGCAAGAGGGAAACGTGAATGCACAAAAATAGTTTAAAATCACATGCAAGTTCCTGGCTGTCCAGCTGGAGCAAACTTCCACCAAGAAACCCGACACGTCACCATAAGTGTTGTGTTGTCACTTCCACCCACTCAGAGATGACAAAACTCCATCTCTTAGTCAAATGCTCTTTGTTCTGTGTGTTCACCTGTTCCTGTCTTATCATGATCTCTCCTGCTAAATCCTGTTATCTTTTTACAGAAATAAAAAGCGTTTCACTACTCTTTGTTCCTTTAAAAGACAAAGGCCAACCAGGTAGAAAGGGACCCCACCCCATGGTTCAACATCTTGTTCTATCATGTGCTTCAGATCAGGAATCTGCCTTTTTTTTTTTTTTTTTTTTTTTTACACTAACTTATTACTTAGTGCAGAACTACTACCTAGACAAAAGTGTATCCTCTTTGAAGTGAGATTTAGTCCCATCTTCGAGCAGCACGTGCCCACATAAGCTTATGTACCAGCCCCACCCAAAAGCAGCTAAGAATTGCCGTCTGAAAAATCAAGCACCTACAATTTTTCCTAGAAAATGCTTGCTACACTTTTATTGATGAGGCTAAGGAAAAACTGAAAGAAAAAAAAAAAATCACAGTCACGCAGTAACTTTGAAGTCTTCTTAAAAAGAGCTGAGTGTCCCAGGTTCCTAAAACATCAAGCATTTGAAAGACAAGTGAACTACCTTTGTGTTGTACTGCTGCACTGACTTTTCAGCACTAGTCCCTGGCCCGCAGAGAGCCAAGAGTTTCTCTGCTAAGCCAGCACATTACCTTCTGAGTGTCAGTAAGCAGTAACACCTCCAGCAATGGGCTGTTTTTTCAATCATTACCTGGAAAATTAATCTGCGTTCCCAGAAAGGAGAGTGCAAGACTGCCAGGTGGGTGGCACAGATCGACAAGAAGAGGAGCCTTTAGTCTCCCACCTTCTCCAACTCCCACAAAGGCAGGAAGACAAGTTTAGGCAACAGCATGAATACTGGAGCAAGTATCCAGCACAAGTGGCTACGAGAGCATTTTCTAGGAAGGTTGACTAACCTTCCTGACCTCCCTTTCTAATTCATCAGAGGTGCTAGAATCCATGCCATGTCACAGACTTTCAGAAATAAGGAAGCCTTGGGCATGGAGCAGCATCCAGAAGTACCGCATAAGGGAAGGGGAAGAAAGGAAATGCTGCCCAGCCAGAGCATGGTACCTAGTTTCCAAATTATTTTTATAGCTGGTGGAACAGCAGGGCTGAAGGGCTGCTGCAGCCTCTTTCCTGATGGGACAGAGGCAAGCTTGTGTGGAGTGGGCTACGCAGGACACGGCATTCCCTGCTCTCCTCTTCCTTCCTCCTCAAACACGTTTCAGCATATGGAGAATGAGTCAATGCCCTGGGACTGCATTTTTAACTGGGGGTGGGAAAAATTGAGGCACTCTGCAGCGCTAGGGAAGTCACATACATATACCAGTGGTGACAAGCACCTGAAACTACTTCCTGCCCGTGGACATTGTTCCCCAGGCTGGAGTGGCTGGCATGTACCTTCCTAAACAGCAATTATTTAGGGAGATAGGTAACATAGGAAAGGCCAGCTCATCCATCGGATGCTTGTCCTCCCAGGGGTGCAGCAAGAGACAGGATTTCCCTACGTCAACACTGGTGCGCAGTCTTGGCAATGCTACTCAGTTCCAGCAAGTTTCAGCTGCTAGTGTGGTGGGAATTGGTGAGAACTGGACACAACAGGCAAAGGTCCCTCTGCTTCAGGTGGCACCTCCTGCCTGCAGCCTGGAAGAGCCCAGCAAGTATTTGACTCATGAGGCATTCACATGTCTTAGGCAGCTTGAAATGAAAGATGCTTCACCTCAGTTTTTTCCCTCCCCTAAGTGTAACAGTTCCCATCTACTGATGCCAGTAATTCAACATCAGGAACCAGTTTAAGAGCTGAAGTTTCCAGAGTTTTTTTTAAGAAAACCAAACCACCAGGAATACTGGGTTATCTCAATACTTAAACAAAGAAGAATTTTCTAAGACAACCCTTTCTGCAAGGCTCAGTCAAGGAGCTCCACTATCTCTCATCCTCAGGAAGTTACTGCACTCCTCCCTGTTCCCCAGCCTGCCCTGCCAGCCTTGGGAGCTCCAGAGCTAGAAAGTAAAGTGTTGCTTCCTTGGCCAGCTTTAATTGACTTGCAGCATTTTCGGCCCCAAACACACAAGGCATTTTGTAAGCTTCCTGGATTAAGAAAAAGCAAAGGAAAGGTTTTAGCATGCCAGAATCAGCACAAAGATACCACATCCTGTCCTATGAAGAGCTGTCGGCTTCACTGGCATTCATGGCACAACTGCTGCTTCCTATCACATTGTTCAGCAACGAGCAGATGCTTTTGTTTCCTTCAAGTTGGCAGGCTAGGTATAAAACATCAGCTAGAGTGCGATCTTAAAAGTGATTTACAGTATCCTAGAGATGGCAAAAGCCCCAGGGAAGTTGCATCCTTTTCTGGCCTCTTCCAGCATTGCTGGAGTGCAACAGCGAGCCCACGAGCCGCCAGAACACAGAGGCGTGCGGACAGCTGGTACCATATCTGGTCAATCTGCCAACTAGTGATTGCCATTTCTGAAGATGATATGATTAAAGAAATGGACACGAGCATTAATTATTTCCTGTTACGCATTTACTCTTTCTGCTGGATTCTAGCACCTCTGATGAACTAGAAAGGGAGGTCAGGAAGGTTAGTCAACCTTCCTAGAAAATGCTCTCATAGCCACTTGAAACATTATTGCATCCATAGGCAGCAATTTCATATTGGAAAGTTATGTCCGTTCTCCACCCCCTTCTAATTTTGTGTGCCAGAGATAAGTCATGACACACACATGGGAGTGAAAGTTGAGCACAGATTATCAGAGTCCAAGAAAGGAGACAGTTTTCTTTGCCACACGCTTTGCCAGCTTGCTGCCAATGGCCAGTTCACCTCTCCAAGCCACGCTCTCTACATCACTGTTTTAATTTTGGTGGCACAGATGTTTTGCTCAGGAAGGTGACACATTGATCCGTCAGTGTCTTGGTCCGCTGGCAGATACTGTACGTCAGGAAAGTCCACAGAAAAGAAAGACAGTGTACACTCATACAAAGGTCTCTCTTTCAGTGAGCTCTCCAAGCACCTTACAGAAATACTATACCATTCACATCACTTGACAAGCAGGGAAACTGAGGAAAGGACAAGGACTGATGCCTCATGAAATCTCACCCTGTAAGCCGAGGAGACAGGAATAAAGAGAGTCTTCTAAGAAGGAAAATCCCATCCCTTAGGCAAGCCAGCCTCTTAAACACAAACCATCTTGCTGTAAGCAATTACAACACACCGGATTTGCTTTCTTGGCAACCTGGCTTCTAAAAGCTCTGGGCTGATCAGAGAGTGACTATTTTCCACCAAGGTCTCCAGACCTCATGCAAGTCAGCTGTAGCAAGTAGATGAGGCAACAAGAGAGACTCAAAAGCTGTTTGTGCTGCCTTGCACAGGTTCACAAGGAAAGCCATCCAGCGGGTCTCCTCTGCGAGGTAAAGCCAAGACAGCAACTGACCTGGGCTTCTATTATGCAGAAGACTTTGGAGAGATTAAAAACCAAGACAGGTCAAGATAAACTTTTAAAAGAAGACTGCTAACTCTCTTTGCACGCTGAACACCTTTTCACTTCAGTCCCAACCAGAAAGGCCAGCTTTAAATTAAGTTTCAGAACAATTTATTTTCTTTTGATAACTGGTAATTAATACATCTCACTCAAAGCAATCTGGGTACTGTTTGTACTATGTCTGAGTGGAAGTATGTAATTAACTGCCTTTTGACTTAAACTCTTTATAGAAAGATGTTTGTAAACAGATTTTGAGGTGGACCAGTCATCAGGTAGATTACTATGCCAGATGTAGAGCTGGATGACAGTCTGATGGTATCAAAGTACAAAGAAATCTACACCTGGAACCGAACCAAATCACCTTTCGGTGGTCACTTTTTGGCAAAGAAAGAAAGTTGACTCAAGCCTCTCTGTTTCTGTCTCTGCTTCACATGCAAAAGCCTGAAAGTTTCAATGTTGTTTTTGTCCTGTGGATTGTTTAATGGAAGGGAAAACCCACACACTATCTGATCCCCATAAAATGCCGTCTGTGAATAAGCACCATATACACAACGAAAAACAACCTACCCTGAAATGTTTGAGTTTCATTATTCAGACTGACTTTTCAAACAAAGAGCCAAAGCAAAAACACAAATCAAACTTTCAGCAGATAAAGGAGGTGGAATTATGACTGACTCCATATTATTCATTCTGCTCACGCGTCTGAGAAGTCATACCACTTTGCTCAGAGGTTTCTTCACCACCACCATGTAGAGGTAAGTCTCCTCCCTTTCTTCCATCATAACCAGTTACTTTCAGATCAGGAAGGACAATTACTCATCACATCATAGCCTCAAGTTTCCCAGTGCAATGCATGAAGGTTTTGATGGCAACCCTCCAACCCCTCTCTCATACAAAAATTACAGGACGATATTCTGGGGAGCGGTTGTTCTCAACTCTCCGTGTTGTCATGATTGTTGCTCTGATGTCACTCATCTGTTTGATTTTGCAGGATAAACAAGAGAGTACTGAAACCTTGTTTTCTATCAGCATTAAATATTGCAGTTTTGACTGGCAGGTCTAGCTTTAATACATGCCTGGTGTAAACAGAAATGTGTGTCATCTGGTGAGAATGAACTCAAGAAAGGTAGACTTGGAAACAAGAGTGAGCAGATAAGCCTCAGCCGTCGGATGCAACAGATTACCTGCATGCTTGTTGCGCCTGTGACTGATCCTGGGAGCAGACGACCCATTTCCTCGCGGCAGGAAGAGAGCTGCGCCTTTCACAGTGAGGAAGCTTTCGCTGATGCTGCAAGGGAAGAGAGAAACAGTGAGTAAGGAAAACTGTATTGTCTTTAAAAGGAGAAAAGCAATGGAACAAGAGAGGTTCAAGGCACTGAATGTATGCTCTGTCCTTTTGCAAGGAAGCGATTTAGACAGAACTACTTTGTTGGTAAAGAACTTTCCCCCTCCCATAAGTACTGCAAACATTCAAAGCATAACTGAGAACATGAACTGAGAAACACTGAAGAGCAGGACATACGCCCAGTGCCATTCTGCCTGCAGAGGTAGAACCTGAGCAGGGAGAAGGGATTAACCTATGGCTATATTTTCGATTTGAAAGTCAAGATGAGAGATCCACATTTCTAAATGGTGATTAATACAGCAAGCCCACGCATCTCTATAATTACGGATTCTGTTAACCCTGTGCTTTGTGGTTCAGGCACAGCTGATGCCCTGCAGAAACAAATGTCTCCCTTCAGCAGTTAGCCAAAAGAAAATTAGTGTACATAACAGATTAAGAAATCATGAAATTACTGTCTATGAGTTGCATGATAATTAACTCTCAAAGACTTATAAATTAAGCAAAACTGTAATGCTGCTGAATTCAGACATCACTTACTGCCTTGATTTTGCCCTTTCTGAAGTAACATGAGGAACGAGGTTTGTGGAAAGAGGCAGTAAAGAGTTCTCAAGTTCTGTGGAACAGCTAACATTTTAAGCACATCTTCCCGTAGTTTGCTTAGAGATGCTGCAGCTCATGGAAAAAGTGAGAGGCACGACAGATTTTGCAATTAAGCCATCCTGTTGCATAGTTAAGGGTTTCTGCTTTTCTCAGAATTGATAAGATAGTCATACAGGCTTTGAAGAAAGCCAGAAACAATTCTACAGTCAACAGGATGGCAGATGAATATGATAAGACAGGATGGGAGAGTCCCTGGCATCGTGCACCCCAGCAGTGCTGTGCCTTGAAAATGATGTTGGCTTGCTCTCTTCAACTGAACAAGAGACTAGGAACTTCTTAGTTCCTTTCTCTGCTTAAACAAATACCAAAACTAATTATTTATTCCCTTCCTTTAAGAGACAAGGACCAGGAAATAATAATAGAGTAAAATCCCCGTCATATATTTGAAGAAATTCCATGTTGCAAAATGCAGGTGAATGCTAGAACATGCCAAGTCACCACCCTTCACGGCTACTTCTGCTCCACACACTAAGCACAGGCTAACTGCGGCCCGCAGCCCCTCCTCCAGGGACACGTTTCAGTAGCTACTCAAGGCAGGCGCACGCCTAAGCAAGACCAAAGACAACAGCTTCACGGAGAAATCAAACGTGACCAAGAACCAGGACACAGCATGGCACGAGCCTGTGATCTTTTGGTTTCATGATTTGAGGTTGACCACTTTGACAATAGGCTTTGCTGACTACATTTTTATAGCTATAAGAATTATAAAAGCTTGTGTTAAGGCTGGATTTCCCCCTAACCTCAAGCACATTTTTGGGCACCTCTCCATTTTCCTGGAGGGATATCAAAAAAATCAAATTTTCTGAGATCCAGCAAAGCAGATGCACACACTCAGAAGGACCTTTTTCAAGCCTGTAGCACATTCCCATGTTATGCACTGTCTGTCATAACCTCAGCACTCCTCCTTACTGACAAAGTTTCTCCCAGGACTATTTTCTAAAATTAAACCAGATGTCAAACATGCACTGGATAAAACCAGAATTTTAAAAAGGAAAAAAAATAAATCACTCACCCCAATTAAAATGGATCAGAGATCTTTACCTATGCTACAGTTTAAAACAAACAAACAGATTTTAATTTATCGGGCACACTGAGCACAGATGTTTCCTCAGACCCTTCTCATATAAAAAAATTTTAACTGAGGCTTTCTAGGTTTTGGTGACAAATAGATCCCCTGAAAGCCCTCAAGTGACATAATTTCTTAAAGCCTGAACTGGAAAAACACTGATTTATCCTGAAGCCACTAACTTTAAAAAATAATAATAATAAAAAAAATATTTCCCCTTCACTTAGCTTGAACCCATTTTGATTCAGCATCGCCCTGATGTCCCGAGGAAGTACACTTCTGCTTTCAGACTAGCACCCACAAGCGGGACAAAAGAGCATGGCGTGCTTTACTGAGCCTCTTCAGGAGACAAGACATTCTCTCCTCCTCTTCTTCCCTCCCTTTGCAATCTTAGCACAGAGGCAAATAAATTTCAAGCTGCACAGGAGGAGAAATAATTCAGCAGTCACAGCCAGTTTTCACATAGCTAATTTTATCAGCAAAGCCAACAACTAATATTAGTGATCCTTTAGCCTGTGCCTGAGGTTTCCCCAGAAGGTTGAATTAGCAACTATTTTTAGTGGATAAAGCAGCATGTAGCTAGAGGGCTGGGAGGTTAAAAACCTTCTCACTTCCATCACTTTCCCTTATCGCCAGTGCTCTGTTGTCAGCCACCTGCCTGGAAAGGAAACATGGGCAGAACTAAAGAGATTCCCATCAGGTACAACCTTCCAGGAGGCCACCTTCTCTCCTAAAGCCACGGAGAGCCTTGCTTTGGGCCATTAACCACAAGCAACAAGTTTGACTTGGTAAGGCTAGGGAAAGGGTATGTAATTTCCCATAAGAAGGGTCGGAACAGGAGAAGCACGTGGCAAAGCGATCATTCTTGTAGAGCAGGGAGGTGAAGCAGACAGGGCAGCAGAGATGGCCGTCAGCACTGGTGGGCAGAGAGCAGGCTGGTGGAGACGAGAGCCTCGTCCTTCTGCTGGTTACAGTTCTGGGGACACTCACTGTGCAGACGAGGGCATGGTACGCTATCGGCACTCTCTGCATCACCTGTCACAAACTCCTAACACCAGACAGACAAGACATCAGTATCCAGCACGGCACTCAAGCAAAAAAAACCCCATAATACACAACCACGCAACCAAGTCCTTGCTCTGAGATTCCAGCAGTAAAGAAAATGTAGGGAGGAAAGGCAAGAAGCTTATAGGAAAGTCCAAACAGCTGTAATACTAACTACCAGTGAAGTTTAACACCATTCTTTTGAGAGATGCTGATTTTGGGGCCTGTGATGCACTACAGGGACAAAAAAGGCAATTACTGGCCTGACATTCCCTGTGCCACCCATGGCTGGCTGCTCCATTTGGGTCCATCCCACCTGGAAAGCCCTAACCATGATCTTTCCTAAAAGCATCATATTTCAGAGCAGGATCATCTTTGGATACCGCCCCTGATATGTAAGGAGGACAGAGGATTCCTCCTGTAGGACACTGACAGAGGGCTCCACTCTTGAGATGTTTCAGAAACACAGAAGGTAGAAAAGATGTGTATGAAAAGGGCAATTAGAGGCTCAAAACAACTGTGCTTACCATAATAGCAGAGCTGTGCTATCATCCACTACTGACTTTATCCTGCCGACGGCTCAACGGCTCCCAAACATAACCTGCGCCTTGAAATACTTATAAAACCTGGTTTGCCAGAGTCTACTGGAGCTTCAATGCTCTTTGAAACAACCTCTTGGAAACAGACTGGGTATTAAAAGATACTAAATCTGGTTAAGGGAGAAGTAGAGCTCAGGAGAGCAGAAGACAGGGAGCCAACTTGGCAGAGGTCATAAAGCCGAGTTGTATTTTATCAGCACACCAGGCTTGTCATCAGTCCTCTGTACTACACAGTGGCTTTCTTCTGGAGCAGACTGACTTGGGACATATCTGTGAAAGAGTTATTAAGCTATAAGCAACCCTCAGCACTACAGCTGTGACAAAAAAAAAGCTACTGTTCCATGTTTAGCCTGTTCACCTCTTAAGTGAAGTAGCAACCATAAGGCCACTAGTGATGTGCTACTTGTAATTCACTGCTCACTGGGAAGAGAACCAACATAAGCAGAAGCCTTGAGCAACTCCTACAGAAATTACTAGTCGTCCCAATTTTTCTCTCAGGCAGAAAATATTCTGTAGAAATTGTACAAGGCACATCACCAGAACTATTTAAAGCCTGTTGCACAAAACCCACAGACATTCCCCTCAGAAGACCCAGTTTCTAAACAGCAGCAACAGCACGAAACGGAAGCAATTCCTGTGCTCCCTGACTCGCTGCCCAGCAGCTGAGCTCCTTGTGCATGAGGAAAACACCGCATGGCTCATACCAAATTCTCATTATGCTACAAAATTGGGGAACCGCATAAAACTTACAGATGGCAAACAAATAGTGAACGCCTTCCCAGCTGTTACCCTGCACAGCTCCATTCATAAATTGCAAGCACAAACACCAAATAAACTGTTTTGAAGACACAAAAATGTTACGGGTTTATGGACTATGCCAAAGTGATGTGATAACACGAATCATCCGACACTTTGCCATGACCCCTCTGTACGATGCCTTCCACCTAAGAGGCTGCTCAGCCGGGGAGCTGCTCGTCCCGAGTGCTGCACCACCAGCCAGGAGTACGTGAATCTGCACCACCTACCAGTTTTCAATGAAAAATTCTCAGTCCTCAATGTAAAATTATTCAGAAAGGATCCTTTTAGTCTTCTTTAGAAACTATTTCATAAAGAAAGAAGATAAAACCTTTTTAGAAGTACAGGAAAGCAAAGAGGCACCTGAACAGCTTCTGGCAATGTTTTATCCTAATAAGCACTTAATTAAGTTATTGCGAGCCTGAGGATGATTTTCCAGTAGGCTCTACTTACTCATTGGAGCAGGTCCTTTACAGCAGGCTCTATCCTGTCCAGCCCAGCCCTTACTCGGCCAGTTGCCAAGTAGCACAACTGACGGAGCTGGCACCATCCCGAGAGGTTCAGCAGAAGTCCTCCCACCATGTCCCCCCTGCACAACGCACAGGAACGGGTCAGCGTGGTCAGGACCAAACCTCCTCACCGGCCGTGCCCGTGGCAGCAACGCAGGCACTGCGGGGAGGTCGCATCCTCCTGTCACGTTACCCCTCACCCTTAGAAGAAAGGGGGAGACTAAAAAGTGATGGGATGGGGAAACGAAGATTTCAAGACACCCAACATTTGAATAAAAGTCTACTACCTGTATTATTTACAGAAATACAAGCATAATTTCTGTCCGCCTCAGGTATTTACTAACCAGAACCCTGCAGAAAAGCGCTCTGAAGCAGTATCCTAATACTTAGCGAGCTACGGCTCAGCACCGGGAGGCTGTGCTGGGATTTCAATGCCAAGCCCAGCTCCAGCTGTAGCTCCCCAGGAGAACAGCGTTGTGCAGTAACCATGGAGGCTCCCAATTCCTGAGCAAAAGGAGGTTTTCCTAAAGGGCATCTCTTGGGACACAACCACCACCCAGCACAAGCTTCGCAAACACAAGAAGCTGCCCGGCAGGACTGTGCACCACTAGGAAGGGCGTTGAGTTTCCAACCCACCTGCAGGATGTACCCTTCCCCTCCAGCGGCCAGTTACACTAAAGGCAAACAAACAAACAAAAAAAAGCAGAAACGCTGACTGGAAGTAGGCAGGCAAGTCTGACAGTAAGGAATGACACAAGTTAACCCTGGTGTTGACTAACTGGGAGCATTCAGCAGCCCAAGCCCTGAAAATGGGAAGTGCCAATGCAGACATTCGTACTAAAGCACTGGGGATTTCAGCTGGGAGCCCGCTCTACCAAACGCTGCTCGCGTGTGCAGCGAAAGGCAGCCCCTGTCTGAAGAGCCGGCAGCTCAACAAGCATAGGATGGGGAACAGACGTTCTACAGAAGGGTGTCTACCAGGAAGTGAAAAAAAAAAAAAATCTTGTGTGCCCAGCTCCTTTCCCTTGGTTTTAAGCCAGGTTGCTCCTTCAAGAGCACCCCAACATTTTGCTCTAACATGAGCAGCCAGAGCGTGCTGCAGGGGGGAGTGCACATCGCTGCATTGCACATCTCATCTGCTGCCAGCTCGGCTCTATCATCCTCCTTTAATCCATAGCCTACAAAACACAAAACCAAGGAAAAGACCAAAATTCAGACGCTGGCAGGAGTGGCGCAGCAGGCGTCAATGCTTAGCTCACTCCTGAGGCCGTGGAGCCAGGCGTGGAGGGAGGGCAGCTGGGGACACAAGAGCGAGCTCTTGTAGCACGCCAGGACTCACCCTGCAAGAGCAACAATTCCAACTGCAGCTTGCTGTGCCTGGTGTGGAAAAAGTTACAGGAGGGCAGGCCAGGCAGCCTGCTGCTCTTCTCAGCACCTCAAGCCATTTCCCTCCTTCCTCCTGCTCCCCTTCCCAAACTGGCTGTTTCCCTTCCTCCGCAGGCAGGCCTGGGGCACGGCATCACACCTGCTCTGAGACTGGCTCTCACCGCCAGCCTCCTCCAGCCCACTCACTCACTTTACCTGGTCACAAGAAAAATCCTGGCTAATAAAGCATCAGTCCTCCAGCCAAGGGTGCAACGGTGGCTGGGTACGCAGCTGGAAGTTTGCACAGCCTGGCAGCCAAGGGCATTTCTCCATCAAACCACCAGACAAGAGCATCGCGCATCTCCAGCATCCCTCCCTAGAGAAGTGCCTAACTCTTTCACTTTGATTGTAGTTTGTTTTTCAATATACAACATCCCTATTTCCCTTGTGTACTTTTTAAAGCACCTGGTTTAATAACTGCCAACAGTATTAATGAATTATATAGACAAGAGCAATGTCTGGCTTCCAGTTTAAGGCTTTGCTCCTAGGCAAGTGATGAAGGCACATGGTTCTCTTCACACAGAGGCTAGATCTCAGGGCTGCGTAAAGCAAAGTAGCACCAGTCACTACTAAAAAAGCCCCAAAACCTAGTAAACAAAAAGCCACCACAACAACAGGGAAATGGAAAAGGCAAGGATAACTCAGGATTGCTCTGCATTGACATTTGTATTAACAGGGTCAGCTGGCAGCACACAGAGACAAGTCTAGGCTTCTTTGATATCTAAAATAGAAACAAACCCAGCGCAGAGCAAAACAAGGGCCATGACTTACCGAAAAGGGTTCTGTAACACTGTCAACAGAGGTGACAACATTGAGGGCAGAGAGAGAAAGGGGAAGTGGTTCTCCGACAAAGGCTGCCTCTTGCCACTCAGCACTTTTGCAACTTAAGAAACAGCACAAGGAGAAAAACAAACAAAGCGTGGGAACCCACTCCATCTCAGACATTTGACGCAAGCTGCATTTTTAGCAACATCTGCATTTGTGCCTTTTTTCTCTTTTTTTTTTTCCCAAGGAACTGTCTACAGGCACTTCCCGTGCTCCAAGGTGGGGCTCCCTGGAGAGAGAATGCAGCTGCAATGACACAGGCACAATCACAGAAAGGTCTGCAATGCCACTGGTAACTCATTTGTACTAAGTCATCTACTGATCCTTTCTCACCATAGCCAAGTCATCTTTTCCTTTGCTTTGGTCTCTGATATGGACATCTGCTGAAGCTGAGCTAAGACAACATGAAAACCTTACAGTTTGCTAGAAGATACCCAAAGCTGAGGATGATGGGCGTGAATCTGAACTCTAAAGGCATCGCAACTCTCAAGGCATTCCTTTCGCTTGCTCCAAGTGAGGAAAGAATTTATGGTAAATTCAGAGAGGGTACAACTTGGACAAGGGAGCACTGGTGAGCATTGTTGTGCCTGCAAGTGAAGAGCAACCACTTCAGGTGCACAAAACAACTGACACCCACAGACATAGTTTCAAAGATGGGATCTAACCAGCCTGAGGTCATGCAACAAGGCTGTAGGGAGTGCTGACGCCCACTCAAAACCCTACTGAGTTAACGGTCTACAACTCAAGCCCATTACTGGAAAAAAACATCACTTACACTGCCTTCAGTGCTCCTTTGCCACCAGGATCATTTGACCTGAGCTCCAGAAGCCATTTTGCAAACCAGAGTCAAAGCAGCTTGGGCAGCCTGGGTGTGCTGATGAGAGCGGTGGCATCCTTTGGAGACGGCACAGAAGACGACAGCTCTGGGCTGAGAAACTCATCCCTGCCAGAGATGCTTTGCTGCCAGCAAGGGGAGCAACGACAGCTGCTGTTTGCAGCCAAAGTTTTCAGCCCACGCAGCTGCAATGGGTCTGCACCGTGCCGAACACAACCACAACCACCTGCAGCATTCCTCCGCCTCCAGGTGCCCTGAGCCTCGCTCTGCAGTGGTGAGCCGACCTTTGGACTCCTATCAAATGTATTCCCTCACAGGCAGGGCTGGGATTTATTTGTTACAGGCACAGGAAGGCAGATTAGGTTTTGTTTCAAGCTGGACTGCAGAAAAAGACATTTTATCATTTCCGATAAAAGTCAAAGTCCTCATGGGATTCCCATTCCCCTCAGGTACCCTTGTCCTATGAATGAACCAGCTCAACAACATACAAACTCCTAAATCAAAGGCAATGCAGGCAGACCCCTCGCACAGGCATCGCCTGCCGCCTCACCAGCCTGCCCGGCAGAGCAAACGCTGCGAGCTCAGCGCTGCCGTCCCACCCATCTGCGCGCCCATGCCTGCCGCTGACAGCTCCGTATTACGTTTCACAGGGCTGCTGCTGAACGCGTGCTCATACAGTAACGCGCACACAACCCTCCCTGTCTCACCTCACCACCGAGCCAGTCTGCATCGCTTCCTGCCAGCGCTCGGCAGCCTCGGAGCAGCGGCTGAGAAAGTGAACAAACGCCCTCATGTCGAGGTTGGGCAGCGCACGAGATGTGTCAGAGTCACAATGCTGCTGCAGCCACCGAAACACAGCATGGGCTGGGACATCCCGCTGCAGCACAGATCATCAGGTAATAATGTATTTCAAGGAACATGAACTTGGGCACAGACTGTGATTCACCACCGCAGCGAAGAACAGAGATACGCAAGGATGGATTACATTACTATTACACACAGAAATGCACTCATTCCCACGCAGCACAAACAGCAAAAAAAAAAAAACTTTACTGTCTACCTTGCTATATAACGCTAAAGGAGCCCCAACAAGCCACATGTTGGATGGCCCATAGTCAACCTTCAAGCCGGCTTCAGAGAACCCAGACAGAGAGAAAGTAAAATATTCCAAAAAGGAACAACAAAACAAGTTGTGCAAACAAAGCTCTGACGTGCTCCGGAATTCATGACTGAAGATATGCACAAAATCATTTTTTCTGCAGTCCAAGCACGGCAGTTCACATACGCGAAAGGGAGCAGCTAACACAATTAGGATGCTTATTAAGAAATCTGGGCACTTTGTGTTTACAGAAGAAATTTGATTCTATGCACTTTTTTAAGCAACAGACCCAGACCAGAAGCAAGACCGTGAAAGGAATTTGTTTTACATGATAGTCCCCAAAGGCTTCCAGGTCTCCAAGTCAAGACATTCCCAGATTAAAGCCCTACATGACATTCTTCTTGCGCTATACACTGTTTAAACATCCATGGGCTTTAATGCATACCACCAAGTTCACGGAGCAGGACGGTTACACCCAAGGGAGCGCTCCACAGTGTTTTACCACCACGTGCCGCACTCCTACCAGCTCAGTCTGTCCAAAATCAGCCAGCTGCTGCGGTATCAACAAAATGCTTTCAGAAATATATTCTTAAAAACACTTTAATCAACATGAGAAAACTTTGTAAGAAGAATCTATCGCATCAAGGATCAAAGAAAAAAACCCAGCTTTTTGATTAGTTATCTTCAGAAAGAGCACCCCTCTGACTGACACATACTTATCTTTTTCCTCTCAGAATTAACACAGTGCACGTTGATAATCTTTAAACCACGCAATAATCTCTGCCACCAGAGTTTGAAAGCATTGCCTTCATACACAGCACATTTCTTTTTAAACCTTAAACAACAGCTGACGCATCCTCGAGCACAGCTGGTTAACAACCAGCAAGCCTGAAAGGTCTCCCCACTACTTAAACATTTTTAAGAGAGGATATTTTACAAGTCCTTTTTACTCTGATCTCCCTGCACGTGCAGGTGCATGATTCATCGCTGTCACAGACCTGACCATGTTTGGCCTGACCGGCAGCATCCCACAAGAAGGACCCCACGGCTTTAAATACGACTGTAACACAAGTCAAACGAGACACATTAAGGTCAACATACTGTCCTTCCCCTCCCCAGCCAAGTTCAGGGGCACCTATATTTAGACAAAGTATGCCCAGCACTTTAAAGATGGAAGGAGACCACTGACTTGCCTGAATCACTGCCAGCACTGGCTGTCTCCCCGGGACGGGTACAGTCTGACCAGGAGCTGGCAAGCGCCCTGGCACCCAACTCAAAGCAGGGCACCCTGCGCCCCCAGCACAGCCCCACACCCTCCCCGGCAGCCGTGGCTCCCCCCAGGCACGAGCCCAGCCTCGGAGACTTGGAAAGAGCAGAGCAGCCGCAGCCCGGGTGCAGGCAGGTCAAGGAGGACATTGCTCCATCGCTTCTTTCGCCGGTTATGGTGGAGGTGGCCGGCATCGAGCAAGGTCCTGCCGCCTTGTGATGAGGCCCCGTGCCAGGACTTGGCTCTGCAACTGCCCCAGCGCCTAGAGCGGGGCATGGGATGGAGGAGTTAAGCCTGGCTCTGATCGCGGCTTTGTCACTTTGCCCTCAGTAAATACATTAATGGACCCCTGTAAATAGAGCACCAAAACAAGGACCACTCTGTCTCCACACAAAGAAATCAGTGCTGAATAATAAGCCTTTTCCTCTGTGCTAAAAAGAAACAGATGCTTGTTTACCAAAAGCATCAAAAATCATCAAGAGGCTGTTGGGTTTGACTCGTAAAAAATAGAAGGAAGTTATTTGTTCAGGACTTTAACTTCTCCAGCACTCAGCACTTTCAATTTTTTCTCATTCTTCTTGCATCCTCCCCATGCACGAGGGCTATTTGATCCCCAAATGACAGCTTCCAGCACAAACAGTAAAATCGGTTTAGGACTGACTGTCCCTTTAGATTAGCAAAAAGGACAGTCAGCGGTAACCAGCAATGTGAGATGGTTTGTGAACCGTTTCAGAGAGAACAGCCATGTGCCAGATTTCTTTCAATAGGTTTTGATTTGAAATTGGACGTCACAGGGAGCTTTACCTGTTGTGCTGATACGGCTCGTAACCCGGCTATTGATCTGCTCACACTTGCAAATATGCCAGTGACTTCATTTTATGGAATTGCAAAGCCACAATTAAGGGAATACAAACTTTAATGTGGCTGTAAATAGTAAGTTGAAATTAGTGAGAAAACATCAAAGACAAAGGATCAGAAACATTCTATAGCTGGGATAGTTTAATGGATTCTCTGTCTTTTCTTCAATCCAAGGCAACTTAGAAGGACAGTCCTTAGCATAAGCAAGGTTAATACAAACTTCAGATTCAATTTAAAACTGCAAAACCAAAGAAGAAATACAGCAGCATTTCGGGTTAACCGACCTAACCCTGCGGGGAATGGGGCACCTCAGCCTTTAAAGATCGTCCGCTCCCCAGCAGACAGGCCACACGCTGCCTTGTCTGCTGGTGCTCAGAGCACACAGCCCCCCCGCACAGCACACCTAACCCAGCAGAAGCCAAGAAGAGCACTCCAGCGTTTTGCTGGTCTAAGTGACAATCAGTCTCCGGAGCCATCAGGAAAAGCTCTCCAAATCAGACCGTGAGATATAATTATGATGCATTTCAAAATGCAGACTCAGCATCGCTTTCCAATCCAGCTCTTCCCCCCTGCGGATGTAGCAAGTTCTTCCTGGAGACAACATCCCTTGTGACTCTGCTTTTCTTTTGGCTCTCTGAATAGGGATCAGCTTACCAGGAGTCCTTTATTCCCGAAATAATTTCCATTAATCACTCACCATACGCCACTTTAAACAGAAGCTGACAGACTGTGGGATGAGTAACACCACCACAGCATCTCCCAACTTAAATAAAGGCTGAAATGAAGGGCAGTCCAAGGGGTGAAAGGAACTGAGAGATTTCTAAGTAGCAGACAAGTAAACTTCTTCAAACTGTTCGTAAGGATCACAATGTTTTTATGCAGATACTTGAAATAAAAGCTGGGAAGCAGTATCATTTGAACCATATGTTCTTTATGATATCTGCTCGCAAAAAAAAAAAGAGTAAATAAAAGGAAACACAGCAACGTGCATCATTTTGAAGCATCACCCTGCAGTTTTGCATTTGTGATTCCTCAGTATAGCTGCAAATTAACCTACTCTTTTAGCACCTTAATGTCACTTCCAGCTAAAGGAGATGTCAGTGCTTAACTTTCCAATGCATTTTGAGGAGTTTCTAACTCAACATAAAAACCCTGCAAAGTCTTGCTGACTAAGACTCGGACTGGAAACACATTAAATAAAGTTTTATTACAAGAGTTTGAACTCTGAAGAGTAGAGATTCCAGATGTGTTTATCCCTGCAAGTCAGGTGCTAAATTTCATCAGAATTAGCACTTTAGGCAGTTTGGCAGCCAATTTTCAGTGGTTAACTCAGGTCTTCATATTTCCTAAAAGCATGCAAACCCCTTGAAAAACCACACATTAAAGTAGAAGGACCAACGGAATACTAAACACTGCTGTGTATCACAGACCCAGAGAAGCCTCTAACAAGAACAGAGTGTACTTTAGGGAGCAGGCTCTTAAATGGCTTTTTAAAAGGCTCTAGAATAGATATTTGCTTAGTTTCAAGCTAGAGAGCCTCTCATAAAATATTTCACGATGTACTTGAAGGAACTAAGGACAAAAAGGTCAGTAACATTATGACGGTGTCAAGGTTTTGCTGTGGTGACTGTGCTGGGAAACTCTGTGATGTCCTGCCCCATCTCCCTTACATCCTGCCCAGCAGATGCAGCTCTTGGACACACGGGCTCCTCGGCTCGCTTGCTCACCCTGGCATTTAGAGGGACGGCTTAGCAATACACACCGGCGCTGCTCCCATGCACACGCTGAACGTTATTAGCACAAAACTCTGGGAGGGATGTTTATTCTGGGCTTGTCACCTGCTTGTTAATGAGGTACATGAATATTCCTCCGTTTGCTTTCTTCCAACTTTCTCATCATGGCAAACCAAGAGAAGGGCCAGAAACGGTGCTGACAAATTATTTGTTTTTCTTTAGACTAACTGGCTTTCAGTCTTTGCAACACACAGAGGAATGCAGCTGTTCCACTTTGCATTTGTTTTTTGATTTCTCCATCTCTTTTTCAAAGCAAATAAAGGAAAAGAAAACCCAACCCTAACAATAACAACAACAACAAAAGCCAATGACAAGCTCTTCACACACCACCAAACAATGAGCCTTGAAAAAAAAAAAGAAAAGAAAAGAAAATAACAATTCTGGGTTCACTTTAATCCAACATCGAATTCCAAAAAGCAAGCAGAAGACTAACAGAGGAAGTTTTAGAAGACAAAAGTATGACTAATGATAGCTTTTCCCATCTGTATCTTTGTGCAAATGAGGCTTCCCCATAAATTACGACCTGACAGAGGTAAATTTATCATTTGCTAATCAAAATGACCCTCCTGCAGTCCCACCTGCTGTTTGGAGTCTCTCATGAAGCATCAGCAATACAGCCAGAATACGGCTGCCCGTGTCCATCCATCGGCCACCATCTCCATGCGCTAGAGGTGGTCGAGCCAAGACACAGGTAACAGCCCACTCCAAAGCAGCCCGTTAGGACACTGTAAGAATGGAGGCTGCAGGGTGACAAAAGGTTCAGACAAGTAAATTCATTCTCTTCATGCTGGCAAACAAAGCACAGGGAGAGAGGAAATACAGCACAGTTCATTATACACAGTAACACGGTGATTTCTAAATCAGGGGTGAGGCAAACGTGGAGCAGATGATGGCTGCACACCAGGGTACGGACTATTAATTCTAGGGTCAACTCATCTTAACAGTCCTCTGCAGGGACCAAGGTCCTTACCCACCTGGGGTGCTTCAACACAGCGCTGGACCGAGGGATGAACTTCAATTCACCTCTGTACCTCCACGAGAGCTGCACCGCAAAATTCAGATGTAACAAATGTGCGCTTTTCTGGTGAAAAGCTGGAAGTTTAACAGAGTGTGAACCAAACACAGAACTGTGGAGATCACAGGCAGGAGAAAGCCCAGGCTGGTGGGACAATATAGACCTCATTAAGCCATTGTGAGAAGTGTGTGAACAAACTAAGGACTTGACTACTAAGTGACAAAGATCATTTGTTTAAAAGAAAGGACTAAATCATTTATGCTTCAGCAATCTGTGGATTTAGCCTACTTGTAACAAAGGTGTTTTGAGAAAAAGCATACTTCTTAAATGGCTTATTGCAAATAAACCCAGAGACCCCAACAGGCTGAATATAATGCTGATGAGGGCCAGATAAATACGGGATAAACAGGAAAATGCACTGAACGAGGAGCCTGTGGCCTTAATATACCTAGAAATGCCCAAATTTGAGAAGCTGCCAATGCCAAGAACTGCTGACCCTACCTGGAGATCTCACGGGCTGGATTCCTGTACTACCCCCAAGCCTTCGCGAATGCTGGGGTACAGCTTAATTTTATCATTCATCTCTACAAGTTTCTCTTTTCCTCACCCTCTCTCATGTGTGGGCTGATGTCCTTGCACCAGAAGGCTTCTCCCCATCACAAACCACTCAGTTAATCCTACACACTGCAGCAATAGGTGGCTGCAGAACAACTATTGACAGTCTCCAGTTACTTCCCAAGCTGCTGAATTCAAGCCCTGGCCCAGGCACACAGGTAAAGCAAAGGGGTGTCTTCCAAATACTCCAGCAAAAGCACAAGCATTCAGAATTAACGACAGGAGTGAATCGTACTCCATGTGTTTGTGGAAATAGAGTCTTCAGCCAGCTGTTACGAAACACCACGGCTGGAAACTCAAGTTGCAGATTTGCTCTGTACACATTACAACCATTACACTGGAGAAAAAATATTTGCTTGAACTAGTTTTGAGCCCATATGGGCTGATAATTTAAATGCTGCTTGCCAGACTGATGCAGAGGAGACAGCAACTCTTCAGAGCCTATCGCAGAACGGGACACAGAATTTTAAACTTTCTCTGACCCCACAAACACTAGTTAGAAGCAACATTTCAAGAAAGTTAGCCTGAAGTTGTTTAAAAAATAATGAAGTAACATTTTAGCCAGGGGCTCCGTGATAAAGGTACAAGGAAGTACAGCCCTGCAAAAAAATCCCAGCCAGCCTATCCACTGGCCCCAAAAAGGTCCTTTTCTGCTGATAATCTCACTCGGGTCCTTCTGCTTTGTAGTCTTTAGAAAAATCCCAAGCATTTCCAGAGACATGAACATCTGCAGAAGTTTCAAGAAAACATAGAATCTCAGAGGCAACTCTACCATTCGCAGCCTTTTAAAACATGAACTTGGCAGCCCAGCAGCGTGGGCTTCCTAACGAAAACACACTGCTTAAATACGGGTGGTGGTGTGGGGGGTTTGTCCTTGAAACACTAGTCTGCTGCTCAAGTTTTGATTTTACGTCCGATAACCATCTCTGTCTCTCTTCCAACCCCCTACCAGGAAGGATCGGTGAGACAAATGCCCATAGCTTCCAAGGGAATAAAAGGAAAAGCCAAACAGGAAAAGTAGTTATGAACAATACAGCCCTGGCTTAGTTAATGATCAACTTCGGAGCACACAGCATACTACTTTTGCCCAATTACCACAACTTATTTGCATAGAGTTTTTAATAATCAGTGGGTGGTAAGAGGCCTTTTATACACTGCATTTGTGTTATCACAATCAGCAAAGAAATAAAAAAGATGAGAAATCCCCGACGGCTCCGCTCAGTCAACAGGAAGCTCATCCACTGTGCTGGGGGAGCCGAGCTGCGGGGAGGGGTGGGCAGGAAGGGTAAGGGGTCAGGTTCCCCTGCCTGCACATTCCCACTGCGTCCTTGGTGGAGTAGGAGGCTGGCTGCTGCAGTCATACAAACCCTGAGCACATAATACACACTTAAATGGAAAACAGAACTGCTATAGTCTGTGCTGATCCTACCAGCCTCTACAAGAGATGAAAAGCTGATCAACTTGTTTTCATATTTCAAGTACCTCCAACCAGAGCGACCCTCAGCTCATAAAGCGGCTTCAACTAGAGCTGATGGTGTAAGCGGAATCACTCTGTTGATCTCCCAGTCTTTCGAGCAGCTGTTTCCAAGCATCTCCTCGTCAACTCTTAAATATCATCGACTCTCAGCACAATAGTAACATACTCACAAAGCTACAATGCTTACAATGGCACAGAGGCAATTAAAGATTTCCAATAACACGCCGTTTGGAGGATTGCAGTCTAATTGCTGAACGCTCAAGGTTTTTGGCAGCAGTAACATTGTGAGCAGATAAAAAGGTTGTAAGGTTTCCAGTACGATAAATAAATAAATAAGCAGGTCTCCAAACAATGGCAACAGCAGCCACACACCTACCTAAGTTCCTGACTTGGCCCTTGGCATAATTTAAAATTAGATGGTCATGAAATTTCCTAGCAGAAAGGCCACTGCCGCATGACAAAGGTAAATGAAAGGGGTGGGGGAGGACAAGGGCCAAGGCAGGCTGGGCACAAAGACAGGTTACAGCAAGGAGGCGGCAGTACAATGAGCCCGAATTACTCGGTGTTGTAATTTAGCGTACAGTTTATAATTACCTGCACAGCCTGTAACTTCCTCTTGCATTGTAAAGTGTTGTTTCTTCACCTGATGCAGAAGGGTTGTCACTTAAAAGAAAACTGATTATGTGAGAGAGCAATAGGCTGCTAAGCCAAGACTGCAAGAGCATTTTGTGGTTACCTTTAACCTTTCGCTGAAAATAATTGTTTAACTTGTGGGTTTTACTTCTTTTTTAAGAGCTCCAAGATATACCCACAACACTGCGAAGAAACTATCTATTCTAGCTCCTCCTTTTTTGTTTCCCAAAGTTTTAAAAAAACTAGTTTATAAAAGTTTATAAAAACTATCAGTTAACATCTTATAATAGAAAACTGGTATGAAGCAAGGACGAGAACCACAGAAAGTAGCAAGCATATTCATGGTTTTAGATCCATCTGGCTTCCAAAGTGTTGGGGGATGAAGTAGTAAACAGTATCGGAGTGCTTTAACACGTGCTGAACAGGAGCCCAGGGAGGGCTCTCGCTGCTGCTTTGCAGAAAGGAAGCTGAGGCAGAGACCAAAGTATTTAAATGCTTCAAAAATGGACAAAAATGCCAGGGGGATGTGGGCACCAAAGCTAGGAGGTTAATTCTCAGGTTCGAAAGAAAAGCTAAGCATCCACCTGCACCTTCAGGCCCTGCTCCCTTGACTGAACAGTGGCCCGGTGGGACTTGGCCACGGTCGCACAGGAAGGATGTGGCGCAGCAGGGAGTAAGAGCTGGGTTTTCCCAAATCCCGAGCGAGCACCCTGATCGCTGGATAATCCTGCTTTGCTAGTGAGATAAAGAGGAAAACTGAGTGACAGAGGAATCTGGCATTATCACAGGGACATGGAAAAAACACTTCAGGGGCACCAACAACAAATGAGATACCTAAAACTTGGCCAAAGGCAGAGGAAACGGCTACAGGCAGGCAGAACTGACCTATGGCAATTTATCCAGGTTTTTCCTGTTAAAAATTCTTTGATATTTGCAGACTATCTGAAGTTTTGCTTTTTTCTTTCTATCTTTCCATCAGCTGCCTTGGTTTTAGTAGACCAAAGTAAATTTTGAATCCTACACACAAATAAACTAGTAAATCAGCAGAATTCCCACTGGGTTCAATGAGAGTAGCAAGACTTTCTGGAATGAGTTACAACTGTAAATTCTGAGCATTTTGATAAACACAAGTCTCTCGGACACTGATTTGAATCCTTGTGAACCTGAAATGAATCAGACCCAGAGCAGCTGACTACATTACTGACTAAAAGCGTCAACACAAGAGTAATTTCTGCTGATCTCTGAAAGTCAGAGCTGATTAGCCAAATACATCTACTAAAGAATACACTGAAACAGAAGTTTCTGATAACATTTGGGTCACTACTGCCCTTCTCATTCCACAGAGAACACATTTTTAGCACAGCAAAACAACAAAATCTGGATTTTTAGGTCTTGCCCACAATGAAATAAGGACACCTGATATTAATCAGCTTTTGTGAACTTGTAGTTAAGAGTATAAATTTTAAAACACTTCTTTATTATGCCAGCCCAAAAGACAGCACTGTCCTGATTGAGAATGCTATCAAAATATTAATCCAGCGCTCAGACTTGTGCGAACATCTATGCGTGGGCCAAGAGCTCTGTCATTCTCATGCTTATTAATCTTTCCTTCCAGGAGGCAAAGGACAGCATAAGCTCCTCTGATAGCTCAGTTATCTCTCTCCCCAGAAAAGGAAAGGGTGGTCCTTCCAACCAAGTAGCAATTTAAACTACAACCAGATACAAGACCGCAGGGCTACCAGTGACGCAGGGAGTAGAGACGAGCAGTATTTCCCCTTTCTTTTGATCCCTTTCCGTATAGTCTCAAACCGTGGGTCAAGTGTTTGAGCAGCATATAAAACAAACATCTTAAAAGCACTTAAATTGTTACCTAGCTACCTAATAGAGCTTGGTAAATTATCTTGAGCTGTAAGGAAATGTTTCAGCCTGTAGAAGGTTGAGGTTTTTTCCAAAATTACTGCTACTTCCCAAAGCCCACGGCATACCCAATTTGCATCCTTGCTTTCACAGAACAGTTCAGGTAGATCACTGTTAAACCTACGTTATCAGCAAGCACAGGGAAAGCCACCATGCTTACAGGCAACACTGCAAGTGGGGGGGAAAAAAGGGACTAATTACAAGTATTTTGGGTAGAGTTTGAAAGGCTCAGAGAGACTTAACTAAACTGATTACCAAATACAGCAGTGATTGCTTATGCTCAGAAAAGAGGCCACAGAGTCCGGGGACTTATTTCCATATCAAGCATAAGGAGAGATATCTGCTAAAGACCTCGTAAGTGCAAGGCAGCTCAATTTCTAGCAGGAGCTTCTTGTGACAAGAACACAGTTCCAGGTGGGACCCAGCATTTTATCCTACTATTTTTAAGCCTTTCATGATGTTTCCAAGAGATAAAAATGCCGTTAGCTTCTTTAAAGAAATATCACGCGTGACAAGACCACAGTGACTATCTCTAAAAGCCTTATCTACCACTCCATAGCAGCCATTTCCCTCCCTAATCCTTCCAGCCAAACCTCACTACTCGGGCAGTCACTGTTAATTGTCTACAAATTAAATGATTATTCGTATCTGCATTTCAAAGGGGGGTGTGCAGCCGGAGAGACTGATTTTTTTCAAGCGGCTTAGTATGGGGCACAGAGACACTCTGCACTTTATAGCTGCCCAGGACTGACAGTAATTAAAAACTGGCATCAGTTCACGTCTCTCCCTCATGACCTGCAGGTCCCGAGTGTAAGGTCTCGGTCCTGCTCCTATTGCACCATAAGAAAAAACCAACAACCCAGCCCCAAATCCGCAGCCCCTATCTGCCACCTTGTGATAAACCAAAACAAGAGATCAAGTACAGTGGCTAATCTCGACTTTAAGTCTAAGAGGGGGCCATGGTACACGGTCACGGGAAGCTTGCCCCGCACTACCAACGCACAGGGCTGGCTGCGGGTCTGCCGGGGCGGCGAGGGGAGCGTGCTGCAGTCCGGCCCCGCACACGGGACGGGCAACCGGCGGCTCCGGCGAGAGGAGGCGTAAACCGGAGCTCCTCTGGGCAGCTGGCTGTCTAACTCGTATCGAACCGTTCGGTTGGGACCCAGAGTTTTTGTAAGGAAAAAAAGGCAAATCAGCGGTAACGGAGAAGCGGGCAGCCCTGCGGTGCCGGTGCCTCCCGCAGCCCTGCTCCCGCCAGCCGCCTCCCGGTGCGGTGCCGGCTCCCGGGGCCAGGGGAAAGTTTGCCCGAAGGAAACCTGCGGCGGAACCAACTACCGAGAGCGGGGAAAGCGCAGCCCGGGCGGCCGCCTGGCACACCGGGAAAGGGGGACCCGTTCGGAGCCAAGGCGGGCTGAGCGGCACCCGGGGCGCAGGCAAGAGGGAAGATTGTGCCGGTCGGTGCCGGTCTCTCCCGGTACTCACAGCTGGGCGATGGCGCCCTGGGAGATCACGGCGTTGTCGGAGAAGTAGGGGATCATCGCGGCTCCCCGCCGAGGCGGCCGCCCTGCCCCGCGGCATGGGGAAGCCGCCGCCGCTCTGCCCCGCGGCCGCCGCGCTCCGGCCGCCCCCCGCGCTGCCCGCCCAGTGCGCAGGAGCGGCCCCGGCAGCGGGGCGGGACCGGCGCCGGCTCCGCCCCCGGCCCGCACGTGGCGGTGCGGGGCCGCGGGGCCGATAGCGGGCAGCGGCGGGGCCGATAGCGGGCAGCGGCGGGGCCGATAGCGGGCAGCGGCGGGGCCGATAGCGGGCAGCGGCGGGGCCGATAGCGGGCGCTTCCCTTCGCTCAGGGGCCAGGAGTTGACCGCTGGTTCCCCCAGGAAGGCAAGAGAGAAGGACCGGGGGTGTGTGAGCACTGATGGGGGCGGGCGCGCTATTTCCTTCTTTCCCCCCCTGTAGATCTAGGCCAGAAGAGCCGGGGAAGGCTGCAAACTTTGAAACTAGGTTTGAAGCAGCACATCAAAAGATTTTTTGCAAAAGACAGGCAGCGACAACTCGGGTACTTAGGAAACGACCTTAATTTCTCTCCTGCAGGAGACAGGGGAAATAGTTCTTGGCAATAACTTTCATATGCAGACACTTGACAACTCGGTTTCTGCCAAAGGAGAGGAGAAGCAGCTGCCTTTCAATGCTATTTAATCTTTAGCTCCATCGCCCCTCAGGAGAAAAGGAAGAAAGGAAGTTCGTTAGAACAAAAATCTTGTCCTTTGGCTGCTGGGAATTCAGATGTTACAGCGCAAGGGAAACTTCATACGGTTTGCCACTGGGGAGAATTGGAGGGGCAGCTTGCTTCATCCCGTCCTGCTCACAGGCCAGCCCCAGAGCAGAAATTCTTCCAGATCTGCATTCTCCAAGCAGTTTAACCAGGAGTGTGGGAAAACAACTGACAAACCTTGGAAGCTAGCTCAGTTTTGTGTTTCCCATAGGAATGCAGGATATCCCAGCAGAGAGGGACACAAATAGGATACTGTTCTGAAGTTGTCTGGTGCGGATGGCACATGCTCAGATCTGATAACAAGGCACAAGTGAGCCGGCAGTGGAAGATGCAAGTTTAAACACGTGTACTTATTAATGACACCTACTCAATAGCAAAAAAAAATAATACTGCCCCTCTGATCAGACAGCAGAGCTAGAAGCCAAAAAGAAAGCTTCGTCTAGGGTTTATTTCCAACTATTAGCTAAAACTTTCAGAGAAGCAGAGAGGGGTTTAAAAAAATAACACTGTGTGATGGCAACTGCTTCAGGTCTGAGACTTACCTGAAAGGTCTCAACCATCCCCACTTCAGGGATTCACGGAGAAAAGGACAAAGCAGCAGAATTTGTGATTCTGCAAGTTTGCTAGAATATGGTTTGGTTGCATTAATTTAAGCAACGTCATCTTATATAGCCAAGAGCACATCTCTGGTTATGGCTCCTCACAGCTGTAAAGAAAATGCAGTGCCAGCTTGCTGCAGTGCCAAAAAAAATCATTTTGTTAGGCAGAAATGAAGTCTGTTGCAAGAAGCAATGGAAAAAGCAGCACATTAGAGAAATAGAGGGTAACTCAATCCTTCCAGAGGTCAAGAGACTGGCAAGAACCTCATATTCCTTAGTAACACATACCACACATTCATAGACTGAAAAAAAAACCTACCCCAGAACTTCTGTTCTATTCTAATTAATAACTTAAGGACTTTACTCAAGCATTGTAGAAGACTAAATGCACTTAGATACTGTCCAGACAGATGTCAGATTTTCTTACATGCAACGAACATTACAAAGGCAAACCCTTAAAAACTGCCAAAAACAAGTGCAGTGATTAACTACAAGCAATACTCTTAAAGCAGCTACTCATAACATATGGATAATAGATTTGTAAATTAATTAGTCCTGGATTAATTAAATCATGCACTGCATCTCCATATGCTAGGAGACCAAACAATGATAGAAACATCCCAGCTTTTTTTCTTTTTGAACCTTTAGAAAACAGGAGTAGGAAATCCTCTAGTAAGTTCATATATTGAAATCTGCACTAATAAAAGGTATTTGAGCCTGGTTTTGTTGCTTTAAGGATTGAAATACCAGCCTGAGACTGACACTGTCTTCAGGCTACATGCTAGGGAGATCAGCATTTTGGTTCTGTCCATTTGTATAGCACGTGTTATTTTCACATTCTGCTTTTTAAAAGCAGACTTAAGGAACAAGCGTATTTCTTTGTCAAAGTTGCATCCTACATTTAGACGTGAACAGAAGTATTGACCCAATAACCTGATCTCTCAGCATGCAGGAGCAAGGAGGAGGCAGAAAGAAGAGGCTTTGAGGGGATGCACAAGATGGAGTTGAAGGCAGCAGGTCACAAGACAGCCAAGAAACTGCTCCTTGCTGGAAGCAGGTGCACTCTGCTGGGACAAATACATAAAGAATTTAAAGTGCACAAAATTACAGTGATGACAGGTAGCAGTTTAAATCACTACCATGCTGCAATAGAGCATGTGAGCACAGCCATTAATCACTGCATGACAAGATGTAAATACGTCTGTCTGGGGTCTCAGGCACTTCCCAGCCCAGTGCACGAAATTACACCATGCTGCGGGCGAAAAGGGCAGTGCCTGTCCGAGTTTTCGGTCGGCATTTTGTGCTCCCCAGGAGGTCACAGGATTAGCCGGGCCACACTGCCTGCTGCATAGGCAAGCAGTAAACAACACCGCATCTGCACTCAGTCCAACGTGACCCTTGTTGGGCAGCAGGATTTCATTTAACCTTTGAACACCACGCAGACTAATAAACTACAGCGGTATGATGTATGTAAGACACACCGTAAAAAAAAAAAAAAACAAACCAAACAACAATCCCAGAACCTTTGCAAAGCTAACTAAGCCAGATACTCTGCCAGCTAGAGCCAGTTATGGACACATCATGGGAAAAAAAAACCTACAATGAGGAGTGCTACGGATGTCTGGCCATGCACTTCAGGAGGGAACAGAAGGAACACCCACCAGAGCTGCCTCTGGAGAGAAGTTTAAGGGGGTGGAGGGAGAACACGCATGCACAAATCTCTTATATTGACTTGTATTGTTCTGTCTGGCAGACAAGAAGGATGAAAATATATGATTTATTCATACAATCGCCATCTCCCCCCGTGTCTGTATCTCAAAGCTACACAATCACAGTAGCTTGCACCAGTAACTTCAGCTGCCTTACTTTCCTTGTGCATTTTAACATGTTTTGATCTTGCAGTGATGTAATAGAGTAATTCTGTGTCCAGCTTGCAGAATGGGATTCTCGTTGCATAGCTGAGGCCTCGGTACGTAGGTCACTGGTAAAAATGCATGAAGCGCTCTAGTCAGGTTTTGCATTAGCATGCACAGATTTGACAGTTGCAGAAAGCATGCTTACAGCTGGACACGGAGTCCTGTCAGTGCGCAGAGTCCACATGCAAAGAGGGCATTAATCAAACTAATGTTTCTATCCAAGATCAACAGCTTAAGGCTGAATTGCTGCTTCTTGTCAGACCACACAAAGGTGTGGGTGTCACCATATTCCACCCACTCCTATCCCACAGGAGTTTGCTGAGTGTCTGCTCACATGCTAAGATGATTAAATCTGGAGCGTGGATTGTCTTATTAGGCATGTTCAGTCCTTAGCCTACTCTAGGGCCTGGTGACCTCTTTTCTTTTCAGAATATGTCTGCCAGCAAGACTTTCTCTGGTCCTCTCAGTTCTCTCCTTTTGAAGAGCCCTCATGAAGATGATGTATTACCATAGTCTCTCTAGAAACTCACTCCAGTGGGTATGAAGGGTTGGGTATTATTTTAAGTCCATTTGGACTGAAGTCTAGGTATTCTTTGCAGAAGCAAGGAACGCTCTTCTTCCAACACAGCAGGGTAAACCTGTGGAAGGTACTACAGCCAGAACATTAGTCATGTTCAAGGGAAAGGGAACAGTGGGATGTTGTCAGGTGTAGGTGTAACAGATAAGGCAATGCAGGACCTGGACCCATGTTTTCAGGGCATTATGAAAACACTTGTGAAGCTGCTGCATAAGGCAAACAAACCTCCCCCTCACCACCATCACATCCTCTCCCCACAGAGCGATGAGCTACAGCAGCGCCTGCGCAGCCACCTTTACCGCGCATATGGAAAATTTGTTCTTTACTGCTGGGCAGCTGTTTCCGGTGTCATTTATGCAAAGTGACAGAATTTTGAAAACAACACGTCGCTGCCCACAGCCGAGCACTGGAGTCTTGCACAGGCACTGCCGCAGAGAGCAGAGGTAGCAAGTTCATTTCCGTGTGCATAGGTGGGGCCGAGTCCTTTGTTTTCCTCACCAGCAGCTATACTCAAATCTTTCCCTACAAAGACAGCTGTCTCAGCACCAGGTCTGATGGGGAAAAAGGGTCCTAAGAGGTACCTTTGAAGAATATGGTGCCACACTCCAGCAGTTTAAGAGGGCCAAAGGATCTGATGCCCCTGCTTTTCTGGTGGGAGGTCCGTTAATTCATCCTATTGCTGTGAGGACATGTGGCTTTCAGCAATGAACAGAGTCTACAGATGAGTCTGAGTCGATTAAGAATCCAAACAGATGACTTATCTGGGGAGAGCCTTAAATTAGTGCAGCAAACCTGTAAACAGAGACCGATCTGTCGAGAGCAGCACTTCCCATGCTTGTCTCCTGCTGCCTCCCCACCTTGGAGGGAGAAGTTCATCTGTCAAAAGTCTTCTGGCCATTTTTAGCATGGGAGACAAAGCCAACTGCGTTACGTAGTCCAATTTATCATGAAAACATGAAGCCATTTCAGTAGCAGTGATCAGAAACAAGCCAATGCACGCAGGGCAGAATGAGATAGAGTACAGTAAAGAAACAAAAGTTTTCCCAGTGAGTAAGAGGCATACCACCCACCAAGGCAGCGCTTACATACACCAGCTTTATTGCACACAGTAAGGGAAATTTAAGAAAGTAATTATAAAGGAGCCCATATCCAGTTAAAAAGGAAAAAAAAAAAGAAAAAAAAAAGAGGGGGGAGGCAGGAACAGGGAAAGCACGCAAAACTGTACTTGAATCCTGAAGAACCAGTCAGAACAGGAAGCCACATTCTAAATTTGGTTATTTAAGCTGTCAAAGAGTATTTCTGTTTCCAGTTCTTGAGCAAAGAAATCAGACAGACGCAGGAGTAGGGTGATAAGCATCACAGAAAGAACAAAACCCTGCTTTTAAAGCTTGTTTGGTCAGTTGCCCATCATGATCAATGATTGGGCTTCTTAGCTGAGAATTCAACGCCTATTTTGCAATATTACCACTTCATTAAACCCTTCCCTCACAAACCCCACGCCCAATCATTGTCTAGTTTACTTATCATTAAATCTTAGAGGGTCTGACACAAAGAGGTCAATGCTCAATTACACCTGTTTTACAGAGGCAGAAGCAAGGAACACTGAAGGGACCCGAGCAGTGCCACCAGGCAGCGGGGGCAGGAAAAGGGACACAAGCAGCATCGTCTATCACTCTGCTCTCTCAACAAGCAATGCTAACATTGGACAGGGGTAACGTGCTGAGACAGAACTTCTGCTGAACATCTTCTCCCACAGCCACCTTCTCCTCCTGCTTTCGGGAGAGCTGCCTTCCGCGTGCATTCAAGCAATTCAAGAGGAGCTTTGAAGAAACCAGCTCTTTGGATGCAAAAACTACAATGCATCCTATTTGCACAGCAAACTGCTCTCCATGCAAACATCTACGTTGCTACCAAAAAGTTAATCCAGAGCCTTGCAAACTGTTACTGCACTGCTCTAAGTCCAGCAAGGAAGAAACAGGCCTGAATGACATGTCTGAGATCATAAAATAGGTAACGTGTTATTTCAGTGACCTACGGAAAAGAAATACCTAAATCCTCTGAACTGTCAAAAACACACCCCTGTCTTATAAAGGAATGTTTTTGATGCAGATACCAAAGAGCTGATGGCAACAAGTCCAGAAACCCTGGCCCAGATTCTCAAAATACATGTAAGTGCCTGAAATCCACACAGAGCTGAAAACTCTGGGGATTCACGTTTAACTTTGAAGCCTTGCCAAGGTGCCCTACCAGGAAAGGTAGGAAAGGCTGTTTCAGAGTTTCCCTTTCTATTTACAACAGGAATCTTAACTTAGATTCTTCTAGCTTAGAGCACCTGGTTCATGCCCAGCAGGAGATATACACACGTATGGAATCCTTACGGCACCTCCTGGTCAGCCGCTCCTTCGCTAACCTCTGAAGAAGGAGCACAAATGCACGGGGGCAGCTGTTCTGGGCTTGCTCAGTGCTGAGCAGACCCTTTTAGTAGCTGAAGGATCTGACCTACCTTCATTCCTTTTACTTCCCAGTTTGTCTTTGCCTTGTTCCTCTGTCTCCTCTGTTCACACACTTAGAATTAACAAACTTTTCATAAGCATTCACATTTTCAGCAAGCTCCCTGCTATAATATTATATGTTTGCCTGGTAATTTGGTAAAGCAACAATATTAGTCTGCTCAATCCTTCAGCCTGAGGATCAGGTCTCAAGTCATCTTATGTATTATCATCATCCATGGGTATGTAATCGGACTGGACTGAACATGTTGTAACCACAGACATAGATCTTGCAGTGAACTAGCCCTGCAGATACCTGTTACTAATCTAATAAACTCAAATTTTACTGCAAGTGCTATACCTTTGCTCACAGTTTGGTGATAAAACACCTGGTATTCAAAAATTAAGATCACAAACCCACTTTCATGAATCGTGATGTGCAGCCCACAGAACTTTTTCTGGTGGTCAGCAGAGCTGTCAGATTAACAGAACTGTTCTTTATCTCGGTATTACATTCTCCACAAGCAGCTGTAGTAAATGCCACAGAGAGGCTAAAGCTGTCACTGAAAGGAAAGACAGAACGATGGATTCAGGAAACACATTCTAAAGATAAGGTTCATACTATAAGAGCTTAGTAATCTCCAGCATGGATAAACACAAGCCTTCCTGTACACCGCACACAGAGTCCCCTCTTACTCAAGATCTGGAGTTAACAAACTGTCTTGCACACCCATTAGAAGATCCAGCTACTGTTCAAGTACCAACTCAGTAAATGTTTGGCAGCTGCAGCAGCAAGCAAAGGAAGCACAAGGAAGGTTTAATTGCTATAACTCACAGCGCATGGTTTTTTCAAGTCGCTCTTCTAACACCAGATAGTCTTTAAGGATAACCAGAAGCGTCAGGACCACCAAATGGTGATGATACACATCTCCAGAAGTCACAACAGACACGGGATGCTGCAGATTCACACATCTCAAGGTGGATTGTAAATGAGCCTTCTGAAGTGCAATCAATTCGGTATCAGGGAATCACTCTCCTAAGGACTAGCACGCATCTGCCATAACCCTCAGGTAGAGAGAAGCTTACAATGGGTCTCAGTTTAAAAATCAAACAAGTTGGCTTACAATTTATTGAGCTGTTGCCCTATACAAGGAAATACACGCACCAATTCCACTTACTATTTGAAACACAACTTTTATACTGTTACAAACCATAAGCTCCTGCATCAGACTATGGTCTTCTGCTCCTAAAACGAAGGTATTTACTCACAGCTTGAAACCTTGAGGCATCTTGGCATATCCAACTGTTATCATGGCAATAATCTGATTTGCTTTCCTTCCCAGTTCACTCCTGGAAGGAACTATTTTGACTAAAAAAAACAAACCAGAAGGTAAGCATACTTAGGTTGCCAAAGGTGTTGGCTTTTTGCTTTTTTTTTTTTTAACACCACCCTCCAGGCCCTGTCTGAAGAGGGGAGGACAAGCACTTTTTGAGAACATTTTCAAGTAACAAACCCCAGATTTCGAACAGGACTTAGTAACTTTCTATGGCACTTGAAGGGAATGGACAGGCTCCTCAGCTTTACCTAAGCAAACGGATTTTAGTCTGACCAAGCGCCAGGCCATAAAAGTTCAAATAATTGCTCTGAAGTCCCCAGCATCCTTGCTAAGCAATACAGCTTACTCAATTTTATGTGCAGCCTCAAATGCTGCATTTCAGCAACCAGAGCTGTTTCGAAGTACACAGAACTGGTAAATTCACAGATAGTGTGGAAATGGAGGCACGATTTCAACATAAACCCAAAAAGCAAGGAGCAGATCCTGACAGCAAATCCAACACAGACTGCAGCACCACTGCTGCCCCAGGCCCTGGAGATGTCGTTTGTCAGCAAAACAAAGATGCTGAATCCTTGCAACCTTGGCACAGAGCGCACAAAACCTGAATGTCAATACGTCAGCTGGTGTAAACACAACTCAGAGCTCAATACGCATGCATTTTAGGTAAGTTTTAACAACATCAGGATGATGCAAAGACACTGTTAACACAGATGCTCCATTAAGAGTGTATTCAGCGTGGCAGCAGCACGTCTGGGTACAGAAGGAGAGATGTGCAGGCCAGCTAGCTGTACAGCCTCCAGATAGCATAATAAAAAAGTCTAGAAGATAGCTATGAAGGTAATAAGTGTAATTAAAAGATCGTTCAGGACATCTGCTTATGCAGTACTCTGTCTTAGTCCCATTAGCGAAGAGTCAGACAGGTGACGTGGACCAGTTCGATCAGGGGTTCCAGAGCAAGAACTTGGACCCATGTCAGGGGTTTGGGGATCTCATCCATGAACTGCAAGAACAGTCACAGCTACGGCAGGGTACAGAGACCCTCCTGGGCTTCCCCCAAAGCAGGGCTTGGGTGTGAGAGGAAAAAATCCCAATGATTTCATGAGTGGGGAGGCAAAGCTGGTTTCCACCTATTTGCTCAGCTTCAGGTATTTGCAGTATTAATTTGCTGTGTTTTTTAGTAATGGATATAAGTCTTTATAAAAATTAGATGTGTGTTCATTATACCCAAGTACTTTCCTCAAGCAGGAAAACAAACCATTCCTCTTTGCATCAGTACAAAAGAGTTTGCCAGAAAATACCGTTTCAAGCATCTTTCAAGGATAATTCCAGATCAGACATGAACTCTCTTTCTGCACATGTTATATAGCTCTTTCCATCTTTTGGAGAAAACCTTTAAGTGGATTCTGCTAATTCACAAAGCAAAAAAACCTCCTCATTCTGTGACAGTGCTGGCAGAAACAGTCTTAAGAGCATTAGTCTTAGATTCATAAAGTGTTATAGGAAGGACCAGACCTCCCAAGAGCAGAAGCCAAGGGGCAGGCAATGCTAGGGAGAAGACTGACTGAGCTTGTGCTGATGCTCTCTCTTCATGCAGGCAAACCCCAAAGAGGTGAGTGCCGACCTGTCACGTCATTTGACTGCTCTGTAGAGCAGGTTCAAGTTTAAACAACATTTTTACACGCTTCCTCTCCCCTGTCTGCGAGACTTGAGTCCATGCAATCACATTCCTCTGTGGTATGAGATCTTAGAGCACAAACAGGTCAGCACTGACATAGATTATTCTTTTCAGGTATGAGAATCTTGATGTACCTACCTACAAGTTTAAGCTCCTGTTTGAAACTAATTTCTCTGCCTCTTTGGAGGCCATTTTAGACCAGTTGCTCTTCATAGCCTCTGCTCAACAAGCAGTAGTCACTCCTGCTGTCATACCACCAGTCTTTTCTGCATGTTCCCCTTCACCTCCATATATAAACTATATCTCATCAGAGAGAAAAGGTAAACAGCAGAAACCTAACACAAGAAGCTATCTAGAAATTGCTAGCCACAGGACTAGCAATGCCGTCGAGCTGGATCTAAGTGGAACTTTGTCTCATTTGAGATAGCAATCCCTAGACTGCAGAGACACGGGGACTCAGGAGGATGGAAATAAAGGCTGTACTCGATCTTCAAGAGCAATCAAGTCCTCTGACGCCAAACACATCTACGGTGCTTATGCTTAGGTCTTAAGCTAATTCCTTTGTAAGCATTATAACATCTTTATGCACTAACATCCTATTTTATAAATATTGAAAAGTTATTTTATTAACCCAAATATGCCTTTAGCCACAATAGTGCTCTTGCATTCAATGTCCAGTTGATGTTATGAGTTTGGGCATGCTTGATGCCAACCATACTACCCTGAGGTAGCGTTTAAACAAATTTTACATGAGTGCAGGAGGCAAAAGGACTCCTCGTTAGAAGAATTTTACAAATAGCAAAAATCCCACCCCAAACACTGACCATAGCTACAGCCAGGTCACCTGATGCCTCAGGAGAGCTTCACCAGCCTGGCCTTGCCCAGGCAGGCAGCTAGGAATGTCAGGCTGCTGCAGAACTCTACTTCAGTGACATTGCAGCTGATAACGTACCTTGGCTTTTAAAGCCAAACTCAGTCCTTTTTACCGTCTGCATTTTTAATAGCTACTACTTGCTATGTTCCCTTGAAAACTGAGGATTAGATACACAAAAGCTGTTTATAGACATCTGCTGCTCCTCCACAGCAGGACTCCAGGTTGATGACTTATCCACATTTGACTATTATTTTTATCCTACTGTAATCAAACACATTTAACACCCACCCCCTTGTTTTCCCTAAGAAGGATCTTGGTTTCAGTTAGCTTTCTGACCTCAGCAACAAGAGTCACCGAGTTCAGATCACCACATCAACAGCAGGTTGTCATTTCCTACCCCAGGAAGTTATTTAAAACATATTTAAAAACACTCGTTTCTAACCTAACCTACAATTGTTGCTAAGTGCCCACAACAATTAAATACCTCCCATCCCCTCCAATACATTATGTATACTGAGATCAAGTCATAAGTTGATCTTGTGACTGCTGGAAGGCTAAGAGTGAAATTAAAAATCAGAGTTTAGCTGAGTTCAATTTGAGCCTTTGGGAATTGTATTTTCCAGCTTTCCTCTCAGTCATGGAAGTTGTGAAATGAAGAAACAGCAATTCTTAAGTCATCACTTAGGGTCAGAAGACTGAAGGAAACAGACCAGTCACCTTTCACGGGCCACACAATCGCAGGGCTACGTTGAAATCATGGGAATGTGCTACCATGACAGCCTTTTCTTCTGCAGATTCATCCAAGTTGGCCCCAAACCCAAAGCGCAAATCATGTTCGAGCCTTTTAAATACTAGAAATTATGGCTTCTGTTGCTACCTACTCACACAAACAACATTAAGCAAAGAACTGTAACAGCCAAAAGCTCATAAAGTGAGAACTATTTCACCTTCACTTCCCCTTTACTCCCTCTGGAGAGAATCTTACGCCTTTCATAAAATTTGACTGCAACATTTTAAGCCAAGAAAGTGCTCCTGCAGCTGGAGAAGTTACCCAGTACTTACACAGGTTTTGGGTTTATTAATTTTAGCTGAAATTATTCTTTTGATGACTTAGAGGATAGGAGACAAAGCATCTTCAAGAAATCTACCCTTAAGACTACGACTACGTGATAAAATAGCCATTAATACTTGTCACTGTTCAATCAGCTGAGTTTCAATGTTTGTTTGGTTTTTAGGATATACATTTGTCCAAAAAGGTTCTTCCTGAAGCAGCTGAAACCAACATTTACAAACATGAACATCTCCATGGAAAACAATCCCAACTAAAAAAAAAAAAAATCCTGTAAATTTTCAGTGTTCTCCTAGCTTTGGAGTAGATGTTTGACTACCTGCATCAGTAGCAAATATCTACACATCCATTGAACAAGCTATTATAAGAAGCAGGTGCCCTTATGGCGTAGGGTTATCCTGTGCTTCAGCTTCTAGAAATTTAACTTTCCACAAATCCCAAAGATGTACACCAGTGCATAACCAGGAGGTGAAGAAACACAGTGAGAGGATGACTATCACTGCTGAAGTCTCTCCTCTGATACTCCTGCTAACTAGAATAATCCAATTCAGCTCTTGATGGCAACAGAAACTTTTTAACCAGCGAACAAGAGTTTATTAGTGTGGTTATTCCTCTCAGAATATTCCGATGATGGATCGAATCCTGAGAAACAACATACGATTTTGGAGGGAGCTAAGGAACGCCACAACCAGGATTTGTTCCTAAGATATAAGCAAACTCTCCACATGCACAGAGAAGTGGAGTATCAGCATCTTATTGAGAACATGTCTGCAGGCAAGACACCACTTCCTGGATGCAAACAGCAGTTTGGAGAATATACTCACTGACATCTTTGTGATCTGTTCCCCATTTATATATGTATTTAGTGTAATCTGACTTTTCCTGTTTCCTGCTGCAGCAACCCCTTTACTGGGAGCATCATTTAGGCCATAGTTAAATATATTTTCCAGTAAGGTTCACATAAGACATTTGTGCGACATTAACAATAGGCAGAAAATGATGCATGTTTGCAGAACATGCCAGAACAACAGCAACACCCCCCCCCCCCCCCCCCCCCCCCCCGCAACATTTCACACAGAAAGGTAACCTCGAGGACTCTTGCAAGCCTCAAGTGACAATCCTACCTTCTGGGCTGGGACCGGCATTCTTCTTCCCCACTGTCTGCTTCCTGCATACATAGGAAAGGAGAAAAAAGTTAATATGCTTTAATATATGCAGAATCCAAAGACTTGCATTTCTCTGGTTTGATTGTAGAAGGCAAAGGAAATTCTCACTGCTGCTTCACGTAGCTGTCACTACAGCGGAACTCACTTTCTGCTCAGCTGTCACTTCATGTTCTCTCAAAACCCTTTTAAAAAGCTCAACATTACAAGAATTTTTGCCACTGCAGGATTTAACATGCTTTTGCATGGACTTCCAATGACCCCTGCCAAACAAGGCAGGCCAAGACCCAAACACACAGTTTACATCTGGGTAAAACACTAAGGGTTTTTTTATTACCTTTATGTAGATCATATTAATTCATAGTCCAGTGTCAGCAATCAAGCGTAACAATCCACAAAACCAGCAAGTAATAAACCTGCCAAATAGGACTGGGGGAGTGCAGATAGACTAGAAAGTGGAAGTTTGACATACTATACTGCTTCAGATGCAAAATTAATATGCATAATCTCTAATGTGCTGTGGAATTTTACTAGGCCTACCTACTAAAGCCCAAAGCAATACCTCAGTAGAGAGATCTCAGTAATTAATTCCGCTTCACGGTACATTTATGTATGCATTGCCAGGCACTAGCTGGAGATGGGGTATAAGATCTGTTTTATCAGTGAAAACTTCCTACGTTCATATAGGTCTGCAGGAGCAACACATTTTAAAACATACCAGGCGTTTGGTCAGTGCAGAGACATCCCAAGAAAACCAGAGTTCAGCACAGGGTGACAAAAGAAGCAAAAAGATAATTTTGTTCCTAGCTTGCTTTGGGCTCCCCTCCTGCAGAAGATCCCCTCTCCAGTGAGCACCCACCATTTGCTGGCAGCGTACGGTCCGACAGAACTGACCCACAGTAAAGAGCAAGACCTCCGCGTGGCACCTCAGTGTGGCACCACGTTTTTTGGATCATTTTTCAACACACAAACCGGCAAGTAGGTAGTTGCAAGAGACCTCTGCCACTATGACAACAGGGCTGCTAATGTTTTGCTAATGAAGTTGTGTGGTGGTCACTTAATTCTCTGAAGTGTTGTTTTTTGTTGTTGTTTCGTTTTTTTTTTTAAACTGGTTACAGAGTTCTTTTCTAGCTAACTTGTACTGAGCTCCAGCACAGTTACTGCATTTCTGTCATTCTTCTACTACTCATCCCACCATCCTTTAAGTTGAACACATTATCTCACGAGCAGAGATGCTCGCATGGATTATATTGTGGCAATAGTAGAGTGAACTGTCATGTTCTGTAGCTTGCGTTACTCCTGAACTCAAGGAGTCACTTTATAAAAACAAATGATGCACTTCTACCGTGCTTCTGAAACAGGACAGCAGGGACAAAAAGTATGGAGTTGCTTTTCTGCAAATACCTGCAGAAGAGCTGAAACTCTGAAGCCAAAATGTCAGCAGAGAGCAAAACTATCAGCTTGCTTCAGGAGAGCAATTTGGTAGATGCTCTATCATGCATACACTGCTTTCTGTTTTACATACCATGGCACACAGATGGAAACTAAGAAAAGGTGTGCAAGAGATTTCATGGGCTGGGGGAAGGCTGGGGAATGAGATAAATGTCAATTCCAAAGGAGTCAGTGGAAAAACAGAAAAAGAGGAACTGCGCGTCCCGGGGCCTCTGGTTCAGCCCCACCAAAAAGGACATGTACCTGCCTGCCACCCAGCGCAGGAGAGGAAGGGAAGCAACAGGAGAGGGAGAGATTCTGGAATAGACACATTTACAAAACCTACAGAAACTATCATGTTTAAGCATCAAGCTCAGAAAAGGGGAGGAATGGAAAAGTTAAGTTTCCATAAGATAAACAGATGTTTTTTCCTGAGAATCTTTTGAACTACGTTATTTGTGCTTATTGCATGGAAAGGTCATGCTCAGTTGATTTTTAATACAGAGTTAAATGCAGATACTCCTGCTGGGTATTCTGTTTCTCTCTCTCTCTCTCATTTAAATTAGCTGAATCTGTGGGACATGAGAATAACTAGAAAATGCAAGCTTCCTATTGGTCTTGTATTTCTAAGAACAGAGCTAGAACAAGACCATGAAGTAGTTCACTTGGAGCCACCTGCAACCACAAATTCAAGCTAAAACCTGCACACCATCTACAACAAGTAAGAGCTGGCAGGAATACCTTCTGCTCATTGTACCTTAGAATTAGTTCAGCAACTTGTTAAGGAAGCTGGCATTCCCATCCCCTTCAAAATGAAAACACCACTGAACTCTACAGTCAACAGAAGACAAGCTGTAGCATCACTCAGAAGGGTGCAAATACACAGATGAAGAGCAGCCATCAGAGGAGCAGCAGCAGAGCTCTTTCAGACCAGGGAGCCAAGTCCTTGTTCCTGAGACGAAGTGTCAGCTGCATTCACTGCCTGGCAGGACACTCTGGGATGCTCTCTGGGATACAGACCCAAGACTGGCCTTGCTAAAGAAGAATCCAATGGCACAGAGTCGCTTTCCATTATCCAAGCTTTTGCAATAACCACACTGGCTCAAGGATCTATCGGAGCCAGACCGTTTGCAGTCCACAGCTCCAGACACTGGACAGCTGTCCTGGCGATCCACGCTCCCCACGCAGCCAAAGTCTCCGCACATTTCAGTTGCGTTGCTTAAGACCTCAGGGGCAGTAGCTGTTTGAAGGACCCCATTTTGGCCTATTTTGGCTTGACAGGTGGTAATAGCAGCATTTTAAGCACTAGCTTCTAGAGATCCGCCTGCAGAAACAGAGGGATGTGGCATGTCCTTTACACTGCTAGTTGCTGAGTGCAATGGACAAATCTTGTAAGAATCTACGAAGCTCAATGGGTTCTCCTCAACGGAGCTGCGTATTAGAAGTTCTTGTAGCAGATGTTAAAAAAGAAACACAAATAAAACACGCACACAAGATTTGCAGATGAGTATTCGGATTTCTGAAGGGTCAGTGCCTCAACAACATCAGCAACAGAGAACAGAGTGCCATTAAACTGAGAAAGACACTAGCACTACAGTTATCACCACTGGCTTTGCCCAATCTCCAACCGCATCCCATTACTTTGGGTTGCATGACCTGACCTAACAGCTTCACAGCTTTAGGATGGTGATGTTAGATGGGGATGACAAACTCGAGCATAAGAAAGATACTAGAACCACAGTACCTTTCATTCAGAATGCTGCATCACCTTAAGGACTTGGTGTGCTAAATGTCCTAAACAAGATCAGCAAGACAAGAAACTGGAAGCCAGCATCAGGTGTGCAGTTAGATTCCTTTGAACAAATTGTTATTTATCTCAAGTCCTTCTGAAAACACCATTAGCTGGTATGGTGTGTTTGTTATCGCTAGAACTTCTCAGATCCTGCCAGAGCATAAGCTCTGATGAACTCCCTGTGGGTTGACAAAAAAGTTGATTTGCGGGGGCAAGAGGAAGAGGTGAGAGGGGAAAGGAAGAGGTTTCATTACATGCAGGATAGCTAAAGACACGATGGGGTTTTTGAATAAGCCAAAACAGCTCAAAAGCATATATTTGGCTAGAGAACAAGTTCTTCAAACCCACAGTAAGGTAAAACAACTGAAAGAGCACTTGAAATCTCTACAGTGCTGTTCAGGAACCCAAGCTATGCAACCATTTTTAGTATTACAATGAATGGCCATTTCCACATGCCAAAAAAAATCCTTGTCACAGCGACAGGCAAGCCTGGTATGCCACAGCCAAAAGTCCCACAAATGACAGGAGAAGATCCTGAAATACACAGATCATTATCTTAGCTCCACTCAAAATTCAACCCTCAAGAGCACAGCGTGGAGGAGGCTAGATATGGCCCAATCAATTACCATCTGTCTCTGCTGAAGCTCTTACAAGATCTCTTTAATATTAGACCTAAATGTAGCAGATTTGTGTGAGAAGCACATCTATTCAGAATACAGCTGACTGTCTACAGAAACAGAACTGTAGACAAGTGCAATTTGAGCAAGAGGTCCATCGCCAGTACCTGGGATGCTATCTGGAACAAAACTAACCTTCCCTAACCTCCTCCTCAGCAGCAGCTCTGACCAGCCTGCAGCCTACTCCTTCCCCGTATCTCATGTTTTGTCCTGGCATTTACAGAGTGGTCAGATTCAGATATCTGAATCATCTTCCCCCCCTTCAATTATCTCCTTTGCTAATGCACCCATACATTCTCATGGACAGAGAGCATTCAATATGGAAGAAGATACAGCCAATGCTCCCATATTTCACATATGCAACCACTATTTCTCCTCTTCCACAAGTTCGTGCTACCACCCAGTGTATACCATACTCATCCTACAGTTCTCTGCACTGTGTTATGGTCACTATGTAATTCTGCAACTGCAAAACATGACAAAAACCTCCTTACTAACCGTCAGCCAAAACTAAGCTGCAATGACGAGTCACCCCACTAGAGGGGAGGGCAGGACAGAGAAGACGTGCCCGATGCACGGTCAAGTGCAAGCTTCAGTGAAGGAAATGACTCCAATATTGACACGACTACTAAAACAAGTACTTCAAATTTTCTTGCCATTTTTAGTTTATTTCCAAAGAGGAGGAAGTGCTGCTGTCAGTGCTACAATTCATCAGCCAAAAAGTGGATCAAAATCTGTAAACATTCCTTTCTGGGGACATCTTTGAGAAGGCAGTTTGCACTTTGAGAAGGAACATGCTTGGACGGCATCTTTGGACGCTGAAACCAGCCATTTCAAGGTGTGACCTGCGACAGTGACCCACTTTCAAAGCTGCCTTCACAGAGGCAGTAGCGAGAACCTTGGATCTTGCCCCAGCTTCCGGTTCCCTGTGCCCTGCAACACCCAGGCTATAAAAACAGCAATAGGTGAAAGAGACAGCAGCTTCCACAAACACTACTTGGAGATTCCTGATGCAGGATTGCTCCAGCCTCAAACCAGCCTCCTCCACCAGCCTGCAACGAGGAGGAAGCTGAGCAGCACTGATGAGCTCCAGAGGGAGTCATGCCCTGCTTTCCTTGACCAGAAACAGAGGCCTCGGGGGAAATGGAAGGAATGAGTCGCATAGCTCTAAACTAGGCCACGATATTAAATGCAGTTTAAAGTGAAAGATGAAAAATTCCATCTCTGCTCCTTTCAGGCCATGTAGGACAGAATATGCAAAACATTAATCCTGTTTGTGCTTTGATCCCCTGCCAACTATCTGTCATTGAAAGGGCAAGGGAGAGGAGAGAAATTTTTGAGTGCTATTCTGTTCTATACAATGGGAGTCATTCCATGTCATGCAAACAATTCTGCTCTTATAAATCTCCTTTTTGCAGACTGATGTAACGATAAACAAGATTCACTCTGCATTCTTACATACAGGGACTGGAGCTGTCTGTCTGTATTTAACATTAGGAACATCACAGCAAGTTGTTTTACTGTAAGAGATATGATTAATAGCATAAGTCATGCATCTACTGTCACTACCTTTCTATTGGCCAAGGAACATTTCACACATACTACACTTCACACAGGCTATACCCTAAAAATCATCTTTGAAACCTTAAAAGAGATTCTGATTTAATAACTGCTTGCTACATATGATTTTATGCCAGCATACCTGACTCTGTAGACAATGCCTGGGAAGTGTTTTTATCAGGAGCGTGACTGGTCACAGCCATCAATATCAAGAGAGCACTGACAATTTAGACAGGACAAGGATGCCAGCTTTCATCCCACAAGTCAACATTTTGCTCATAGTTTTAATGTGCACACTTCAGACCTTACAGAACTTCTCTCCCCTTCTCCATTTTCTAAATCTTGGCTAGGTACTACTTTCTGGGTGGGCAACCTCATTATCTTCATTCCTTGGTACGCTTTCCCCTTTTACAGGAATCCTCTGCACAGCAACAAACACCGGCAGTGAGTGATCCCGAATTCCTCGTAGGAAGGCAGAACCAAGAGGTGGATCTGAAACTAATGTCATTTCTTGAAGCTAATTTTCAAAGTCAATATCATTCTTCTAAAAAAGATCCTTATTAACAGGGGCAGAGAGGCCTTGTGTAAGAGTAGGAATGCAGAAACTATTTTGTGAGAATAAACACGACACAAAGAACTTGAAGCCTTTTTCACCTCACCTCACCTGCCACTGGCAGCTTCTTATTTATACAACAGAAACTTAGTTAATATAGATCCCCCAAAACCCGCAGCAAGATTCAGATGCAGCCATGCTATCAGAGAGGCTTTTCACTTAACATTGTCAAGCAACCATCATGTGAACAACTCTGGTCCCAGTCTCAGAGGAGGTACTACAAAGAAAAGGCTTGTAATTAAATGAGCAATCTTCCAGTTCTCTGCCTACCCTTTCCTTGGCTAGATCCCATCCAGTTGTTCAAACACACACTAAGTGCCTCTGAGCCAAACATGACCTTTGCTGGCAAGAAGGCAGCTGCTTTAGTCAAATCAGAGGCTGCGCATCCAGGCACCGATCCAGCTGTTAAACCATGCAAATACGCTTCATAGCATCCACCAGTTTCCCAGTGTATCTTTGTTTGGGCTACAGCCATACAGCACACTGCAAGCTCCTCCATACAGGAGCTCTCCTTGCGTGTCAGCAAGTATTAAGCAAGTCAGTACAAAAACCACCTTCCCCCAACTATTACCCAATGCATGGATAACCCAGTCTGGTCAAGTCTTGCAGAAGGTGCCATTACTGCAGCCACAGCCTTTCCTCTAATGCAATACAAGTCACCTAGAGATAAGGGCTTCCACTGCACGTTCATATTCCTTAGGGCTCAACTCAACTCAGGCAGATGGTGACATTAGAGGTGCCCTGGGGTATCCAACATCTGCATGGGACTGGCATTAGATGCCCAAAGAAGCAACTGAATAGAGGCCCTGGAAGTCCAAAGGACCAGGATCTGTGCATGGACATCACATAGAACCAACACCTTCCAAGATGAAACAGTTGACAGATGCCTATTGAACAGCAGGCCCTGTACAAGGCCTATCAATAATCTCAAGTCATCTGCTGGAACAAAGTAAGACAAATGTCTGAGTCAGATTGCCAAATATCTATTACACATTTCTGTAGCAGAGACACTTTTATACAGTAGTCTGAGTTGTATCAATCTCTTAAATAAACTGTGTTAGCAAAAAGCCCACACATACTGCATTTGCAGTAAGGCTGAAGTGCCAGCAACAACACTCTGGGTGGTAAAAAGAAACAAAGGCTGACTCGAAAACCTGGGTTGATAAAAGGTTCCCTTTTTTCTTGCAAGAGCCCAAGACTACACACAAATTCACCAGCTAGAGCTTCTGGGGCTGGAAGGGGGATGCTGAACTGTAACAGGTACCATTTCCAGCCTGTGTCTAGTAGCAGTTTGGTACTAAAAAGGGTGGTTTGACCACCAAAAACTTGGGCAGCCAGAGTTTGCAAGTTCCACAGCTGCAACATGGAGAACAAAGACAACCAGAAATCTGCAGCAGTTTGTACGAATCGATTTATTTGGTATATTATGGAAACCATCAACATGGTAGCAATATGCAAGTACTTGCCTATATAGAATAGGTCTCAAAGCTGAATTGAAAGCCCGTTCACTTCAGAATCTCTTGGTCTCTGGAGATGGTTAACCTTTATTACTAAAAATTATGAAACTAATTAATAAAGTCCCTTAGTATGGTGTAGAGGACTACTCAAAAGGTGTCTGTGAGCTCTAGAAATACTTACATTTGCCATCAAACACTTTTTAAAAATAGAAGCTGCTACCAGGAAGCCTTTAAGTTTGACATAAAAGTTCTTCAAAAAGCTAAGCTGAGCAAACTTGGCCATAAATGGGAAGGGGGAGAACTGCACTGTGTTTTGCACAGTGCTTTTACTTCTCCAGAGCTACAGGGACAAGGCGTAAACAAGCAGCTTTCTCCAGCCGTTTGTCCCTCACCCATCACTATTTGCGTGAAGTGTTTTGAATGAACACTGTTTTCCTCCTCACATTTCTTCTGTGTTTGAGGTTCCACACAAGCAATAGCTTTCTGTAGCCAAGTGTTCATTCAGAAGTTGGCATTCCTTTTGGATTGTTTTCTGTATCACTTTGCTGTGTCAGTAATTGGTATATTTAGGTCAAAGACATTGTGCTCCTGCTCTGGAGAGAGAAAAAAACAAGTTCCTTATCAGAGCTTTCATCTTCCTGCTGGAGCTAAGATTTATACAAACCGTGTTTAGATTAGGCCTCACTAAAACCTGCAGAAATAGAACTCAAACACTTGAAGACAGAAATTAGAAGCCTCCAACTGGTACAACAAGCATCAGGATGAAAAATACAATGTGACACAGCCTGCTACACTACACCACAAGAACAGATTAAAAAGGAGATTACTGTCAATTGAATTTCTGCAGTGAAATAAGCTTGCCTGATGAGGAGTACAACAGCTTTTGTCTTAATCACAGGGACGCACCCAAGGGGAAAAAAAAAAAAAAGAGAGAGAATACAAACATTGTAGATACATATTCACATTAAATATCCCTACTCGAAGGAGTATTATACATAACTTCTCTCTAAAACTGTGTAGTAGCATATCATCTCTAGACACAGACACTAGAAAAATTTTTTAAAATAATAAAATTATTGTCTCCCTGAATAGACCTTTCCTCTAACTTTTAGAAGGCCTTTCAACACTGCACAAGTACGACAGAAAAGGCAGATATTTAACATAATTATGATGCCTTGCTAGATTTAATGCCTCCCAGAATCTTGAAGATACTTGCTTAATCTCCTTTTAGGCAAAGCTAATGAAGTTGTCCACTGGAAATCTTAAAATCTAGAAGCATTTGTTTCCCTACAACAACAACAAATGCTTACGGTGATGGGACAGGTGTGAGAAAACTCACTTGCTCTATAAACGCTGGCACTATAACTCCAGTTTTCATACTGGGAACTGTTGCTGATGTCAAGGGTATAGTTTGACTAAGACCAAGTCAAAGATATGTATGTGTACACTGGTGAATCTCAGGGCAGGGCTTCTACACAGCAAACAGTCTGTGATTAAAATGAAATCCCAGCTCCACAGGTTACCGCAGTGAGCAGCCGTTCATTATCCATTCACAGAGGGCGACACATTTACACGCATGAAATTGTCCCTGTGCAATTACGAAGGATGGACATTCACACCTCAGACCCTCTCCAGTCGCTACCTGTTAATACGCAGACCTTGCTCAACCTTCCAAAGCACTCAAGAGCTTTCAGAAGCAGCATGGCCACGTGCACCTCCTCACCCAGAGGCCTGACATCTTCACCTTAGTAGCTGGGCCCGTTTCCAGCTGGGAGAGAGAGTCTCCTGAACTGCTGCATTAAAAAAGGACAGCTAGAACTAAACAAGGTTAAAAGCAAACTGGCTAATGAGCCATATGCAGAGAAGTTGGAGACCTGGAACTGCAGCCGATAATCTTTTATCATTCATGAGCAGTACTATACCTGTACTAGGAATAAGGATGTAGAGCAGACCACACCACCAGGTTCTGGTTTAAGTCAGTTTCCCATTGAAACGAACGAACACTACATGTGTTTTTAAAAGAGGGAAATAGTTGGGTTTCACTCCTCATGCTGAAGGGCTATTTTAGGAGGAGGAGGGTGGAAGGAAGGGAGGTACACTGCAAGGGAAGGGTCTTTGTCTTGCAATCAGCTATCTTCCTGTTAGCATCCAGTTTACCTTGGTGCGCTCACAGCGGCCTCATTTGTATCCCTGCTACAGTTATCTCCATTAAAATCCAGGGAGTTATTCTAGGGCTCTGTGCAGGCACAATTCAAGTTACAACTCCAGAGCTTTGACTTTTCCCAGAATGTGTAGCAGGGTCACTAAAGCAATGCAGATTCACCTGCATCATATATGAAATATATTATTCCCATAAGGAGACAAGAGCTATCTGGATACCATTCCTATCTATGTCATAACTGTGTCCACAGAATGAAGCTGCACCGGCACAGCTCTCTTGATAACAGTCTAATTCCCAGTCAGCAGCGGCATAACCAGGCACGGGCATTCCACTTAGACACCTTGCCTTAAGCTACACAGAGGAAAGCACATGCAGCCATCTATGAGACACATTTAAGTAGCATCTTCACCCCATACCAGCTCAGCAGTACACTGAGTGGCTGGCTGTAACATGAAAGCATCTTTCTCCCTGCCAGAATGTTAGAAGAGACTCTCACCCACTCAGCTCCTCAGAGATCCAATCCCTGCAAGTTCCCGAAAATCTCCCCTTGACGTAATGAACGTATGACACAGGGGATGAATTAGGAGCAGCGCAGAAATCTTCATGACCTGCCTGAACTATAAGCACCAACAGTCAGGCCACTTAGGGCCCTTGACCTACTGCATCAATAATTAAAGGATAATCTTCTGGATGAAAAAGATTCTCAAAGTGGGAAATTATTTAACACTTAAGAAAGTGAAATAAAGGCTCTGAAATTGAAGCAGAGCAACAGTCAATCTTTTCAAATTCCATAATACTCAACCTCTAAAAAAGCAATATGGAGGGGAAGTCATTAATATTTCAAATTCTTAACATTGCTTAACCTGAGTCTGTGCTCAAGGGTACAATTCTAAGTTGCAAAATGTTACCTACCATATGTGAGAAAAACAAAAAAACCAAACAAACAAAAAAAAGAGGTATCCAAGCAACTACATTGTAAAGCGTGTCTGGATGCAGCAGCATCTGCGTTGGCTCTCGCAGGCTGCTATTGCGTAACCCTGGATTCAAGCAAGAGCACAGCCGGGGAGTCTCTGCTCTACTGCAGTGACATATCTAGACCAGAAGCGGCTGGTAGAGGTTTAACAGCAGGAGTTTACACTATATCAGAAGAGGAATTGGCAGGAAAGTCTCTTCACCTCTAGCCTCCGTTTGGGTAGGGAAAAAACCCCAAGTGTTTTAGGCAAGACTTCAAAAGGAATTGCTGGGACAGCTTTCTGTACATGCAGGACACAAAGCCGAGTCTTTGGAGAGCAGAGGGAAAGGAAGGCCTGAAGATATTCCCTGGCAAGACACTGCAGAGAGAATTACAAGGTACAAAACGTACTCCTTGTTCACATCCTTTGTCCCCAGGGTGCAGAACAGCCTCCCAGCTGCCCCACTTCTGGCAGGGGACCACCGCTACTAGAACTGGAACACAACGGTTATAAACGACCCAGAATCAATTACTTCTTAAAAAATACACCCAGGTATTAGTGTCATGCTGTTGGAACTTCAGCCAACATGCTGAGCTATTTTATTGCCTGGTACAAACTGGTTTATAGGCTCTTGTACACTGTTTCTCCACAGTACAGTTCTGGATACACTCTTTCAGCGCTGCATGTCTACAGCCAACTGGAGATACAAGGGTCTGAGCAGTTTCTGAGGGACCAAAACCAAGGCAGCAAATATAATGACACCTCCTCCAACAGGAATTGAAGAAAAGAAGAAAAAGAAAGTGAAGCTGAGGAGTAGAACAGAGTTTTCTGGATGAGTCAAATATGAGCAGTACAGAGTTGCATAACGAGTGCCCCTTGACTTTTTTTATTTCTCCCAGCCAGCTCCTCTAAAAATCTATCTGTTATTGTTTATTTGGGTATCAGTCCAAATTGCTGTGGGAGGAGAAAAAAGGAAAAAAGGAAATGCTGTCAAGCTATTAATTCTAGTACTGTAGTCATCTAGCGTTCTCCATCTATTAACGAATCAGTGTCCTGTGTTCTGCAACACTCTCTAGAGCCTGAAAGTTAAATACAAGAAAAACAGATCTTAGTTGGACTTTCACAAAAGCAACTCCAGCTCTGTTTCTCCCCAGACAGGATGAATTCTGCCCTTGCTTATTTACCCATTGCTCAGTCCACAATGGCAGCATCATTTCACGTCTCTCTCCAGAGCGAGCAGGCAGCAGCAGGGGAAGCCCGCGCCCAGCGAGCAGCATGCAGCTAGGAGCATCACTCCTGAAATTTAAGCCTCAGCGAAACATTATATTGCAATAAAGGCCAGGCTGTGTCAAAAGCCGGGAGTGACTGTGGCCACCATCCGTCCTCCCATTCTCCCAGGATAGAAAAGAAGTTATGTTCCTACTGTGTACATTGGTAACAGGAGAAAAGCTGTACTAAACCAGAATGAAGTGTTATGTCTGGTTACTTCCCCCTCTCAGGATCCAAGTGGCACTGGCAGTGGGTACAGCTTGACCTGTCAAAGGGACACGCTTCCATATAGCCACTTGCCCTCACTCAATGCCAAACCTAGCTGTTCCCAGGAGCAGGAACAGCTGATGCAGAAGCCCACTATCCAGAACAGCCTTCAATGACAGAAGGACAGAAATATTGTGCCAAAGGCAAAGGAACCACATCAGTCGTGGCACAAGACTGGATTTGCCTGACCCCTGGATGTTCAATAGATGTATCAGATTTGTGGCCCAGCAGTACTTGTCTATATAATCCCAGCCTCCTTTGTACCATCTGTTTCCCCTTCGGCAGACTGGCCATTAGAGGCACAATGCTAAAACTCCTGTCTCCTTAGTAACAGGTTTTTGTTGATCTCTCCCGCGCCTCCCCATCTTTCTATCAATCCTGTAATCTACTAGGATTTTCCCTGCAGGGGATGTATAACAGCATCAGTGGAAAAATATATGGGACAATAGAAACACTTTAGGGCAAGGGTAGAAGGTGTAAAAGGGGAGTGCATGAAGTTAGAACAGCTACAAGTCTATCAAAACCAGATGTTCTCATTATATCGGAGCAAGCCACCAACACACCTTGTGAGTGCCAGGTTTAAGATCTCATCTGAGCACTCAGCGCTTCAACAGTTTTTCCGAAAGAGGCGCCGATTATGAACAGTTTCCAATCAATACACAAGTCTGAAGAGAAAACCTACGCATACCCTGCATCCCTAAGACCATCTTCTCTAACACCTCACAGGTAAAAATGCTGCCGATCTCAACGCTGCGCAGGTAAGGAAGGACTGTATTTCCCGTCTGTAGAGACTGGCTCCCTTATAGCTGGTTTTAAGTCAGTGATTGCTGGCTGCCTTTGGGTCCTTAATCCCTAAATCTCCAAACTCTCTTCTTGAGGTTAATCCAGTTAAAGCTCTCCCTTCCCTTTGGCTGGTAGCTTGCATAAATAACCACCTGAAGAGCAGAGCTGCAGAAGCCAATGCTCAAAGTACGGCACTTCCCAGAACTTTGTCCTGCTGCAAGAAACAGCACAGAGTAAGTACTTACTGCCTATGCCAGAAAAGGAAATTAAGATTAGCTAGGTAAGGGCAAAAGGCACTCCTTATGGATTGTCTAAGTCAGCAGGAATCAATCATCCAGCCCAATCCAAATCCCCCAGTTGCCTTCTGCCTTAAGATAACTAGAAACAGGTTTATACTATACTAAGATAAAGCAGCCTTAAACCAGTGTAAGCCCTTATGTGAAAATCCCCCTTTTGGGAGGAGAGGAGAACTTGCCTTTGAGGTCAGCTCTAAATGAGATGGCTATACGATTATAGTCATAGGGCCATGCAGTATTTGGAAAAGCAACACTGGTCAGCAAAAGAAAATCAGTTCTTCAGACTTTGCCTGGCTGATCTGGCTCAGCCAGCTCCTTTAGCGCTGAAGCCCCGTGGGCAGGAGCGTGAAGGCAGCATTAGAAGCAGGCAGCCAGTCCTCAGTGCTTGGCCTGCCAGGAGAGGCCAGTGCAATATACAGTCTGGCACATGCAGACCATGAGGACGGTCTCATTATGAACAAGGCATCAACAGTCTCATCCAGTGAAGATGTACATTTGCCCCACAGAAAAACCAAAACGCACCCAGGGAAGATGCAGAGTAATCCCGAGAAGAGTCTTCCCCATTCCCTCCTAAAGCACAGAGAAAGCAAGGACAAGTGGCTGTAAGAAAGCATGTCCCTTTCTGACAGGTGAGACTGTACCCACTTCCAATGGCACTTGTCCCCTGGGAGGGAGCCCTGTGCAACCTGGCACCATCCCCCTGGGCAGGCAGTGAGCAGTTCCAAGAGAAATCCTTAAGCTGGGACAGGTTTTAGGTCAGTGACCTGACAGAGCACACAGATCCTGTCCCCACAGCCCCACTGTGTATCTGCACGTCTTACTCTCATTGTGAAGCTGGGCCAGAGGCTCTGGAGCAGTGCACATTGCTGTGGAGCAGTCTGTCAGAGAAAAAACACTGCACATGGGCTCCCTGGTGCTTGCCAAGCTCTTCAAGCTATGCACTAGAGCCAGGACTCGGACCATAAGCTCTTTGTGTTCCTGGTCATTCACAACCAAGAGAAGCAGAAATCTGATTTTGAGGACTGTTTATCAGCCTAGTCCTTCCAAGATCCTCATTCTTGGGGGCAGTGAGAATGAGCAATCCCATCAGCTTGCTTGCCTAACCAAAGAGACAGCAAGCACAATATGTATCCGGCTTCCCAGGCTAGAAGTTACCCCACACCTGCTTATCTCAGTATAAAAAAGACCAAAAGAAAGGAGCAAGATGCCTGCACAGCTCTGAGCTGCAATATGTTTCTAACTCCATTCACACAGATATGGAAAGCCGCCGCTCAGTCTCTGGTGCATATTTAAATGAATGGCCGATTAGTCAGAAGTGGAATGTTTCTGCATTCACGGAGTAGCTATTTTAAGATTACATTATGCACTCTGCTTCCATTAATAGGTACACATATAAAAAAAAAAAAAGAAAAAGGAAAGGCGTTACACCCAGCGATGCATTTGCCTCAGCAGACTTGAGTGCTGCATGTACAAATACCCAGCACAAGCAGAGGAAAACTAATGAATTCTGTCATCGACAAGCCACATTTTTCTTCACAGCTCCAGAGATCACCTAGTCATTAGGCTTGCCAAATCTTGATGGAACAAGTCAAATCACTCTGTTCCCTGGCCACCTCCGCTATAGGCCTGTCAAGGTGCATCTTCACAGAGATTTAACACAGCCATAGAAGTCACCAAGCTGAAAGAAGTTAAGCCAGACTACTGCAGCTCACGTGTCCTCCAGCTCTGGAGGAGACCGACCCAGATACTCTCATTCCAGACACCAGTTTCCGCCCATATTCTCCAGTGCTGCCTTCACTCAATAACTAGTGCACTTCTATACCCCTTCGGTACCTCTGGATCCCCTTCGAAGCCTTGGAGTCCCACAGTTACCTGACAAGCTGAAAGTTCACAGGAACTTGTTTTGGAGCAAGTCAAGAACTTCCCAGATTTCTTAAGCTAACAAAGCTCAAATTATTAAATGCTGTCAAACTTTTATAAGAGCCAAAGGTAATTTTAGGGAAAATACACACTTTCATTTGGCTGAGACCACCCCCCCCCCAATCTCTCCAGCATGTATTAGGATTGCAGCTGTATCCATAAAATTCACACAAATACAAGCATCTTGCCAAACACCACAGAAAAGTTACGTGCCAATGGCACAAAGGATATTATTATAATTGCAAAAATCAATAATCTTAACACAGGGCAGATTCAGTATAAAGAGTCAGCTTTCTGTCAACAGTTTTGCTTTACTAACAGGTTTATACAGATTGTTTTAAAGATCAAAGCTGTGGAATCCAAAAGGTACATGTATAATAAATCTCATTAAAACTAGAGCAGGTCAGCCTTCTGATGAACTTAAGCTGTAGATCCTTCTAATGCTCTTGAAGAAAGCTTGGGTGACCAGCCAAATGAGGATTCCCTCTGCTCACAAATCCACATCTTCTGAGCCAAATGGAAATACTGTATGAGCTAAGCAAAACAGAGTTTTGTGCGTGGGTTGTGGGGGGTTTTTTTGTTTTTTGTTTTGTTTTAAACAATGTGAAGAGCAAGCAAAAAGCCCCAAATTATGAAGCAAAATACTAGACTCAGAGCTGAAAATGAAACCCAACTTGGAGGAAAAAAAGGTGATGCAAAACCCAGTGTATTAAACCAATGTTACTTTGATGTTGGATTCAAATCTAAAGAAATGCATTTAGCCCACACAGACATAAAAAGTACAAAAACAGTCTAATAGTATGTGAACTCTAGAGCACAGCCCATCTACTGAAAAATGAAAACTACTCAAGATGGACAGTTTTACTGTCAGGGCATCCACATGCAGAAACTTCAGGGCGGTGAACAACTTCAGCTGACAGTCACCTCTCCTGTAAAGCCTTGATCTCAGAGTTCAGAACACTGATTTATACCCAACAGCAGTTGCTGTATCAAAGGCGGGGAGCGGGGGAACACAGAGGACTGGAGACCAGTAGGAGCACATATATATATACAAAAACCAGTATTACATAGTGTCAAGGAAGGAAATTAAAGCTAAATAGAAGGATGCCCAAAATACTTGAAAGCACTGCTTAAAAGAAACCTAACATGAAGCCTGACCTTGTCAGTCTTCAGCCCTCAGAGGGCCCAGCTTCCATTGTGCTGAGGCGGAACGGACACAGACATCACACCCTGGCAGTGGGACCAGGAGCTGTACACAGGTTCACTAACGGCACTTTTAGTGCTCAGAAACTTTGGCCGTCGTGGAGAAACAGTAAACTCTTGGCACAGATATGGTCATTTCAACTTTGTTCATTTTACTGCAGTAATAAAGGTATTGCTTTACAGATGTCATGGTTTATATATGCAAAAGTGTGGAACAGAGTAGATAACTTCCAACTTTCCTGGTTAAAGCACAGACCCCTCACCAAGGTTTAAAAAAACCTAAAAAAACCCCAAACCACCCCCCCAAAACCACCAAACAACAACAACCCTTCCCCCAAGATTTCAAGATATTCCTTTTATCAAAGCATGTTTTTTCCCCCGTGTTTTTTGAAGAGAATACTAAGGAGGAAACCCAGCTTCTAATGCAGAAAACATTTCTGTGAAAATATGGAAGAGGTAGAAAAACCTGGATTGTATTTAACTAGTGAACAAGGTCACAAATTAAGTAGTCTGAGAATTTCTGGTAGCTTAGCCCTGTAATATCCCCCCTTTTTTCTGCCCCTCACCCCCTTCACTACTTAGCTCAAAATGCAAGACCAACAAGAACACATGATGCAGTCTGCATTGGTACGGGCAAATACATGGCTGAAGTCACAGGAGCACATTCTTCAGGGCTCATGAACCATCACATGACAAACATCACAAGAAGCCAATTTACTAAACACAATTTAAACTTGAAGAAGTTAAGAATAATAATAAAAACCATTATGGAAACATCTTAAAAGATGAAGGAAGGGAGGAGCTACACTTGAAAAGACAGCAGCAAACAACAAAGCAAAGATCCGTTCTCATGTTATTTGAAACTTTTGATTTCTAGTGCTACACATATAAGCTAGTATTGCTTACAAGTTCCTAATATATACTTTTGGTTACATACCTTACAGCCAATAACAAAGTTGACCAGCAGTCATTGAAGAACTTATTGATAAGCCTCTCAAACATACAAATATTTGAATTTAATTGCACAGACTTGAGCTAAAACTTTTCTGATTCTGTATGTTTGAAAACCACTAGACTGTTCATTTGCTACAAAGCGTATACATAAGAGTGACTTTTTTTTCAAAAAGCAAGAGGACATGCAACCCACAATCCTTCTCCTTAGCTGTCAAAGTAGTACTGACAGCTATTCAGAAGAAAGCATATACAAGGTCTGCTTCCAACTCCAACTAGATAAATAAAAGCAGAACTGCCTCTTAGTAAGATGGCACTGTACAAACTGATTTTCACACTTCTACTGTCTGTATTGATTTCTGTACCAGGACAAAGAACTTGTATTTTATTTCATAAGAGCCACTTTCTTTGGAAAAGTCTCAAAGCCATGCTAACATTTTATCCTGACAATTTAATTAGGAATTTGTCCAGTCCTAGAGCAGTGCTCAACATTCTGGGATCCCAAAGGTTCTTAACTGTTTAAAAAGGTTACAATGATCTGCAGAGGCACTATCAAACAGATCACTGCAGACTCATCCTTGGGATTAAGTCATCTCTATTTGTGAGCCCTTATGTGATGATCTATTACAGAGCATAAGTAGTGCATGAAAGCCTCTTCAAGGCCTTCACCACCATCTGTGAATTACATTATTAACAATGGTATGAACTTCCTAAGAGCATCTGGTTTTCTCCCCACCCCCTTCTCAAATCACTGGAAAGAGCTCTTCAGTATCAAAACAGGCACGGGTGAAGCTGTTTTCCTCCTCTCCCTCTCTCCCCACCTCCTCCTGCCCTCCAGCAGCAGAGGATAGATGGGGCTCAGTTCTTCATTTCCAGGCCCTACATGTATTCCGCACAACTCTTGCAATTGTTAAAGAAAGATGAACGAAAACAACTGAGTGATGTGTGTACCACAGGCATTTTACCGGGAAAAGCGGAAGTGTATTTCATCATTTTGCAGAGGCAGCATCTGAAGCATGCTACTTGAACCGCTGCTGCAGCCTGCATGAGCTGAGGCGCAGCGGGGACTGCACCCCGAGTCCTCACTCGTCACCAGTGCAATTCCTAAAGTTAACAAAAACCAGGCAGCAGCCGTTAAGCCAACTCGAATAGTTACTGTTGTAGCTAACTTTCCAGATGAAATAAGTATTTTGTCATCCAAAGTCTCCTCCTCACCAAGGATATTTCAGAAGCTTATTCTGAAAACATGCCAGCTTCTTGTAAACAAGAAGTAGGAAGAGACAGTATCACCCAGGACATCAGAGCACACTCTCCACTGAACTTTGCACAGAGTTCACATCAACCAGCCTCCTTGCCTATTCTAAGGCATCATTTACTCTTGCAGGAACAGAGTTCTTCCCATCTAATTTTCTGCTGCTTGCTCTTCAAACCTGGCTTATTTTCTTGCTCTATACGTAGGGCTTTTAAGAGCTCATCATCTCAGCTTTCTGTATACATCATCAGCAGTTTTTCTGTTCTGTTTTTCACAGTATAATTCTTCAGTTGCATTACAGATCAGAATTCAGGCAATATTGCTACAGCCCTGTAAGATCCAGCATCTGCCTCTGTCTTAAGTCAGCAGTAGTATTTCTTGAAAGAAAAGAGCAACATTATGGCCAGCTCAATAAAGACTTCTATTCAGCAGGAAATGGCATCCAAAACAAACAATCCTGTAATGTGCAATAACAGGCAGAAAATACTGGGTGGGGGGAGGGAGACAATAATGTTTCTGCACAAATTCACATGAACCCTTCTTCTATCATACTGTTTCTCTTATGCCCATGTTTCAAATAAATAATCAGGGATATGTTGAGATGCTCAGACACTAGCATCTAGAACATACTCCTACTGTAGTTACAAGTAAATACAGAATTTTTTCAAGTCTACAAAATAATGGGCAAGTATGTTTATTGGGGTTACCATCACTCTGATGTGCTGCCTGAATGCACGCTCTTTGTGCGGGTCATAAGAGGAAGTATGCAGTTACTGTCCACCTCAAGCTACGGGAGGGAAGGAAGCTAGAGGCACACAGCAGCTAGCCTCCAGGATGGTTCTGCCAGGGTTTAATTTTATTTCGGTCATGACTAGTCACTCTGCTTTGGATGGCAGGTCAGGCTGAAGATGAACCACTACCCAGACTCCTGGGAAAGGATATAACTAGTTTTTTAATGTGGCCATTTAAACAAGTCAAGAGAGCCATAAGAACATGAAGCAATTTTTATTAGAGGGCCTGCTTAATAAGAGTCCTAAACTCTCACTCCCTATAACTTAATGGGAGAGGTGCAGGGAGAAGAAAAGCAAAGAAACTGGAAGGTCTTGGAGAAAATTAGTGGCAATTAGAATTAGTGGCTCCCAACATATAGCAGGAGCACAGCATCCTATCAAAAGGATCTTAGGATTATAACATTGAGATCTGGAATGTCAGCAGCTAAAATTGGAATGAATTCCCATCTTTCAAACAGTATGTACAGGTGATCATGTAATCGAATTACCTAATATTTTGCTAAATCGGTGCATTGAACATCACCCAATGAGCTCATTTTTGGAGGCAGTTCAATGCCTCACTTCTAGGACTGATGTCAGTGTCACATGCTTGGAGAGGATCAGTCTGCAGCTGGATATTTTAAAGCCCTCTATTAGGAGTACAGAAAAGTCAGTGGATTTCAACAGCATCGGCTAATGAATTTATGTTTTATCATAACAGTTAGTCACCAGACCCAGCTGTCAATATCTCCGAGAATATCGGGTCATTTCAGACAGTTCTCCTTCCCTCTGCTTTAAGCCACTAGACGGAAACTGAAGAGTGCAGCAACTAAGTTGTCTGAACAGCGAAAGTTGTGTTTCAACAGAAAAGGAAATCAACAGAAAGACAAAGAAACAGGAAACTCTCACTGATTCTGACTGGCTCATGATAAAATGATTAACCATTGAGAGACTAAACTCAGAAGTTGTAAAAATAAACAATATCAGGGCAAAAGTTGTCGAGCATCAGTAGCACAAATGCTTCAGGTAGTAACATTCAACCATACGTTCAAATCCCATTCAATCACAGACCAACTGTGAAGTCACATTTTAGTTTGATGTAATACAGGGATGTCACTGAAGTTCAGTGGCAAGTGTTCATGCAGTATCTGTGAAGCCTCTCACGCTTTGATGTTCACTGTTTGCACTGTGTACCAACAAGTAGGAACAGATTTTTGCATTACACAAATAAGCAGTGTCTTCATTGTGCAACTGCATGCGACTTTTTCAGAGAAAAAACAATGCTCAAATACAAGGAGTGTTGTGCATCAGGCTACAGAGTGGATGGTAGTGATGTTGTCAGAAAGCACTCAGCGCTGCTTACCTCCACGCCCATTGACTTCAGTAGAAGGCTACATACGAAAAGTCTCTGAAGATGAAGTTGAAGTGTTCCCTAACCCATGGCGCTGTCCACATGCTATACTTAAGAAAGAGACAAAACAAAAAAACCACAGAAGTGAAGCAGCATGAAATTGTAGCTTTTTTTTTTTTTTGAAGACTCTTGCGGTCCCCACTCCAGTTAAGAAATCAGACTGTACACCCTTCAGCTCTGAGCAAGGCCTTCACCACGCTGCCTGAACCTTTTACATCTCTAGGGCGTAGGATGAGAACAACACTAATGATTTACTGCATGCTTACACTGTTCCCAGAAGACCTCGGATGAAGATGCCTTAAAGCTTCATGTTCCACTCAACTGTTCAATTGTTCAGTGCGACTAGCTGGTTTAGTCAGGGGCTGGATGAAAACACGCAGCTCTCACGTGCAGCACAGCGCAGGGCCCATTTTAAAGATCACTGGGAGCTTCTCTCAAAGAAGTTCTCAACCAGTTTCAAAGGCAATTCAGTTCACCCTCATCCAGGCTACAAGTTTCATTTGTAAATAGTTTCAAGAACAGGAAAGTCAAAGGCGAAAAGCACTAAACTGCCGTGAAGTTGAAGCCCCATACGCGGGATTGCCAGTGCAATGGGCAGCTCGGGTACCTCCAGGAAAGCTGGCAGAAAAAGACCTGGCACTTGAACTTTGGTGTGTGTGACAGACAACCTGCTTGCCCTGTGTGAACCTACAGGTGGATAAATACGTTTGGTGTACAGACTGCAGCTGGGGTCAGGGAAGGTCGTTATAACCAAGACAAACTACCTCACAGTATTACTGGTAGTTAACCCCTAGAGGCTTACAACTTATTTTCAGACTGTAGTTTTTATCCTGGACATTCAGTCAAAGAAAGAAGAGACTAAAGGAAATAACAAGATCCTTACATGTACAAGTTCTTATTTAGCTGCCTGTGGTTCAGTAAGACGTTCCCTCTCATTTTAAGATGAGGTTGATAAATTCAGTGTACCTCAAAGGTTTTAAAGTGAGCAGAATGTGCACCCTTAATTCCAAAGTATCCCATTTTCAGCCAGAAATCCTCTATACAGAGCTCCATTTTTTCAAGGGTTTGAAGCTATTTGGCAGTTGTATGCAACCCAGATCAGCCTGAACATTTTTCTCTTTTTTTTTTTTTTTTTTTAATTTTAGACTTAATGTAGCATGTACTCTCAGAAAGGTTTACAATGCAGCCTTTTGTAGTTAACTTGCTCCAAGCTGGGCCACTGCCAGGTTGTTATCAATGACATTTTAAAGCAGATGAATGAAGTTCTTATTATGGTGACAAGCAGAATTGTGATATGGCACATGCATACACTGAAAGAAGAGAGCTTGCTATTAGTTTGTCAGGTTAATAAATAAATAGTGATTTCATGAATAAAAGCCTTTTATTAGGAAACAAAAGAACAGAATTAATATTTATAAAGCTTTAGTAGTTTAGAGCACCCTTTAACATAAGATTACTCCATTTCAGTCAGAGCCACCATCATGGATTAGAGATTCTCGAACATAGCTTCCCCTCCTAATTCTCTTATCATAGTAGTGCAATGCAAAAAACAAAGCTCTGCCTTCTGAACCGGTTCAGGCCAGGTTCAGGCCTCTTCCACTACTGCTTCACGAATAAGCTACTCTGTTTGAGATCGACAATATTGAAGGCCCATGACAGCAAACATTTCTGTTGCATCTTCAGGACCGCAGCTAAAGGCTGCACCTGTTGGATGAGCTGTTGGTTCCTTATCACAGCAAGAAGTTCTCACGTTTTACACAGCATGCTTCCACACCACACTGAGGCACTGAAACCGAGCCAAGCCAAGAAGAGTGACGCTATGCGTTAGCAAAACTGACTGCTATCAGAAGTCAGCTGGCAAATCACTTCCTATTCTCTGCCCCAAGAAAAGATTCTTCACTAATACCCTGTTGATATCTCTCAACCGCTTCAGGGTTTTTCAGTATTTCTCATGGCACGTGCAAGGAAGCGTTCACCATCAAAGTGAAGTTTAAAAAGAGCGAAGTATGTCCAGGATGTCTTCATAGTGAGCAAATTAAATACTGACAAATACTGGTTGCTTCTCACCTCAAGCTATCTTTGCACATACCCCCCTTTGGCTTGTGACATTCTGTGCTCATCTGTCCTTAAACCAAACTTGCAAGTTTAAACTTTAAACAAGCTAAGTAGTTTTGGTTTGGGTTTTGGTTTGGGGTTGTTTTTGGGGAGAGTGTTTGTAGGAGGGGGTGTGTGTTTGGTTTTGAGTTTGTTGTTTTGGAGGTTTGTTGGGGGTTTTAATTTTTTTTTTTTTTAAACAAGGCACATCTCAAGTTTAGAATGAAGATGTGAGCAATTACTCAAGCTTAAAAATTTATTTTGGCTCATGCCATCTTCTCCTTAAATAGTAAAAAGATGTAAAACTTTTCCCTTCTCCTCAAGGGAAAGTCAAGTTTGAACTTCCTCACTCAGAACCAGATAGAAACTGCCCCAAAATAACTGTCTCAGCCATCTACAGTCAACATGAACAGATCTAAGTTAAATAGAGCTTCCTCCAGACAAGAACAATTTCTGGTATATGTGTAAAAGAGAAAAAATTCCACTTCAAAGACCAGAAGTGTGGGTTGCAGAAGCCTGTGGCACAGTTGTTATCTTTGCAGCATCAAGCACAAGTTGAGATCAGGGATCTGTAAAGTATATGTGAAAAATATTCATTTCACCCACTGAGACTATGCAAACTCTATTCCAGTCATACTATAAACATTAACTGATAATGCCTCCCTTGCCTTAAAGTTTATATAACTATGCCCAACTTTTGGGAAGGCATCTGAAAATATGCTATGTTCATATCATTTTGCCCTGATAATCTCTTTTATTTAAGACTGGGAAGCAGAGCAGAGCTGCACAGAAGGACAGTTCACTCCCAGCCACCACACAGCAAAGTGCTGAGGGACACAGCAGCAGGCTGACACAAAAAGCAAGAGATAAAATATTAATATTTGATTTCCATGTGCAACCATACTGATGAGTTTATGCAATATTAGACGTGACCCACACTGCAGGGGTAGCAGCTGTCTGGAGATTCATTTAAGTGCTGAAATTCAGGCTTCCATGTTCTACTAACTGCTGCACAATCAAAATACCAGCAGGAATGAAGAAATGTCAAAAAGAACAAAAAAAGCCTAAGGTGTCCTGTTTCACTTCACTTTTTGAAGTCACAAGCTTGCTACCCCACATAAGCACAACTCAGCTGGAAACAAAAACAGAGGAAACTCCCAGTAACGAAACTCACTAGATGTTATATAAGAAAAAACACTTGTTCAGAAAGTGAATTAAGTCTTTGTCAACCATTCTCCAATTTTAAAAGGCAAAGGCAGCTGTCTTTTCAAGGTTTACACTTCACCGAGGAAGACAATATAATATGGCAGCTAGTTAACTGTTTAATACCACATTTTGAAGCACTGTATTTAAATACAGTGGTTACAGCATCATCCAAAGAACATGCCCAGAGCTGTTTGTCCTTAATCTATTTTAAACTATTGAGGAGGACTGTGGAAAGGAACATAAAACGGCAACAACAAAACACAAAGACCAACAAAAAAAGAATAAATTCTTAGTCCAGAAACACCTTTATCTCGTCACCTAGCATTTCCTCTTGCAACTAGGTTTAGCTCCTGTCTGTAGGTGAGAAAGCTGAGTCACTTTCCTGCTTGCCCCACAGCTACTTGTGAGCTAAATTTTCATTGTGACACCCTGTTTCCTACAGAAGATGCTCCAGAACTCAGGACTACTGCAAAGAAACGCTAGACTCAAAAGGATACCTGCTCTCGTACAAGAAACAGGCTATCTCAGACAACTGCTGACTCGCTGCTCCTAAGCAGTGACATCTGCATATAGAAACTGTTCTGTTTGTTCTGTTTGTTCTGTTTGTTCACTTTGCTAAGGACTGGCCCTTTCCTGGCTGAGCAAGACCTTGCAAATTTTATTTATTTATTTATTTTCTCTCAGACAGAGGGACAGCAGCCCACAGGTTTTCCACATGCAAGTGAAGGTTAGGGGCTTTGGTTTTTAAATGTCTGCAGGGTGGCACTCAGGGCTCTTAAGCATTCAGTAACTTCAGAGATTCGTGGGAAACTCCAACTTCAGATGGATGAAGCCAAAGGGTTGGTCCTGCATCACACAGACAACTCAGACTACCTCTAACTACCAACAAAGCTCTCCTTTGGAAAGCAAAACATTTTACACATACAAGGCATATGCCCTATCCCTCCCTCTCATCACCATGCTAAAAGGTATAGAGATGAAAAGCTTAAAGTGTTTTGGTTTGGGTTTTTTTCTTAAGAATCCTAATATACACATTTCTCAGATGTTAACCGTTGAAGCTAAACCAAGCCAGTTGAACAAGTCTTAAAAGTTCTTGCTGCAATTTTAAATGTGATAATTCTGTACATCAAAACAGAAGGGACATGGTAGCAGCCAGCAAGAGTAATAGGACAACCACAGTCCCCTGTGACAGGACTAGCTTTCCACATTAAAATCCACTCCTCAGGTATTTAATCCAGTTAAAAGTTGAAGACAAATGTGCCTAGCTGAGCAGATTTTGCCCTTTGCTAAGGAGGCCTTAAGACCTAACAAATAAATGCAGTATCCCTCAACAAAACCCTTACAATGCCATTCTTGCCCAAATACTTCCTATCACTTCTCATCTGTTCTAGGAGGGAGAACAAACTCCTGGGTTTGCAACCTGCTCCAAATTCCCTTTGGGGCATCCCCACTCATACAACAGCAAAGCCTGTTATGGGCAAACTGACAGAAGAGCCTGCAGATTATCTCTTAAGGAGTGAGTATCGTATACCAGCTGCTACAGCAAGTAACCTACTAAATAGAGAAAAATACGTGGCACAATGAACCCACAGTACACAGGAGTCAGGTTATGGTCTTCTGCCTTTGGGATCCTGCTTTATCTCACTTCAGAGTTGTTCATGGCTCACCTCACTGGGGCACGGGCAGGGGGTAAGCTGTGCACAAGGAGCATCCCAGACACGCACAACTTCTGAGATGACATCTCTGGAATTTAATTCCCAGAGATCTCCTGCGCTGCTCTACTTGCAGAGCCAGGAAAGCTCAAGCATCCAAGCCACCTCCTGAGCTCTGGTATGAGCTTAGCACAGGGACAGTATGATCTGTGATAAACAGTTCTTTCAAAATAGGTCAGATGAAATATTCTAATGTCTTTGATTACTTCAATACAAGAAGTTTACACTGTGGCCTTAAGTTCCCCACTAATTTCACCTTGAAACAGCCCATGTTGATGCAGTAACTTCATTATTTTGGTGAAGCCTCAGTTGAGGAGCTCCTCAGGAGAAGGAGGACTAGTATACCCAAAAGAAGCGAACAGCCACAATGCATTTCAGCGAGTGCCACAAGCGTTTCATTTAGCAAGGCCATAAGAAGTTCACGTCACAGGGTATTTGCCAGGAGTTTCATGATTGCTGGCATACACAGTAAGGGTGCGTCTCACCATGGAAGCAACAAGCTGTTTAACCGTGTGACTCATCTTATAGCAACGTTTTATGTCTTCTGAGAGATCAGCCTGCAATGAGCAACACTGATAAGATGCATATTCAGGGCAATTGTATTTGGGCAAAAAGCTATTGACATATTCAAAACTGCATATACGGAAGCCTGCCCGACTGCTAACTAACAAACACACACACTGCAATATTATACTACTGCAATAAGACATTTTGCAGATGGCTGACAGTGATTTAATCAATTTATACAGCCCAAATCAGAAATGCAAAAATGGCTTTTAGCCTCCATAATTTTTGTATCCCTTTAAACAGAGTGCTCTGGAGGAACAGCTTCTACCCAAAGGTAAGAAACCCTGTCTGCCTTGTTTAAATCACTACTTCCAAAAGGTATCACCTGTTTATTCTCTTTTTCCAAGATTCCCCTTCTACCTTTATACAAAATATACGAGATTCATTGCCACTACCTAATAAAAAGATTAATGGATGCTCAGGCAATCAATGGAACAGAGAGGAGATTCTTCTTAAATTCACAGGCTGAACTAAACAACTCTAAGTCTCAGAGCAGGCAGCTGACAGGCCTAGTGCTCATGTTGCAAGGCCAGTTTATATAAAGGAAGTATCAGCCACAGAAAACCAGCAGCTTAGAACATGCTTCTTGCTAATGGCATCAGCAAGAGTCAGGTATGAAAACAGTAAAAGCTTCATGCCAGTTGAACAAAAAGTACAAGAGCATTTCTGAAGTCTTCCCATCCGGTACACTCTTGCAAGGACAACAAGAGCTTCCAGCACACAGATGTTCCCAAGAGCCAGTCTGCAAAACAGCCTTTGCGCTTCAGCAGAGTGAAGCAGAACTGTGGTACTGGGAGGATGTGGTTTGTTGTGACTGAAGAATGAAACCTTGAGCTGCAGGCTGTGATCAGGGAGCAGCTACATTGAACTAAGCTGCCCAAAGGCTATTTTTGGGGGTTTTTTTTGTTTTGGTTTGGTTTTTAATTTCCCCAAGACAGAATAGCTATAGATCTGTCAGGATTTTTTTTCCAGCAACTGGAAATCCTCAGGCACTACCCCTGCATGAAGGCAGCCCTCTTTTACACTAAAATACTTCCATCAGACTGCTTTTTGAATGGCAGTCTCCACTCAAAATAGCATTCTCCACTTGAGAAAGTGTGTCATTGACTCTCAGAATAACTGTGGATATTATAGAATCCTGCCCTTTCCAACCTTCTTTCATTGCTTAAACAGCAAGAATCAATATTGGCTAGATAATGACTCATTATGGAATCACAGGCTATTTGTATTTTCAAATTATAGGCTCCTTTTCAAAACACAAGAATTTATGTATTGCTGGAACTCAAGAGGTGACAACGTCAGCGTATATTTCACTCAGTCTGTTTCAATGTAACTTCATATTTTGAAAGATGCAACTGAGCTGTATAGTTGTTTTATCTGAAATGCCACAAATAGCACCATACTCAGTGGAATAAAAAAAAAAAAGAAGTTGAAATAAGTACAAAGACAAAGTTTCCCTCTTAAACTAAAAATGGCCATTTTAGGTCAACACTGACAAAGTACTACAAGAAACTTGACCTTCCCCAAGAAAAGCAGGCTTCAGCTTCTAGGCCAGCTACCATAGCGTCTTTTGGCTGGACTTCACTGCTCAAGACATAAGTACTTCAAAACTGACAAGTTGTAAAGCAATGCCCCAGTAAACAAAACAAAAAGAAGGGGAAGAATGTGGGAGAAGTAGCTGCCAACTTTGCAAAGAAACCTTAGACTAAGTGATCTAATGTAAAGCACAATATGAAAGAGGTATTTTATATTCAGTACATCCTTTAGCTCAATAAGCACACTAACAAATAGGACAGCATATTAGACTTGATAGTCAAAGTAAGTCGTAGCCAGGTCCAAATTTACACTACTCTTCTCACAAATCAGTTTAAAAAAAAAGAGTCTGCAAAAACTAATCCACTCCACTACACAAAAAAAACCTAATCATCATCAGTGTGGCTGTAAGGTATGAATGCTCAGAAAGAGTAGAAACGTATCTGGGATATGCAAATAAAGGTTTGGCTGTTTCAGGAAGAAATTAAAAAAATAAAAATCAAGCTATCATTGAGATATCCTAAAAAAAGCAGAGTTAGATCCCTTAAAGAAAAAAAAAAAGCAAAGAGATACAGACTCTTTCTTGTACTCTGCAAGTTTTAAGAATGTTTCTATGTGATCCTCAGTGAGGTCCAATTCAACTGTCAACCTCCTTCTCAGCTCCAAATACTGTTCTCAGCCTAAAAAAGGACCTTGCATTTCATACAGATCTCTAGAAGAGCCTGGTATGTGTGTACACAATAGACAACAAATCTTCAAGAGAAGGACTGGTGTTTTGTCATCAAGCTGCTTTAAGAAGAGGAGAGTCTCACCACATACAAATGCATTTACACTAACAAAAATTTTCTGCAACCCCAGAGCCTGGTCTTGCCCAGCTGTATGGAAATCTTCATCTTTTAACAGTACAACATCACATCCAACAAGAGGTAGATGCCTCCCAGTTTCCTTGCAGAGCTTTCAACAGAAGAAGTTTGAAAGATAGGAAGTTACAAATCACCTCACTAATACAGTTTTATCTCCCAAATGGTGGCAGTTGGCAACACAGGAAATTGAGGTATCTGTAAGGCACTATGAGAAGTTTGCCTAAAGCAGGAATCAGCACATTCTTCTGGTCCACTGCCTTTAAAAACGTCTGTTTTCAGAATGAGCTATGCCTATACTTGAAAAACATCCATTGAGGAAAACCAACAAGTAAGAGATGATAGCATCTTTAAATATTATGTATTTCTAAGTCTACTAAATATTTCATAAGAAACTTCTGTTTTCCTAGCTACATTGTAGTCCCCTCCAGAAATCAACTCTCCACAACCCTATACAAGCAGCAGCCATGAAGATCTTAATATAAAAATAAAAAAATAAAAAAAAGAGAAAAGTTCTATGTGAGATAGACTAGACGTATCAATGATTAAATAAACTCACAATTACCATATTGTTTAATAGCTACTGCAGGACCAACGGTAAAGAAATGTTATATTTAGCTTCCCCATAAATAAGTGGGAAAGTATTTCCTGCATGTTCCACCAGCAAGGAGCTCTCAAGCAAAACATGACAGAGACTCCCAAACACATTTGCAGGACTCTGCTTCCTGCTTAAGCTGTTCTCCTGGGATTAAGGAAGGGAAGTCAAATGGCTTAGGTTTTCATTTACTTTAAACTTTTTTTTTTTTTAAACTATGCATTTTAGAACAATATATGCAGCATATCCTCTCTTTCTGGGTCAGTCGCTCCCTTCCAATAAAAGCATATTGTCTCCCTGAGGGTAGGGAAGACAAGTGAACTGCGAGAGCAGTCAGGGCCAGATTGCCTGCCCAGCTTCTTCACTTCTCAAGAAAGAGATGTAATAGACAAAAGAAAAACAGCACTAAAAACAAATTACAGATTTTTTTTTTTTTAAGAACTGTGCATAAAAATAATTTAAAAGGGCAAGTTTCAATAGATTATTTCCCAATACAGAGAATTAACAAAAGTCTTTTGGAAAGCTACAAACAGTATTAGAGCAGTTTTCCACTGCTCCCATCATCATGATGGCACGGATTCGATGCTAGCCTGGTGACTGAAGTTACCCAACAGCTTCCAGTGCCTTAGATAACAAGGCTCACAAAGGATTTTGAGGCAGGCACCTTTTACTAGCTCTCCTCTGCTTTAGCCAAAATTCTTTCTTGCAGCTTGTCCCTAGACCTGACAACGTGGCTGCTGTGCCCACACTTTGCTACGAAGCAAGCAATAGAGATATTTCATCTTTGTCAGATAGAGACAGACACCTGCAGCTTAATACCAACAGTAGATTCAGAGAGGCAGTTCACTGCTTAGAGATCCAAGCAGCAAAAGTAACTTAAAAATTGTACGTAAACAAGGACAGTATTAACAACAATGCATGCACGCTAACAACCCAAGCAAAACAGCTTATTCCCTTTTAAAAAGTTATATTTTGGTTAACAACAGTGACCAACCTTTTTAAACTCCAAGTAAAGGATATAGCAAGTTAAATTCATTCAGATTTCTTTCTGTCCGCTATCTTAAAATTGTCAAGAAAGCACCCAAAGAAAATATGCTTTCATTTTTTTCCAGTGAAATGAAGATGCTAGCAGGGAAGGATAGGAAAGCCCTAACACTTGACAAGACACTGGCCTGCAAGACAGGAAATATGGCAGAGATATTTGGAAGTAGGGTTGAAGAATCTGGGATGTAGAGAAAAAAAAGCAACAGGCTAGATTTTTACATGTTACTGTAGTACAGTCCTGCCTTCTACCCTTTTCTGCTAACATGGCACGTCAGAAGACAGCTAACTCTTCTGCTGTATAGAAGTGAAGACTGCAAAAAGTGGCTCTCAAAAGTGGCTGCATAACTAAAGGCCAAAACAAACAGCAGAACTCTGGACAGACAATTAAGGGAATTTTACAAGTCATCAAGCGATCAGAGGGCTGTAAATCTATAATCAACACTTTGCATGAACTACCCTGAAATGAATGCTCATGAGATGCTCTATGGCAATGAGAACAAGATAAAAACCTATAAATAAAAGCCATCCAATTTCAGAGTGATTCAGATCAGCTATTCCCCTGAATCCATAAGAGCCAATTATAACTGTTTATAGGGCATACTTAATGCAAAAATTCAGTTTGAGGACATCAATTCCCTTCTCCTTGTTGGAGAAGTCTATCTCTAAAGCAAAGAGACATCAAGCCATTTAAAAGAGAATACATTTCTGTCCTCAAAATTCTTAGTGACCTGGAAACAGAATTAGACATAGCCATATGCTTGAACACCGACAGGCTTCTTCCTTGCCCACAAGCTCTAACAGCAAAGTTCCAGCAGTTACCATATAATCTGTGTTCAGAAACAGCAGGGTTAGACCCTTACGCTAGTCATAAAAAGTATTTAGCAAGATGAGCTTTCTTTTAAAGAGATAACTTGGAGATAGAATTATCAGTCTGTACAGAAGGAAGCTACCATCAGTTTACAACAGATTGTTTCAACCAATTTCACCTAACACTGAAAGAAACAAGTCTCCCTGCTAAAGTCAACAAGGATCCATAATGGCAAGCATGGCAGGCTCGCAGGACATAAGCCTTCCTGAGGACTAAAAAAGCAACTGCCCTGTTCACAAGCCCTTAGCAGCCTAGGAAGGATCATAATCTGAAATTATACCAAAAGTTTTGATTAAGAAACAACAACTTTGTGACAGAGGAGGAACACACACAAGTGCAACAAAATTCTGTCAACAAGATGGAGAAACAACCAACCCCAGCTATCTAACAAGAGGCTAAAAGGGCAGTCAAAACCCTCAAGTGTGGTTAGGAAGTTATAACAGGAAATGCAGAAGTACTCAAACAATAGTAGTTAAGGGCAAATATGTTGAATATCATTTCCACTTTAGACTGCAAGAAAAGGTTGAGAAAGTAGAAGTTATTATGAGAAGCAAAACCAAGCCAGGAAGAGTCACACACTTACTGTTGCATAGGGCACCAAGGATTTACAGAGACCTGTGGTACAGATTCTGCCTCAGTACTATGAGATTGAAAAAAAAGAGAATATAGATAAATAGACCAAAAGCTGCATTCTCTGGATTTATCAGGCTCTGGAGGGAGTTGTTTATGTATTTAAAAACTAAGTAGTACTAAAAAATCAGTACAGTTTCAATTTAATTTAATTGGTTGGGAAACGGCCTGGCTGTTCCAGATGGGAGAGCCTTACAGAATACAACTAATTGTTCATCTATCTCAAATATTTAACAAAGGAAGGGGTTCTGCATCCAAGTGGGAGAGAGAAGGATGATGCCAAGAGAGACCTACCTATTCTCACAAGATGTCTTAAATGCAAGAAATGTATGAGAAAAGGAATAGTGGAAAGGGTGCAGCAGAAGTCAAAAGAGGGAAGCAACCTCTGAAGTAATGGACCATATTAACATTTATAGCAGAGAAATATAGGAGAAATTAATCTGTGTTGCTAAATACCTTAGGAGAAACATGGGAATGAAAGAAAAAAAAAAAAAAAAAGTGTTCTGACAGCTAAAATGCTGTTGGGGCAGGCAGGACCTGTCAAGTAGTTGATCTAGTTTCAGAAGAGGTTACCTAATACAAGAAGAAATATTTTCAGAGTAGTTGGCTTTTTCATCCACACACCCCCCATGACGGAAGCAACTGGGATTTCAACTCTTCTCCCCCCCAAACATTTACAAACCAGACATAATGCCAGTGTGATAATGCAGGAGGTTTTTTTAAAGGAAAAAAAGCCAACTGAGAAGTTAGAAGTTAGCATACAGAAACTGAAAGCAAGCTCACTATTTTCATTGTCATCCTTAGTTATAATAGAAACAAGCCACATAGTCGGTAGGTAGCAGTTAAAGGGGTTAACACGCAATATTTTACAACATAGAAGTACTACAACAGTCCCAAGTTTAAAGAGCATGGAAAAGCAAGAAGTCTTTATAGCCTCCTGTCTCACTTCCTCATTCAGGGCAGCGATGAGAACATCTGCTCATTCTGCACATCTCACCCAGAGATTTGAAATCTGGCCTTTCTGTATCCGTCTTGGGCTTGACACAGCCTCTTGAAGATTTTATGCAACATTCAAAAAAAAACCCCAAAACCCAAACTTAGCTCTTCGCAAAGGAAGGGCCACATACTGCATATACCCAGAGGGTACTGTCAGATTAAATCGTCTTAAAACAACCGTAGCACGAACAATGTCAGTTTGCTTCCACACACACTTCCCGCCTCTCCCCCACCACATACAATGAAAACAAAATTAAACCAGGCTGCTTTATTTAGACAGTTCCGCGCTGCAGATGGGGCAGCAGGGGCTGAAGACCGGGTTGCGGTGCCCGAGAGCCCTTCCACAGCCCGAGGGCTGGGATCACGGAGCCCCACTGACTCCCCCCACCTCAGACCAGGCCTGCTAAGGGGCTTCCCGGGACCCCCGCCTCTCTCTTCGCCTTGTCACCAGGCCACAGCGACGCAACCTCGACGAGAGGGCCCCGCAGGGGTGTCTGACCCCCGTTTCCAAGGATCGAGGGCAGCCGGCGGTCGCCCGCCCGCCTCAGCGCCCCCGGTCCCGGGGGCGCTGAGGCGGGCGGGCGATCGCCGCTGCCCTCACGGAGCTGTCAGGGCCCGGCCACCGGCGGGAAGAAGAAGGGGGGGGGAGGGGGGGGGGTCTGGCGCACGCATGCGCACCGCCGCGCGCCAGACCCTAACGGCCACTAACCGCCACACTCCCCTCAGCGCCGGGCGGGCGGCTGACGGTCGGACTCACCGAGGCGCAAGGGCTGGAGGTAGCGCTGGGAGTAGGCGAGCGCTGCACCGTGACCAGAGCCATCGAGGCGTGGCGGGGACCCCCCCCGCCCCGTCCGGCCGGTGGAGGGGGGGAAGCCTTACTCCATGGCGAGTGCCGGCGGCGACGGGAGGACGGGGAGGGAAGCGGAGGTGGCGCGGTACCGGCCGCAGGGGGCAGCAGCTCCACGCGCGCCAACGGCCTCTCACCGACTGAGGCGCGTTGGGGCTGGGCCGGCCGGGCACAATAAAGCACCAGTGCGCATGCGCCACCTGTCAGCGCGGCACCACCCACCCCTGGGCCGCGGCGGCGGGTTAACCCTTACGGTGCCGGTGGGTTCCCGGTCCCTTGGGCCTGGCGTGTGAGGCGGGGTGGGGTGGGGTGGGGTGTGTGTGTCTTGTCATTCCTTCTCCGGCCTCTCAGCCTGACGGATGTGTTTTAGTAATGTGTGCCAGCTTGGCTGTGGTCACCCAGAATGTGCTTCCCGGCAGGGCGTTGTGGTATGTAAAAGTGATGGTTTTTTGGAATCCCACCCTGCTGGGAGCTGTAACTGTGTATGGCACCTTGAAAGTTGGCCTTAATGTAGCTTTTCCTTCGATTAGGGAGCAATAGTAACTCTTTCTGTAATAAAAGCAGCATATGACACCAATTTATACATAATGCACAAGCCCAAACACCGAAAACCTAGTCTAATAAGTACATACGACATTTTAAGCGTTCAAACATCCCCAGAACGCAATACTGATTGACAGTTTGGGTTCTGAGACAAAGGGCCAAATCCTAGCAAGCTTCATATGTTTTGGAGTTTCCGCCTGGTGCTACTGAATTTGTGGGAACATTGACATGGAGGTAATTGGGATCAAGGACTGTCTTGGGCACCTAATGACAACACTGCATATGAGAAACAGAAGCCATTGTAAATATTAAACAGAGCAAACTCTTTGTCAAGAGTGTGTATTAACCCATTGATTCCTTTTAAGCCCTTGGTCCATATTCCTTTCATCTGCTCCTTAGACTGACAGGACCATACAAGACCCTTTTGCCCCTGTAAATCTAAGCACCAGAGAAGACACATGGTAGCTCTTTAGGTTATTTTCCAGTGCCCTGCAGTCAAAATAATCAGCAGGGCAGCTCTGGTAGCTGGGCTTCACTGCAATGAAGAAGTAAGGCTGGCTAATGAGGCATTTTGCCTCCTAGTGGAGAAGATGAAGGACAGGCTCCCTAAACTGGACCAAATCTGAGTTTACAGAGCACACTGCACAGCAAGCCAGGAGCTGGAATGTGAAAGGGTCTGAAAGAGCCATCAGTGAGATCCGAGCACGTGAGGAGAATAAGCAAAACTCATAGATAAAAAAAGAGTCATTGTCCTGCCTTTTACAGTCATCATGTTGTTATTTTGAAATACAATATTTATGGAAAGTGTGCTAGCAGCGCACTCGGATTTATGGCATAGAGGTCGAGAAAATGCCTTCCAGACCCCTTTTAAATTAGTATCCCCCATGTTCTGAATATTCCACAGCTTCCCAATAAGACAATATCTTTTTCTGAGCAGCCTCTTGTCCGGTCCCTCCCTCTCCTTTATTTATTAAATGCCTTATCTTTTTGTGGGCAAATCTGCAATACAGATGTGGTTTTAGTAGATCTGTACAGTAGATATAGATCAGCAAAGACTATTTCAAATAAGGACATCCTTTTGCTATTATAGATAAAGCAAGCTGCAAGTTTGGGGAGAAGAAGGACTTTTCTGTGCTTGTGAGCTGCACGTACCAGATTTTTTTCAGGCTTTCAGATGACACAGCTAGACCGGTATGGCTGTTAGGTGTGGCTACTGAAAAACGCTCTATCTGTAGTTTCAAAAGAACGTCTTTCCTATTAATATTTGCTATGTGTTCCAGCTATATAACTAAACTGCATAAAGTATATTTTTCAGACCATATTAGTCACCGTTTTATTTAGTTCATACCCAGTTCAGGAAAGAACAGAAGAAAAACGTTAACTAAAAATGTCATGCATCAACAGTATAATGGAACACATGGGAACCTTTTTGTTTCCAATAATTTTAAAGATGATTTATGTTTGCTGCCATATTCATTGTAGATGCTTTTCATAATATTTTACTCAAATATCATGTTTGTTCTTCTAACTACATTTTTGTCTCTTATCTTCTGTGAAACTGAGAAAGTGCTTTGTCTCCTGGCAAAGCATTTCTTTCTTTCAAGTAAAACTGATCCTGCATCACTCAGTAGTTCCTTGGAGAAGGTTTTGAGAACATAAGCATGGACTCAAGTGCTTGGCTACATATTGGTTATACAAAGCATCATGAGGCTTAGCAGAAAGAGAGATTCTTTGTGGTTCCCAACCACCGGTTGAGGCCATGCTGCTGTAAAGTTCTTGCCATGATTTTCAGTGGAGGCAGGATTCACATTTGAGGATGGGAAAGTTTTTTTTCCTCTGGCATATGACAGGAATCTTAATGCTCTTCACCTTTCTCTAAAGCATAATATCTAGATTATTGTTTTGTTTTTCTCAAACGGATTCCTGCAAATACAGGGCTGCTTCAAGGATTGCAGCTTCTGTTCCGATATATCTGCGTTGATGCAGAGGATAGGTGGAAGACTACAAGTTTCCAGAGTATTCTAGCAGTTTCCTCACCTGGGACTGGTGTTTCATTCTGGATTTTGAGCAACAATGCAGGGATTACTATCAAAAAATGATTATTTAAACTAGCTTCCAAAATAGACTTTTGTGTATTTTTTCATATATCCGATAGCTCTTCCAGGTATTTAAACAGCAAACACTTAAAAAACATTTACCACAAGTAAATAATGGAGGTGCTATCTACAGTTAGCCAAAGGTCCAACATATCAGTTATCAACTACAATAATCACAGACTGCAATGGTTCTCTGAGCCATTAGAAAGGTATCATTTGCATGTGCAGTGTTTTTTAGCAGCAGAATTTAAATGTGGAGGAGGAAGCTGTAAGGCAGATGATGTATTCTGATTGAAAAGAGCAATTAAAGGGCAGCCTGTGGTCACAGCATCATGGTTGGTACAAAAAAGAAAACGGGGAGTCTGTGGACTTATTCTTCCCCATGCTGAAAGCACTGTGGTCAGCACCTGCAGCTTTAGCCCAATATATCATTTAAAGGATGTGAAGCTATCCATGAGCTGGTTTTGTATGCATTTCCAAACCTGACTATTTTCTTTCTTTAATGGATTGCAAACATTTCTCTGGCTAACACAACTTATTATTACTACATGTCGGGGCTTTTATTGCATAATCTTGGCATCAGCTGCAAAAGGCAAGAGAGTGCTCCCAAAATGTATCTTACACAGAAAAACAAAAAAAGATAGAAGAGGCAATTCCAGCAAAACATCTGTGATGACATATTCAGCCCATTATTTTGTCAACAGTGCAAGTATTTGATGGCATAATAAAAGGATACACTTTGCTTAGCAAAAACATTGAGGGATAACAGCCAAGTTAAATAGGGTGCGATTAAAGGTTTGCTTAACTCGTGGGATTTCATTTCCAGAAAAATAAAAATAGAGCCCTTTTAATCCCTCCTTCCAAGTTCTATTTGTATGCTTTTATTTGGGAGTTAAAAAAATCACTTTAAGAAAAGGGAGAGTATTTTTTAATTTATGTTTCATACCAAAAAAAGTTTTGTAAGTTAATCATAATGGCAACAGAATTCTGAATTGCAAAGGGGAAAAATCAAGCCCACCTGGGAGAAAAGATAATGAGAATTCATCATGTGCAAACTGCTTTGAGGGAAAAAGAGCACAATCCAATTTAAAGCCTCATTTTATATTAGTCCTGTGCACTAATTTTCTGCTTCATTTTATTGACACAATTGATGCTCTATTTCAACACATCTTGGAAATACATCGCAATGAGCATATTTCCTTCTGATACATATTTTTTCCAATAAATACCAAAGAAATGATCATTTATTACAGCATATTTTTCACATGAAAATTGTCTTATATGGTTTTTTTTTCCTGTGGGGTTTTTTTTGCTATATTTCCTCTCTGCAAGCAAATACTGAATTCTAAAATCAAGCCAGTATCGTAGTGTCTATGGCATATTACTACACTGGTAAGCTTGGCATTCCAGTGGTATTTGAGAGTGTCCAGAAGAAACATTTTTTTCTGAGAGGCACATAGCACAGGAAAATAAATGTTGCTGGGGACACACACCAGGAATTTCTATAGCGTCCTGATTTCCAGAAAAGACAGTATAAAAATAAAATAAAAATGGAGGCTTTTGACTGTCCACTAAAGTACAATTGTCACTGTATGCTTTGTAATTTCTGAGCAAATTTCCTCCTTGTAAAGAGCCTGTACACAGCATGCTTGCTTTCTAACTTCTATAGCTGGTCTTAGGAACAAAACTAAACCTTTTTTTAAGGGCGGCATAAAATATTGTACTGGGTTGCTGTTGGGACTCTGGGTCTGTGGAGCTATTTCCAATTCCACAGTTTTACAAATTAATTATTATTTACCTTGGTGTTGTAGATGCTGTAATAAATAACAAGTGACTTGATGAAGATGACAGAGAATGACATTTTTGAGACCACAGTTAAAACTCCAGGGTTCCTAAACTGTACAACAAATGTGATTCTGACAGTAGCTGTATCAGATTTTGGAAAAACTGTTATTTATATTAAACCTCCTCTATTTCAAGTTTTAGAACAGGCTCAGCTGTCCCCTAAAATGGAGAGTAATGCTCTGCTAGAGCGTAGGGTACTGTGCAGCTGTTCCAATGACAAATACCGTAGATAAAGTCACCGTTCAGTTTTCCTGCAGGCAGACAATCCAAAGATCATGCCTCTTCCGGTGCAAAATACAAAGAGAAAAATAGCATTAGATAAACCTTGTTTCCTGGCAGAAATGGCCATAAATTTCTTAGTTGGAAGCCCTGCATAACACCAAGGAAATCCCTAAACAGACACCTGATTTACATTAGTATAAATGAGCACAGAAAGGCTGTCATAGATGTTTTTGTCTTTTCCCTTTTCCTTTCCCTGTGTTGCATATTATGCTTCAAGAATATAGGAGAAATTATTAAAGGTGATTCATCAGATTCCTTTAGATTCAGGTTTAAAGGCAGTCTAACAAAAAGGCACTACAAACTCCCCCCTTATTAGTGCTGGACGTGCCTTTCCTGCAAGGCTGCTTCAAAGCGACACAGTTCTTTACAAAAATGAGAGCTTGGAAATGTTTAAATTTACTTTGTAATTAATTTCTTTTTATGTCTCAGATTCTTACATCTGGTTAATACAGTCCTCAGTTCACGTTTTTATGGACTCACGACAGTTCTGGCCTTCATGAACCTTGAACCTGAAGGTAAACCTCCTGTCATCGGGCACCTGTGGATTCTCTCTCTATTTGCCCTTAATGTTATCTGTTGCTATTCATAGTCTTTTTTCTTTTATTTTATTTTCAGTCATGTGATGCAGTGGTCTAAGTTCAGTACAGAAGAGTCTGTTGGGCTGCCAAAGCCAAAAGACAACCTACAGCAATTCTGAGTGGTGGAAGAGACATAGCAACCTTTGGGATTATTGCTTAGCAACTGCAAACACACAGAGGAGTAAACCAGCCCGGCTCCACAGCAGGTCTGAGAAATCCCTAATTCACTTTAAGATTTTTAATGGTTGAGAACAGATGGGCGTATATTAAATTCCTGTTCACTTGCAAAGCCACTTTGAAAGCGGGAGGAATAAGATCTATTTTGATACCTGCTCCAAAGGTAAGGAAAACAGTTCTTCAAAGCTTCAGAAAGCAAAAGAGAGTCTTTTTAAATTTCAATTGTATTGAAAAGAAGATAATGTATGAAAAGGGTACTGGGCTTTTTGTGATTGGTGAGATAAACGTGCCGTATGAAGCATGTTAGGGAAAGGCAAAACTACTTCTGAGCAGTAGAGCGTCAGAGAGATCGGACTCTGTTTTTGAAAAGACTTTTGTAACTCAAACACTTCCAAAATATTTACCTTGACAAACTTTAGTCTTTCCTAGCCCTGTCCCACCCACCAAAATCCCCTAACAGAATACCAATGAAACCATAAAAATCTTATTTATGAGCAGATTTGGGTTTTGAACAGAAAATGGAGAGATAATCTTTCTGTACCTGCAGGGATTCCAGCAAGAGCATTTCTCTCTCAGAAAAGGAGGCAGGAAAGTGGCATCCTACTAAATAATGAAAAGCTTATCTTGCCTTCAGCTTGAACAAAGGCTTACAGGAAACTTTATATCACATTTCAAATTTCCTGGGTGTTTCTAAAGCTTGTCTCTGTGCACCATGCTTGCTATTATTTGGACAATCAAGCCTCCACTTGGGAATGCCATAGGCCTTGAGAGTTCCGTGTATTATGGGCCAAATTCTCAACTAATGTAAATCAGCACTGAAGTTCACAAGCCAATGGTGTCTTACACAAACTGGAGGTGCATCCCTGTAATCCTCAACAAATTCCAAGTTTCAGGGCCTGATTCTAGCACTCCTTTGTTGTTTAAGTTATGTGCTTTTTGTATGTTCTTCCGTACCCTCTTAGGCTGCTTTATCTGTCCTGCCTTAAAGCAGCGGCCATAGTTCTCTGTGCCCTGCTTCCATTCTTAGAGTTATGCGAATGCCATGGGATTGAGATAGAACAGTCGCACTCAGTTGTTTTTTGTTTTGTTTTGTTCAGAGACATAGAGATACTTATAAACATTTACTAATCCTCAAAATCATCCTAACAAATGGTTGAGAGCAGTGTAGAAAATATATTCATCGTCATTCAGAATCAGCCACCTCATAAAGCAGAGTGCAGTTGTCACTTTAACATTGCACAGAAACTGCAGAGCGGTCTCATAAAGGATGTTAAAAAATAGCATAAGTATTTGAAACTCCAAGAACAGTTTATTTTGGCACAACAAAACCAGTTGATTTGGAATGTGACCAGAACATTTGGTTAACACCCTGCTTTGAACCAGAAAGAGTCTGGTTTTACAGCTTATTGAAAGAAACTCACCTAACAAAGGAAGAATTTGACAGGGTTGACAGGTTTCCCTTTCTACCATTATAAATCTGGACTCCTTTACAGCTCATGTCCTTTGGTGGCAAAACCAGCTACCATCTTAAAACTTGCTGTGTGGGTCAGGCAGGCAGCTTGAGCCATAAATCCATCTCACTCCTGAGCAGATAATCATCTTTGAAAACAAATTACTAGAGGATGCCAACAAGCCCATCGAGAAAACAGACATAGAAATTTAGTGCTGTGAAGTATCCTACCTATCCAAGCAATATTTGGACTCAAACAATGGTTATGAACCAGAAGGTCAACATATTAGTAATTACATTTGTGTGCCAGGAGGGCTGTAGATCACATTTATGAGTTTCCTGGAAGGCTGGACTCTCTTCAGAACAGCTACAAATGCTTAAACACGAAGAGCAAACCATATCAAAAGCAACGGTATCGCTATGGATACTGAAGGGCCTTAGCGCAAAGCACTTTTAAATAAGAGCTTGAGAAGGATAGTGTGGCAGCAAGTTCAGAGTGGAGTTTCACCTTTAATTTGGAAAGGCGTTAGACTCCCTCTATTAATATCACCCTTCCCTTGCTGTCATTTAACACTGAGCTGGTTTTTTTGCAGCATGCAGGTGATTTGGATCAAGTAGTTGGGCAACATTGTGCTCTGTTCTGTATGTATAAGTCCCATTACAGATGCAGTTATGCGTGGAGACATACAGCAATAGTTTTCAAATTGTGCCTTGTGAGCAATTCAGTTTCTTCCTGATATTTCACAGAATGAACATTTTGAGAAAAAAACAGTGATGTTTGGGAAATTGTGAAAGGAGATACTTGCAACTCTCTGTAGGTCTGTCTTTTACAGAATAATCTACAAGATCAAGTGCTTGTGAACAGCTTAATTACAAAGTTCATGGCATAGAGTTTCCGTTTCTGTAGGAGCTCTGCTGACCCATACACCTGTGTCCTCAATACCTTAACAAAATGTCCAGAGGAAAAAATAGCTGCCAATAGCTGTTGAAATTAAGTAGTCTGTGGAACAAGCTTCCTCACTGTTTTTCACAGATACAGAAAAGATGAAGCAGAAGGTGACATGTAGAGAAATCTTGCTCCTAGGCATCTGGTATTTTCCATTACTTGCTTCCTTTCTCTTATATCCACTGGATTTCCTGGAGGCATGCAAAGGGAGCTAAACAGAAATAATGATACCAGGGGTAAGAGGAATCCACTGGTTAGAACTGAGGGGACAAGACTTCCAAGCACTGTTCACCGCTTGGTTTCTGAGTCTTGAAGTGACTGGGAATTAATCACTTCTCTTCTGTGTCTCAGTTTCTTCTCCCATAAGAAAGGAACACACTTATTTAGTTGCTCTGTCTCCAAGGGCTGTTGTGATACATAATTAATCTTTATAAATCATTTACTGATCTTTGAAGTAAAGGGGTTGTATTTATTTAAGAGTGCAGAGCAGCAGTAACAGAATAAGAGAGGAACATAGAAAAAAGAATATTAGATAATTCCTAACTATAGACTTACTTCCTGTGTCATCTGCTAGGACACTGCTGCATCTTTTGGCATTATGTAACATGCTGCTTTTTTTCCTGTGTCACAGTGATTGAGGTATGGCTGCTCAGCCAGAAGCAACAGCCCAAACTGCAGATCTAAACCATCCCAAACTTGGAGGTAAGAATATGACTGCCACAGAAATGAAGAGAAATCAAGGGACCGATGAGCTGCCGTGTCTTAGTAATTATGCTCCGTGGAAAAAGTGTTTTTATGAAAAGGTACAGCAGAGGTGTCTGGGTCTGCAGGAGTCAAAGGTGAAGATGACTCGTGCCCAAAAGGCAAGAGAAGAAAAGGTAAGAAAGAGAGAACCCTGTGACTGGCTGTCCAAAGAGTGGTTCAGTGAAGAGAAAGAGTCACTAGATACTTGCATCTATTTGCTTGACAAACTCCTGCCTACATTAATCCCAGGAGTGGAAAAACTGTTAATGGAAGTGGAAAGAAAGAATGTGCTTGCACCAGGCAAAGAACCAACCAAATTTAACCCCATTAATTTTCTTGGAGAATATCTGATGAGACATAACCCTCAGTATGGTATTTCTACAAAACCAGGCCCGTACCTGAGAGGAATGAAGATGGTTACAGAGGAGCTAAAAACTGAGATGCCAGGCACAGCATCAGAGAGGTGAGAGAGTTGTAAGTGTGACTGGTCACAAGACCAGAGCTGGTGTCTTGGTCTCTGTTTTACAAAAGGAATGGTGTGACAGCAGCGTGGCTGGCAAAGGGTCGAGCACAATGAACCTTGTGGAGTACAGTGCCAGAGATGGCAGTTGTCTCTCATAAAAACTTGAGAAGTGGGACAAATGCCAGAACATGTCACACAGAATGAAACACTAGTTATTCCTGTTTAAGGCAATATTCTGCCCTTTACAAGTACATAATTTCTCTTTAGACTCTATCTTAATTACATATGTGGAATGCAAACTGCTTTCAAACCGGTCTAGGTTAGTGGTAGCAGTTCTTTAGGACAAGTGTTAGTATCAAAAGTCTGTGGACTCTTCAGATCATTTCTGCTATATTCTTTCAAACTTAATAAAGAGATAACCTTCTTTTCCTCCTTCAGGATGATTTGTCTTGACCAAACCAACAACGATACTGTCCTGGCGCATCATAGAAACTCCTTCTCCTGGGATTTTTACTTTAGCCTTTCCTTTCAGATCCTTCTTTCCTTTTAAAGTAGAAACTGTTTTTTATTTTATGTTGCTTATTTGCGGGGTGTGTTCTGGGATGCTTGCTTTAGTGTAATATTTAATGACTATTGGAAGGGGGTTCCATGGCATCTTACAATATGCTAAGGTCAGAATGTGAGCGCATTAGGTGAACAATAATGCTGTCATTTTAATTGCTTTATTCAGAAAAATATAGAGGTGAACATTTGTGGTTATAGATGACCCAGAGGTGACTGTGAATGATGTCAAAATTACTCATTCACTACTAGATCACTTTATTCTATATCTGTGTTTGTAGAATAATGACTTCTATTTGAATGGCTGTCTCTTCTATTTGCATAAATAGTACATACAGCTTGAAAATTGGTTTCAGGATTTCAGTGTCAGGAATTAGGGAAGTAAAATGTTGACATGTCTTATGCATAAACTCCAAATTAAGATAATTGAAATTCCCAGTATTATAATGAATAAAAGAATATGTTAAATCTCTCTCTACCACTCTGAGTTTCTGTCTCTACATTTCCAGTCCACATGCTGTTACAGTGCATAGGAACATGCCTTGTGTGAATACAACTAAAGCAGTGTGATAAGTGAGTTTCATGCGGTCACTTGTCTCCTTTTTCCCCACAGATAAAAATAATTATAACTGACTGATCATGGTCAGTGTGTAAGAGCTCAGATTCTTGGCTTTTCTTCATAAGCAGACACACAGTAGTACAACCAGAGTTGGTAAAAGACTTTATTCTAGTTTTTATTTTTTAAATGCTGGTCCACTGAAACAAATGATTTGGTGAAACATCATCTTTTTCAGTGAGCTTTCACTCAAGCACAGACTGTTGTGGGGGGTGTTTAGGATTCCAGCCGTGCCACACCTTTGCTTTGAGAACTGTTTCACCATTCATATTGCTTCACAGCGGGAAACCTGGATGCAGGAAGTTCAGGACCATATCTCATTTTTATTTTGCAAAAGAAATTGAATTAAAATACATCAAATTTCCTGGGGTTTGGGGGTTTTTTGTTTGTTTTATTTTATATCCCCCCCCCCCCCCCCCCGCTAAAATACTCTTAGCTTTCATTGTGAAACAGAGCTTATTTCTGAAGAGGTCAGATTGTCCTGTGGAATGCAAAATATTGGCTACCAGTGAAGTTTTATCTTGGTCTTGTCTGTTAAGTCCATGTTTACATTTGGAGACAGGTTCTCAATTTGTAGCTATCAGAGCTGATGCAAAGGAAGTGACTATCAAGACTTGCAGAAATCAATCTCTCCGGAGACAGCACTGCCACAGGGGTTTACATAGCCATATCTGTAGCGTGTTTTGCATATCCACTGGTAGTAGTATCATGGGATTTGCATTCTCAGCAGCTCAGGATTTACATATTTGTGATGGCTGTATTGTGGGATTTGCATAGGATTCTTAAACCTCAGCAGCACAGAGGATTTTACTGACACCATGGAGCGCTGAGACTCCTAATGTGAGTCACTGGCTTTCTAAGCAGGAAAAAAATGTTACAAGAGAAATGCCAGTCTGTGCTCAAAATCTCTCACATAAGTGCCAGAAAGATGAGGAGTGAAATTCTGGCCCCAATGAAGCTCCCAGGAGGCTCGACATTCCCTTCAGGAAAGGCAGGATTTCACCACGGATTCTTCTCTAAAGCTTACCAGTCCCCAGTGAGCTCACTCAGGCTTCCTCCGGTCTCTCCTTAAGTGCCACCTGGCTGGGAGTCAAGGCATGCAGGAGAACAGATGGGAGAAATTCCTTATCCAAACAGATTGATACCTGAAACAGAGACTTTTATTTGTCCAGGGATGTAGTCCTTCAGTCTGAGTCACCCATCCTTGTGTGGGAGTTAGGCGGCTGTCTTCCTGAAGAAACATGTTTCATTCTGCAGGAAGAAGTCACCCTTCCTGCCATCTCATCTTTTCTGGAAATGTCTAATACTGAAATGAGCCCACTTTGAAATGAGTGCGCAGCACTGTTACAGCCTGTTTTGCCGTTATTGTCTAGAGGGGGAACGTTGTGTCCCACAGCAGGGACACCAGGCAGAGGATGCAGCTGCCTGGTGGATTAGGACCCTAGAAATAAATGCAAAACTGCAGCAGAGTGCAGGTGCAGCACGCAATGTAACTTGTGCAGAGCACTGCCCGAATTAATCACCAGAGCACCTTGGCAACTCATACATGGCCCTAGCTCTGCTTTCAGCTTGCAGACCGCTCCTGAGGAGGAGCTGCAGCTAGAAATGGTCTGGATTTCTCTTTCTGTCTGTAGCATATATTGGAGAAAAATCTGTTAGTCCATTTAGCTTGGTATGTGCTCCATATCTCCTCTTTGCTGTGTCTGTGAAGGAGTCAGAAGAGAAGAAATTATTTTACCCTTCCCTTGCTACCAAAGTGCCTGAGGCTGAACTGCCTCAGCAGGCACTTGTGCAATGCCCACGACTGATTAAGGAACCCAGTTATTCATTAAGAAACCTCTGTGATAAGTGGTCATGAAGAACAAGTACCTACTGATAAAACTGTGACTGTGATCCAAGTGTATCGCTGTAAGATGTTAAATGGGCCTTTCTATTCATTAAAGAAAATATTGTTTTATAATTTCTAGGATAACCCCATAGGAACGGAAGAGAGCAGGGACAGGATCAGCCCATCTTCACAATATGTGAAACGCGGGGGAAAGAAGGGAGCAGAAATTTTTAGTTAAAATGTAGTTTCTGGACTAGTGTGTTCTCAGGTATGGAAGAGGGGTGGTTCCCCTTCCTCTGAGTAGCTATAGAGGGTTAAGTGAGAGCCGCAGAGGTGAGCAGGGCAGCTGTCCCAACGCAGAGAGATTCCAGCAGCCTCCGGGAGCGGGAACTGTTCTCCCCATGTGAACTGAGCCTTTGGCTTTAAGCGTTTTGAACTTCCGAAAGGCTTTTTTTTTTTTCCCCCATTTCATAAATGAACAAAGTCAAAACCAAAGCAGATGAGTTCTACAGGATCAATTTTATTTAGTTCTTTTGTTGTGCAAAATGGAGGATTGGGAAAAACATGGCTGGCTGATTGGAGAAGCAAAGAAAACGGAAGGAAAAGGAAAGGGAGATACTTTTAGTTCAAGCTTGTAAACTCTGTGTGTTCAAAATGACGGAGAGGTTGGCATATTATCCCTGTCCTAAGGCAGTAAGGACTTTATTGTGTGAGACCGCTTAAGAAATTTCACTGAACATTGTTCTTTGCCAATGAAGTGCTCCTGTGAAATGGTACTTAGGCTTTGAGATAAATGCATACTGAGGCAATTTTGTTGGTAAATAAGGTGTAGCAAAATTAGTCACCTGTGTTCCTGCTAAAATTGAAAGAAAATTGAAGGACATTTACACAATAAATTATTAATGCCATTATAAATGTGAAGGTAAAATTTATCACTGCTGAAACTACTCAAAGTAGGAGAGCTGTACAGATGATTTTCCCTTAAATGTCCTCTGTATACTCTACAGGAGGCTCTCTCCACATGCACGTATCTGCCACTCAGAGGTTATTTCTTCAGATTCATAGTTATACTAGATTTCGGGAGATGATAAATGTCAGCATATAAATACTCTCACCTCCATGGAGCTGCCCTCTGAAAACACAGATTATTAATATCTAGTCCAATAGTCACACTGGTAATTTTGTGCCCCAAGCATCACATATTTCTTTGGAAAAAAATCTGCTTGTACTAGGACAAGGATTCCTTTCCTTTTGTTTTTCAGGGTAGGCTTAATCTATCTTAAATATGTTTACAATAGTATCTTTCTAAACCATATTCCCATGTCCTACAGGCTGGCGAGGATGAGGTCTGAGGCAAAGAACAAGCGTGAGGAGAGGGAGCAGGTGGACAATATGAAGTCTCGGGTGAAAGAGATGAGAAAGGAGGCGCTGGCAATTCAGTTCAAAGAGTGGACAGTGGATGTCAGTGGCAGAATACCGGTTGCACTGGTAACTAAGGATGATCCTTGCTAACACACTGCTATGATTGTTCCAGACAGGAGGAAAAGGAATTTTGTGACAGTGCCGTCTGCCCTGGCACAGCAGCATGTGGCACAAGGATGGGTAATGGCTCTGACATCCTTCGGGGCCAGGGTGCAGGTCGCTGTCTACCACGTAGCCTCACCCTGATTCCCCACGAGCACACGGAAGGATTGCGATGCATTCTCCATAGAGGTCCTGGGAAGCTAAGTGCCCCGTAAGGTGCTCAGACACTCCTGACGTTGTTGGATACATACCTCATCACTGGATGTCCTTCTCTGCAGCTGGTTATCCCTCAGAATCCCCTTAAAAAGGTCCGGGGCAGCCACTCTTGCTCTCCTGTGGCCTCCGTTAACTCTTCTTTCTGCCCCTGTGTCTCACACAAATTGATACTGCAGCTCATAAAAGATGAGATTTGCAGTAATTGTAATACATCTCATGGTACAAGCATCTTTCTTACAAGTCACACAAGGCCCCTAGGAAATTGTCCTGTGGTTACACACAGCACAACATAGACAAGGTCTACATTTAACAGGGCCCACCTATGTGTGGTAAGAAGCATTGCTGGCCTGTAAGACTAATTATTCCAGATGATTTATTTTCGTAATTGCCTACTGTTGTCTGCATGAAACAGGCCTTTGACCATTACCTTGATTTGTAGGTTCAGAGTGCCTTGAGGTCTTTTCCAGATGTCATTGCTTCTTCACCCACAGAGGTGAGAAAAGGTAAATTTGTGATGTGTCTCCTTTAGTTTTATATGTGGTCTGAATTCTGATGCAAACTGTGAGCAAACAGTGAATGGATTTGATAATAGAGAAAGAATCTCTAAGGGTAGTTACATCAGCTAGGATACTAACCACAAATCTTCAGACAGATTGGAAAGAGACTGAACCACCATGTGGTTCATTAATATGATCCTGAAAAGTATGGAAAGAAGCTTAAAAAAATCTTTCCGAGATGTAGAAAGATGAGATGCAGGCTCTTTCCACTTACATCCTGCATTAGCCAGACATTGCCATGTGCTTGTCATGATTTTTAAGAATCACTGTAACAACCTCCCTCATCTACTCTATCCCACCATGTTCCTTTTCTCATGGGAGGTCCTGGAAGTCCCATGGACAGCTTGGCACACTGGGAGGTGTGGAGGAAAGGTAGGATTGAAAAAAATGAAAGCCTGACAGTGTTGTTACCTTTTATGGTTTCAGGGAAAATGCTGCGGCTTACCTAACGCTCCACCAAAGCACACATCTTTGTGTTCCCTTTGCCAGTCCCAGGCATGCCAGTGACACACTGCGCAGTGGCACTCGGCACAGAAAGGATTTCCGTAATTCCCGTCCGCTCTACATAGCTTACACTTGACCTCCCCGAATAATGATTGAATAGATAGACCCAGGAACATTGAAGTGGCAACATACAGCCTGCTGCCAGCCCTTTACATCGATAGCCTGTAATGATCATCGATAATAACAAATCTGCCTTTGCTGGAAGATGGGATGATAAGCAGGGACCCTCCGGAGTGCATTCCTGCTTGCTGCTGGAGTCACCTCTGTCTAGAGCTTGCCCTTGCTCAGCCCTTTCTATATTACAGAATTGTTCCTCTGAGTAACCATCCTATATTGGTAGTACGTTGTGCAAATGCCAAACGCAGCCCTCGTGCTCCTGCTGTGGTGGCTGTGGTTCTCCAGTGTGGGCGCATACTGGGATGGGAGATTGAGAAGGGAGTGTCTGTCCAGATGCTCGCTCTGCAGATGCTGGAAGTGCTTTATGTCAAATTTCACTAACAGTGCACCTCCATTTCTTAATCTATTTCATTTAATAGCATCCAATAAGCATTAATGGAACATTAAGCTTTGTTTTATAGTTTAATAATGTACAGTTTAGGAATGTCTTAAGCAACAAGAGATAAATGCATTCTGCGATTAATTTTCTCTTTATTCCTGATATATTGTAGAAGAAGAGAAAAATAATCCCAACAGAAATAGTATGTCTGTGCTCAAAGACTGCATTCAGAAATCTGTGTGGCCATTTGACAAACCTTCTCAGTTCCATTATAGCAGCCCAGAAGCTGACCAAAAGATAGTTTTGAATATCATAATCAGTAAAAATATTCCCACAGAGCTTCTTGGGAAAATTGCTGACTTTCAGATTCCACTCTTGCAAAGCAGAACCCATGTCCCCAGAATTTTAAGGCTGTTTCATCTGTTAAATAAAAAATAATTTCTTCCCTCAATAATTAGTTGTAAGTACTGTTAAGATCATTGCAATTTGCACCATATGTCAAGAATAAATATGACCATACAGTTCTGAATAAATAAGTGCAGATTCTCAACAAGAGAAATATGTAAGAATGAAATTTAGATAGCCTCTATACGGTCAGATGCTTCAGCTATTGTGTAGGATAACCTCAAATAAATGTAATCCAACATGAGAAGAAAGTTAATGTAATGTAACAGTGTGCAAAAAAAATGTGTACAATACGCAAAACTGCAACTGTTTGCTTTCTAAACCAATATCCCTTCATTTTTTACTAGGCATCTATGACAGGAAGCTGGAAATCGTAGACACATTGGAAAAAAAAGTAAACATAGATGAATTCACAGAGGTGAGAAATGAAATAAGAGCACCTGATTCAGAATATGATGTTTATCACAAAGTGGTAGCATCTCCCTGGGGACAGCTAGATGAGTAAGTGAAGGGCTTCACTTCTCCAGCATCCCAGGTAACTGGTTGTATCAGGACATTTCGTGTTCCATCTCTGCACCCATCCTGTGCTGTCACAACGCTTTCATTCTGGCCAGCAAGAGGGAAGTATTTTGCTTTTCTCAGAGCTGCAGCCTGTGCCCTTTTCTAAGTTGCTCTTCGAAGCAGAGGGTGTCAGGCCATCCCTCTCAGTCCCATTCCAGAATGCCAAAGCCCTGAATCACTTGTGAATTCAGATTTTGTATTGGTTGCTCAAGGGAGGTTCAGTGTCCCAATATAACCTGAGGTAATTAGTACTGTCCCCAAAGTGTTGTTATTTCTGATTGAGTTCTATTAAACTAACAAGTGATGAACTGGGATGAGAAGCTCTTCCCATTTTTGTCCTGACCTATTACTGCCCTGAACCATAATGAAACTGCAATGAGTGTCATAAATGCGTGAGAAGCATAACCAGGCTGAAAAATACACAGTTTTAAAATCAAAAGCTGTCATTGAGAAACATCAGAAGTGGGTTTTTAACTCACCAAAACCAATAAATGTAGTTGGAAGTTTCACCCCATTACTCTACTCTTCATCAATTTGAAAACAACCAAATCAATTCAAACTATATTTACTGAAAAACTCTCCGGGCCAAGATTTGCCAGCCATTTCTACCTATGACAGAGCTAAATGTTATGGGATTTGCCAGCCATTTCTACCTATGACAGAGCTAAATGTTATGGCTGGGTAATTAAACCTGTGAAAAGGGATGTTTAGAATAGAAATAATGACAGACCCTCAATTGCAGCAGTGCTAGTGGGTGCTGTTACAATAATGAAAACCAGAGTATAAAGCAGCTGTGCAGAGACTAATTTCAAGCAACCATGTGTGATTTTTGTGCCTTCTTGGCTCTCAGGAGACTCACATGTTCGGTATTTTGCAAAGAGATGCATTTTTATGATAACTTGTTGAAGGCTTTTTTAAGCATGAAATGAGGTATTTTTAAATTTAACCTCAGAATAACTGCATTTAATTAAGAAGACTATTGCAGATAATGGGAGCCCAGAGAATTGCTTTTGTCACTGAAATGAAGCATGAATCCATAACCCCTATGGTACATGTATAAGCACTGAATGAATTCATGCTCCATTAGCATTAGAAAAATGTTTTAAAATATATTTTGTGTACTCTTTATTTTAATTCAATTAAAGATATGACAACAGAGATCAGAAATACAAAAGATACAGACTGTCAAGCTGTCTGATTTCCCAGCCAGCACAACATTGTTGTCATATTTTCTGATGCTTTTTCCAGTCCGGTTTTAATTGAATCAAATGATGAGGCTTTCATCACTTCCCTTGGGAACTGTTCCATAATCACAGGCCTTGCTTTCAGGACAGGGCTGTTTCTAATCCTCAGCTACAATTTACCTTTGTTCATCAGTTTGCATCATCCACCAAAACCAGAAGGAGAGATGATCTTTCTCCACGCTGGTCTAGGCCCCTTCACATGTGGAAAGCATTGCTTTTTAATGGACCTTAAAATTAAATGGTGCTTTTTCTTTTTTTTTTTCCCTCCTTGAATTCAGTGCAGCTTTGGGTTACTTAAAGGCTGTTAAAAAATCAGTAGAGAGACCTCACACATTGTTGTTGTTGGGTTTGGGGGTTTTTTTTCGGACATGCAAAACAGTGGATGTTGAATTTTTACATCCTTCGTGACAAGCTCACGGGGTCGTTTATATTAAAAGCATTTAAATCCCAGAGACCAGTCCTTAATAGTTTATTTCACAGGCTTTGTACTCTAACATGCAGAACCCCCAGCAGTCTGACACAAAGCTATTGACATCAAGGGAAATACTCACATTGCCTTTATAGGGTCAGAATCAGGCTTTAAAGGTTTATTTTTCATGATTGCATGTTGCTTACTCGATTTCTGTTGAGATCAGCAGGAATAAAAAGCAAAGATCCATCGTTATTGATGATAATGTGTTCACAAACCACAGCGAGGTCTCACACTGGATAGCAAGACGGAGGTGTGCCAGCTTTCTTCTGATGGGTGTCAAAATCTCTTGGTTAATAATAAATAAATGTATGCTTATTATGTGTACAGTACTTTACACAGTAGACTGCTTTACACACATCAGCTAAGAAAAGCTTATGACTCTACGATAGTTCCTCCTGCCCACATAGCTGAACATACGCTTCTAAAAATTTTTCTGTGGAGCTGTTAGACAGCAGTATTAATACACAAGTCTTTGGATGTGTCATCAAGATGACATACAAAATAACAAGCTGCTTGTCCAACCTGCCTCCTCCCAACTGCTGCCATCTTTAAGGTTCATCTGTCACAGGACTCCGGGTTGTAATAGCTCTGAAAAGCTAGTAGATACACATAGCCCTAGATCTGCCACCATCACTCCAACCCACCTACGTCCTCTCTTTTTATGCTGAAATGCAGAAAAGCCACACACAGCGTTTGGAGTTCTTCTTTCCCACCAGCCACCCCTCAGGCCATTGACTGCTGCTTTTCTGCTCCTCCTCTCTTCTCCACTTGTCCTGTATGCTTGGAAATTATGCAATATAGACATGAATAATAATAGCCTAATATTTCAGTTCCTTAATGTCTGTGCGGCATTTCAACAAGTCCAAGATGTTCTAGCACTTAATGTCAGGTATCCATACTCTAAAAATGGGATAACGGGAAACACTGTGTTTTGCAAATTCCTCCTTTTACCTGTATGGGCTGTATGTTACTGTGGCTGGCTCCAGAAACCTGCTGTAGTAATTCAGCACAGGCTTTGGGATTGTGGTTTGTTCTGATGGCCATTATTATTTATGTCATGCACACCACATTTTTAGAACCATATTGCTTTTGCTCATAAAAACCACATGGCTATAAATCCAAAGTGTTAAAGTGTCTCCAAGGCTAGAACTTAAAATAAATCTTGAGTCAGTAGTATTCCCAGTGTCAGAGGACTTAGGTGACAGCAGGCTCATTTTCAAAAGGTTCTTTCCTTTTTTTATTGCATCCAGACTGGTTCTCTAAACATTGAAATTGTGGGCAATGGTCATTTTGTGGCATTAGAGAGTTGAGTGACTGTCAGCTCTGCAAAAACTAATGGCTCCAAATGCCTCCTTGGGAGTAAAGTCAGGAATACTAAATGCTGCAGAAAACCATGGAGAACTTATATCCTCCCTGAGATAACCTAGCTTAAGCAAGGCCATTTCATAGGAGGGGTTCTGATCCTGCATCCTTGAACCACTGAGCATGACAAGTGACCTCTGGGCCAAGAAAGGAACTGTTCAATAGGCGTTTGTGCAGTGCCCAGCGCAGCAGGGTCCCAGGTCTGCTTGGAGAATATCGCTGCTTCTGAAAGAAAGAACAAAGTAGGCAGTGTAGCATCCATGCACCAAGTTTGCATTATGTTAGCAGATGAAACTACAAGTTCACATGTATTTCACTGCATGCAATAGATTTTTTAAAGTTCACATAAAGGTGAAAATACTTGAAGAAAGCTAACCATTTACACTGCTGCTTTCTCTCCATAGTATGTCCATTCCTACACAGAACATTTTTCAAATGACATGTTCCAAAAAGTCCTGAAGCATCTCTGTCAGTGCGCTGATGACTTCCAGGAAGCAGTAAGACATGATATGTGGAGGCAGATGTTTACTGATCTCTTCCTAGATTGTGATTATGCAAAGGTAAGCAAAGCAGCTCTCAACCTAATTTCAATATGGTGATGCTTCCAGTTTGGTATTTCTCTGGGTCACTGCCTTCTTTTTAGTCTTCATGACTCCAGATACTCTCTTTGTGCTTACTCAGCATTATTTTAGAGGACAATAGCTGCTGCAATGTCTTCAAATTCATAGTTCTTAGACACAGAAATAGCCAATACCCTATAAGCCGATGGCTAATTAGAAACTCAATGACCTAATGTGATGACTCGGGGCTGAAGTTTGATGATTCGGGAGAAGAAATTAACCATGAACTTTACTACTTCTGGTCATTACCTGTTCCCACAGCACGTTCAGAATGTTTAGGTGCTAATTCGTCTATTCAGCCGTACTTCAGAAAAGATAACCTGATATAGACTGACCTTAACAAATGTGCACATTACTACAATAGTAACATATATTGCGTTAATTATGTTGCATTAATTTATACGCCTTTAGGGCTTCTATCAATAAATCTCATAATAGATTAAATTTAAAATGCAAAATAATCTATCTTTACAACCTCACTGAGAAAAGTACTGTGAACTTCAGCCACAGTTTATAGACAGGAAATTAAAATACAATGAGTCAGTTACAGAGCTGGAAATGGAACTCAAAAGCCGTAATTTGGTTTTCAGCAGCTCTAAACTCTATCTATCATCCTCTGGATACACCTGCATCCCCATTTAAAGAAAAAAAAAGCTAGACTTATTAGAAAACCTGTAAATAGTAGGAGCTGAATAATCAATGGCATAAAATGTTGCTGAAAACTTGGGCTTCATTCAAAAAGTATGGTGCTTGTTATGAGTAGCCTCAGTTAGCCACTTGCTGGCTACTACACAGCAAATGGTTGCCATAATCTTACAGTTTTCTCCCCTACATAAATTACATATTCCACCCAGCACTCCTCTAGCGATGTTTACAGCATGCCTACCCAGAATGAACTGTGCTCTACAATGTCATGCTAATAATGTCATTACCTCTAAGAGAATGGAATTACAGAGCACGTTTCAACACCAATGGTGTGTTTTAGAGAATAGCAGGCAAGCTGCTGTTTCAGGCATGAAGAAAGAAATGTGTCTACTTCTCAGTTAGAAGACATTTCATTTTCCTATTGCTCTGTCAAGAAGCACTATGATGGATCCTCCTGGGTAGAGCAATATATAAAGCCAAGTCCTATCTTTGCCATGCATTTTGAAAGGATCCCTTCTTTCCCCTTCATGTTTTAATGTGACTTTCTTCCTATTATTTCTGTGGCAGTAATCACCATCTCCATGCTACTAATCCCAGTGGAATCTCAGAGGCAAAGAGCCAAAAATGCTAGCACAACATAACAAGAGTGAGCAGCTATCAGCACAGACACCATCACTGCCCAGAAAAAAATGATCAGAGCACAAACATGGTTGCTGTTTCGAGCCACTGAGGTAGCCTTGCTCTGCAAATGGAATTCTCTAAACTGCAGCGTGGACCATGCAGTTCTTTTAAACCTGACCTGGTTTCTTTTGTATAGCTCTAATAAGTCCTGCCGTGCTGTACCCACAGAGGAGATAAAAGATGCAAACTAACCCAAGGACTTCTGCCACTTGAATGTGATCCATTACCTGTAGTACTCAGTCTGCAAAACACAGCAAAGCAGTTGTTTCAGTTCCTAATTTACATTCGTTTGGTAGCAGGCAGTAATTCCAGTCTGCATGGTGAGTGTGGCTGGCTGCCTCAGTGAGTTGCAATTAGGGCTGGGGAGCTGAGAAAGCAGTGTTTAAATTACAGTCAAATTAGAAGGTATCCACATGATCATTATTATCATTTCAAATGCATGCATCCAGAAGGATGGCAGCTCAGCCAGAACAGCCTGGACTATACAGGGAAGCAGAAACTTTCCAAGACGCTACCAGAACGCTGTTGAATTGCTGCTCTATTGCCCCAAAAGGCAATAGCTCTGTGAATTTTACACTTATTGTCTCTCTGTGCTCACATGTATCAACTATAGTTTCTTTTATACATTATAACAGAATCTGCATTAATTTTCAGGGACGTTTTAAGCCTAGGATCTTTAAAGGTAACTGAATTTAGTCAGAAATCAGTTTTCAAACTAATGACATTTGAGACACTTCTGATTACCTTTCTTGCGGTAGAGCAACAACAAAGTCTGCTTTCTCATGACCTTTTCTGAGTGTCTGTTCTTCCCATCTTGCTCACTGACAAGCATATTGCGGTGTTTGAGATACACACATCACATTTCCAGAAAAACAATCAAGCGGTTAAACACTGACCTATCACTGATTGAGTGGCAAGTCTGGTTTAGTCTGTGTTGCTCAAGGAATTACTCACAGATCACAGAACGTTGCTGAAAACAACTGAGAATCGTCACCTGCCAATATCTAGGTGACAAGAAAATAGGGTCAACATGTTTCAACTCTTCAGTCACTAAAGCTGGCACTAGTTAAAAGCAGAGACAAGTTTTGGGCAGTTGTACAAACACAGATGGCCTGCTGTTATTTATAGAGGATGCTGTACCTGTCCTGCCAACAAGACTTAGTACGAAGGGCTGATGGGCAGGAATCTTCCACCAGCCTCCCCAGTCACACATGAAGTACAAAGAAACGTGACTTTTCTAGGAAATTTAGGAACCCAGAAAGATAACGTAACTGGGTATAGGACCTTGGAAATGGTTTTCCTGGTGCAACGCTTCTCTCTTATGTAGATAGCTTTACTGTGACATGTTCCTCCCAAGGTAAGTTGTAAGGAAAAGTGTCCTGAAATAACAGAGACCTCTGGTAGAATGGCAAATCTGAATAAATTGTAAAAGTTAAAAAGGTGGAAAATATACCCCTAATTCATATTCAGTAATTTCTTAAAAGGAACTTACTATTTTTAACAATATAAAAAAAAAATTACTTAATCTAAACCACAAAAAACTTCTTCTAGAATCTGAGTTATCTAAATCCTCCAAGTATATTATTTTAACATGACAAAAAAGTATCTAAATCCCAAACCAACATTTTTATTTTCTTTTTAATAATACTTCATCCATTGATTTACCTTTTTAATACAACAAAGCTTTGCATTAGAGCTGCCAACTTCAAGGCAACCAGCAGATGATTGTGACAAGTAACAGCTGAGGCAATTTAAAGGGAAAATTAAGTGCATGTAATGGAAATACTGAACAGAGAATCCAAATATTATGCAGTGACCTGGTAACATCTTCAGAAACATGTTCTATGTTTGTATATCTACTAAATGGATGCAGAATCTGACTTGATACATTCAACTGAAAAACAAACAGCATAAAGAAATCTTTGCACGTGAGTGTGCAAGATATTTGTATATCGATGTCAGGAAGATGAAGATACTGGGAACCAGGGCCTATATCTTGTAAGTTTAGGGACAGAATGATGGGATGACATTTGTTGTTCCAAACCCACATATGGCTGAAATTCAGCTGTAGTTTCCAGCATTTTTTTACCAGCAGGAATTAAGTTACAGGGGTCTGAAACACTAAAACCAGATTGGACAGCTGCTTGTATTTCAGTTCTGAACCGTTCCTCTGAATTTGCAAAAAGCTTTCAATCCCCTGTAGAGGAAAGGTGTTGCAGTAACAGAAAATGTGATGTAATCACTTAGTTTTCAGTATTAGCTTCCTTGGTAGGTGATGGGTTTCTCTCAGTTGTTGTCAAATCCTCTGTTCCTCACATTGATGCTATTAATTATGGTTTTAGATTACAAACAACACAGTCATCTTGAGCTCATTTCCAGAAAAGAGGAGCAAACCTCTTCCTTTATTTCTTCAGCCTAAGGGCAGAAAAAGTTCACAAGGAATTAAAAGCTTGGTGGATTTTACGTTTTGCAGTTTTTAATCTAAGAGCAAAATGTGAAAAGGAAACCAATAATTCAGTTGGAAAGCTACTTGCTACAAATAATGAACTTAAATAAATCTGTTCTCTAATTAACTACTGTATTTCACTAATGGGAGGGAGATTACAAGGGTGGCAGGACTGAAATAATGACAACAGGAATTCATCATAACACGGAGAACTTGCAATTGTTTAGATTTGCTTTACTTTTTAAACTCACCATTTCCTCATTGGAAATGACCCATTTTGTTGTCTTTTCCTGGTTTTATTGTCTGCATATACTCACCCTGAGTAACAAGGACTTAATACATTCTGCATGTTCCTCTGCACTGGAACTACTGATACCTCTCTCACCTCTGCGGTCAAATGTGTTTGAATTTTTAAAGGAAATCAGGGGGGTTGTCATAATAGCTCAGATTTTCAGACTAATTATTTTCCCAGGCAGTTGCTAATACATAATGCTTCAAAGAAAATGATGGGGCACAAAACCAAGCAACAATGTGCAGTCACTAACATAATACAGCACAGCCCATAATATGTGAAAATTCTTCCATAGTACTGTCAGGCAATCAATATCTGTCTCGAAAGTGTGAAATGTTGAAGCTTTGATCTTTACATGAAGAACTCCTTTGGCAGAAGTGGTTACGATCATCCAGCTGTAATTTGTCGAGAATATGCAAGAGAATGTGCCTGCAAAGGAATATGTATGAGGAGTTCCAGCTAAGCCCAGAGAAGAAATTTTTGTCCATGTGAAATAAATCCACTTCTTGGAAATTTGTACTGATCTTCTGGTAATGGATATTTTTCAGTCACAGGTCATTCTTAGCTAATGGTGCCTTTGTAATGCTGCAAGTCTTGATGGAAGTCCCAAGGACCACAGGAAAAATCCAATAATTGTAATCTTTTTGTCTAGATTGGTCTCCTAGACAGACAAAAAATACTTGCCCTGCTGGTACACTTCTATGACAGCACCCCGGTGATTGCGAAGAGGGGATTCTGTAACCCAAGACAGTGTAAGTACATGGGATGTTTCAATTCTGGTTAAAGCATTAGGAGGTCACATGAGGTTACATAGCTAATATAGATTATTAAAGAGTTTAGATATAGATTTTATAAGTGTTAATATAGATTTTATAAGTGTTACCAGACATGAACAGAGCCTGTTGAATGAATGAATGAATGCTGTGACCTATACACCATAATTTGCAAACATGCTTTGCAAACTGTGATGCAATGTTCAGAAATACTTCGGCATCCAAACCTTTTCCTTCCTACAAAATTCTGAAGGACTTTTTGGAAGTAGGATTAAAGGTAGACTACTTTTCCTGAAATGATTGTTCTTTCTTACTGGGCAATATTAGAAGTTTATTTCATGTTTACACTAAAATTTCTCCAGGAACTTGGAAGGATGAAGAAAAAACACAGAGAATCATCTACATGAAAGTAAAGTATTTTTAAGACATTGGACATTAATTAATTGCTAAGATCCAATGCAAGGCAAATTACAGCATTCCTTCTTAGTATGGAGAATTGTGAAACATATTTATTTCAAAAGAAATGTGGTGTAATCTACACTGACAAGTGCAGTTTTCTGCAGGCAAAGACATTATTCTGAAATGCATGTTTGCAGAAGGTACTTTCTGAGAGTTTGTATTTGCTAAGGAAAAGCTTTTTTCTTTTTTAAACAATTTTCTTATGCAATACTAGAGAACATAAAACCAATGCAAACTATCAACTTACCAATAATTTTTCTATTTTAGGGCCAATAATTGAGCTGCAAGAGATTGAGCTTGCGGATTTATGGGGAGGCCCTGTTGACCAGGAAGTTTGTGAGGAACTCAATGAAAAGTTAGTCTTGTCTCAAACAGACATTCCTGAGGGAGAGATTTCAGCATATGAACCTGTAGGTGATAATAGACAATGCACATATAGAATGAGAACTAGTGTCAGAGAAGGTCTTTTTGAACAAATGGGCATGAGTGAAGCTGAGACTGGAGGAATTTCTGAAGAAGAAAATCAAGCAGCAGAATCAAGTGATGCAGCAGTGAGAAAGGAAGGAGAGGATGCTGCGTCAGTGGTGAAAAGCGCTGGTTTTGAAGACAGTGATTTGGATGGAGATACAATACATAGTGAGAAATCCAGTTTCCAGGAAGACATCAAAACTGAGAGGCAAACTGAGTCTGCAAGTGCAGACGGACAGGAGGAAGCTTTCCCAGGATCAGCCTCCATTGGGTACGGTCTCAGTAGAGATGGAGAACCCGGATCTGAAAAGCAGGTGGAGGAAAAGGCATTTAGACTGGGTAGAGAGCACGATACAGACACAAACAGGGAAGAAGATTATTGTATCTCAGACAGAGAACCTGGCTCAGAAGGGCAAGTTAGTCAGAAGGACAATTGCATTGCAGAGACAACCAACACAATTTCAGGACCAACACCTGAAGCTACAACCATGACCTCAGAAGACAAAGCTGTGGCAGACATGGATGTCATTGCTTCAAAACAGGATGCTCCAGTTGCAGAGGTTGTGAAAGAAACTCCTGCAAGAAAAGAGAGTTTTTCTAGGCAGCATGGCAGCCGGTTTGGCCAACAGACAAGCTCAGAGACAAGACTGCAGGATGAGGACCTTCTGCAAGAGCAGGGTGAAGGTAAAGCATTCTGTTTTATTCTGGCAGACTTTAATTTTTTTCAGCACATACATTTGGACTGGTTTAACTGTAGGCATGTTTTTAATCCATTTCAAAATTATTGAAGGCATTTCTGAATGTGATTTCTGAATACACAAGACGATAAGCTTTGATGTCTTCTCAGCATGGTGTTTTCCACCAAGGTTTCAGTGTGTTCCCCTCACAGGATGGCAGGTAAATCTCTTTGCTAGTGATCTGTATTCAAGGCACTGAGCAGACACTTTAATTCAAGTAGGGACTTTCTGAAGCAGCAGCATTTTTATAATAAGGAGAAACTTTATGTTCTGTTTTATATTAGTATAGCAAGTCAGGAGCCTGAGCACATTAAATATAGAAATGACTTTTAATAATTTTTAGACTGTGATTGCCCATAGGGTGATATATAATTGGAGCATATACCAGGAACCTTTTATTTTAATCTCTCATTGTGTTTCCAAAGGAATATCATACTTCTTAAATGTATACAAAGGTCTTGTGATCAAGCAACTGTGTGTTTCATTGGAAGTACTTTCCTAAACATAGTAGAAGGACCATCTTCCTTGCTAGCACTCTGTGAATACACTCTTGTGTCTCACAGCGTAAAACACTGCAAGAACTGGGTCTACATTGCCAGAGCACTCTAGTGACAGATTTATTACATAAAGGCTGTAAAGCTGATGGTACAGCCCACTGGTACTTACAGCTTTCTGTGGTTAATGTCCAGCACACAGCACTAACCGGTCATTCAGCCAGTCTCCGGATGCACATCCCGCATTGTTTGGGGCACGCAGTGCTTCCATCTTCAGAGCAGATTCCCACCCTGTTCTCGCAGAAACGATGGTGTGATGGTACAACACTCCTTGAGAGAAAGGTGGATGGAACCAAGAAGTCTGAATATCATTTTGAGCCTATCTTGGAAAAAAATTATCTTCTTGCTTTTGCTAAAATGGATAGTTGTAGCTGGGCTTAAGAAATGTGACATTCACCAGTGAATATCAGGAAGCAGTATTTCCAGACACCAAAAATAAATAGCTACTCATAACAAGGGTAGCTCCAGAAACCCAGAGGTAGATTTTACACATTAATCAGCACGGTGCTCAGACTAGTAAGCTCTGGTTCATGGAAGATTTCGTTTTAAAATTGCAGGTCCAGCATGCTCAGACAGACAGGCTTCTCCAGCTGAAGCTAGCCAGGAGTTTGAAGTGCCATGGTCAGGTGACTGCTTTTTTCATCTGCTTTAGAAACTATAGCTTGGATATATGTATTTAAAGGCTTTTAGAAAAGTTGTGTCTTTTTTAAAGGTTGTATCATTACAAGGTATATTTTATCTTTCATCAGGTGACTTTCTGACTTCTGACCTAAGTTGCAGGTATAGCGACTATGGAGCGAGAATTCCAGAGGACTGGCAGTGTGATAACACGAGATTTCCAGGTATTTGGTCACAAAGCTGTGTGTTCACTTGGGCACACAGCAGCTGGCAGCGCCTGCAGACATGCTGGTACTGCTGTGAGCTGAAAGTTTTGGGCAAGAATACAAACGCTAATTCCCAAAGCTGACTTCAAGGTAAGAGCAGTGTAGTCTTTGTCTCAGAAGGCCACTTGCCGTGTAACAGTAATTTCAGCTCACCTGTATTCACTGATTTGACCTGGCTGTATGATAGCATCTGTCCCAGACTGGAGCCTAAATCTGAAGAGATACTATTAGAAAAGTATAAGCAGATTAAGGCCTTTAGTGGGCACGGAGTCAGTCTGTATTCAGCCACACTTTCACTGGATAGGAAGTGCAGGATTCAGGACTGCGTTGATATCTGCCACGTGGCCGGCTTTAGGGCAGCATTTGGCTTCCTGCGACACGCTGTGCTTTCTGTCTTTCAGACTTACATCCCATCATGGCAGAGATTCAGAACCGTTGGGCTTCTGGTACTAGGAGTGCCTTTGATGAAAGCTGCCTCAACCTGCCACAGTTTGTACAGCTCTTGGAGACTTTTGTTGGTGAAGACATTTCTCTGCCTACTGTGAAGAGGCTTATTGCATTTATCAAAGAAGAATACAAACAGACAGAAGAGGAAAAAATGGAACAACTAGAAAAAGTAAATATTGATAAGTTTTGCTGATCCCATGTCCAAACAAAAAACAAGCAAATGCCTACAGACACAGACAAAGTCAACTTGTAAGCTCATGCTGCCAGAGCTATTCACTTGCAGCTTTGCGTTCTCTGTTTCTTCAAGAGACCTTTTACCCCTTTGTTTTCATCCAGATCCTCCCTCCCTAGCCCTTAGCTCTAGAAGTGATGACAGACTCATCCTGTTAGAGGTTGTCTGTCTGTTCTAGAGCTGGACACAGTGAGACAGCTGGTTGATAGTTAATTGTGAAAGAGCTCAAAACATTCCATTCTGCTTATTCACCTTTATAATAGCCAAGAACCTGATCTCTGACCTACTGCACTGGCATGTACCTATGAGGTTGTGGATGTTTTGGGGAGAATTTTAAAACAAGTGTGTTTGGTTTTACTGTGTGCACAGCTGTATGTGAATGTGTGCATGCTTCTTTGTGTTTAAGTTACAAGGTGCCCTTGCCATGTGTTGAAAAAAATATATTCCCCTTCAGCAATATCCTCATGCACAGCATCAGGGTGCCCCATATCACTTCAGAGAACAGATATATTTCATGGTGGGTCGGTCCACAGTAGTGTCTCTAGCTGCATTTTGCTCAGACCTCTTTCTAGTTTCCCTCTGTGCTGCTGACCTAATTTGGATGAGATATTGGATCTGACGGCTCTACTGTCCTCACGCTGAACACAGCACACACTGCCGGTATTTTGGCCTTTGAGAGAATTCCACTCCAGCCATTTATCACTGTGTGCTGTGCAAAGACAGGGTTTAAAGGACAAATTGTACATGCATTTGCTTGGAGCCCACGCGCTTCAGGGCAGCACCAGCAAAACAACAATGTAAGGAAATACAAACTGTCACGTCTTTGGGTGTTACTAACAAGGCTGTGCTTAGTTCTTGCTGGGAAGACATTTGTATACTGGGAAACTCGCACTTACCTGAGCTGATCTCACCTTAGACCCAGCATGGGCTTTGTTTGTTCACTCGGAAATAACCTTCTGCAGTGCTGATTCTGCCTGGTAAAACCGAACTGTCGGCTGTGTTTAGTGTTTCCAAATATCTCCCAGGTTTAACGATTTATCTCCAGGTCTGAGCTGTGTATTTACAGACTCAGCCTGACCCATAGGAAATACTGTATTTTCCATATTTGTGTAGACACTGAGTGTCAGTGTCCAGGAATTATCAAAGACAAGCTGTTTCTCTGCTGTAGGTTCACCGCATCTCTCGCTTGGCCCAACGGAAACTGCTTCTGGAGGCACTTTTCGAAAAGTGGGACAAGAATGCGTCTGGGTTTCTGGATCTGGAAGAGGTGGATGCTGTTCTAAGCACATTCAAAGAAGGGATGGAAAAAGAGGCCTTGAGGAAGGGTAAGGAGACAGCTCTGCTCTGAGAAAACAATGGCAACACAGTAGGCTTTAAACCATTCAACGACAGTGCTAATGAAGTTGTTGGCAAGCTCGAGTCATTTTTTGTTTTTGCAAGCAGTCATAAGCATAAAAGGTAGGGTGTCTAAAAAGAAAAGGAACAGTTATCCCAACCTACCTGTTAATGCATAGCTCCATCCCCTCCTCCTGTGCAAGACTCCTCTGTGACAGATTCCTGGTCACAGAGGTAGCCCGATGCTTTTATGACATTGTGATGTGTTGAAAAAATACTTCAGCTGTAACATGCAATATATAGTTGTGATATGGTCGTGAAAAACACACGTAAAGCCTGAGGACACGTTTCGCACTTTTAGTCTAGCCTGTCTGTGTTATCCTGGTATTTTTAATAGATACATTTTACTGTGCTATCTGCAGGAATGTATCTCACAGGAGAGAACACCAGCTTGCCTTATGGGTCTCAAATAGCCTGTAGTAATCCACACGGTTGCACAGCTCTCAGATAGCAACTTTGAGTCTCTGTTGGTTCATTTCCCCGAATAAACTTAGCAAATTTGGTCCTTGACAGAGCAGACTTGGGTCAGACAGAAGTGCTGCAGGTTCACCTGGACCTGTCTGGCAGCCTCATACATATTAACGTGGGCATTAGGTGCTCTGAAATACTGTATTAGCAATTAAGAACATGTCTGCATGTGCGCTTGGGTGGAGAGGACTGGTTTATTCATCTCCACGCATATCTTCTTGTTGCTTGTTCTGCCACAAAATGGCTCATTTTGGCAACTACCAAAATCTCTTTATTCTTGAGCTCACTTGAGGCAGCTGGTGGGGTGGGGAGGCCACCGGCATGCTGCAGTTAATTGTCTCCATGGAAGAAACCGGCAGTTTACAGCGCTCTCGTATTCAGAGCATGCCAGAGCACACTACAGAAATATGGAAGGACATAGTGCCTTCCATGAAGGGCTCATAAACTGAAGGACAAATAAACAGAAAGATAGCATAGCAAAATCGATACCACCTACAAGCAACATAAAACTGTTTTTAGCAGCTTCAACTAGACATTGTGGATCAAGCAGGTTTGGGGCAAGGGTTCACAGACATTGCACTCCTGCATGAAAACGTGGAGTGAAAATGGGGAGAATTATTTGATTTTCCTTGTAAATGAAAAGCATAATGTTAAAGATGTAATGGGGAAAATAATTCATTATGCTGTGGCTCAGTAATGAAGGCATCGATCATGCCATGTTCAACTTCATGTGTATTTCTTTCTTCTCTTTCTTCAAAGAGAGGAAAAAGCGGAGGTGAAAATCCAAACATTTTTATACCATCAAAAATTTCTCCATCCTACTTCTGTTGGAAAATCAGAATTAAATTAAAAAATACTGGATGTTCTTTAGATGATAGACAGGATAAGACAGCATTAACAGTTGGCTCCACCATGACTGGGACCAGTTAGTATTTGCCACTTCTATAGCTAAAATCAGTGATAAAATGCCCCCTGAGTTCTGTGGGGGAAGGAGGAAGCTCTCAGCTCCCATAAACATCCGTGTCTCGGGTGCACTGGGAGGCAATCAGGGCAGCTCCCTGCCTGTTCCTGTGCATCATTAATCAAAGCATTTTCTATTACACTGTTCCTTATAGCCCACTGTATATATTGATCACAAAATACTCCCTGCTTAACAGCAAAGTCACACTTCTACCTATATATCTTTGCTTGCTTAGTTTCCTAGTAGGAAGCAGCTTGACGTATAGCTCTCCTTTCCTTTACTTCTTCGGGTCCAACAGGCTTTGAAATCAGGATGCAGGAAAAAAATGATGAAAGTGTGAATCATGGCAGAGCTCAGGAGAGGCAGTGCCAGGAGCATGATCAGGCAAGCCCAGCTCGGGCAGAGCATCCGGTGAATCCCGGGTTTCCAAAGCCAAGCAGCTGCCTGCAACTTCGAAAGCCTGTGCAAGAGCACCCCCGTGAGCCCAGAGCTGCGGTGTGGGGAGCAGCGGGTCTGCAAGAACAGGGACGGGGGTGGAACCACTCTGATAGACTGGCTGCTGAATAGAAACCCATGGGGTGAATTTACATTTTCGTGCTCAGTCGGGATTACGAGTCTAAGATGAGTCCCAGTGGTCTTCAGGACCTCTGGGCAAATTGGAAGTTTGTGAACTAGAGTGAGTAGATATAGGAAAGCGATTCTTGAGAATCACAATTTGACCCCTGGGGCATTCCTCCTTCCTGCAAGCAAAAGGAAACTCTGCCAGACCTTTCTACTGCAGCTTATTTGCCCGTATTTGGGCCAGCTCAGCTGCAATCTCTGGGACATGAAAAAGGGGACCAAGGCACAGCTCCACTCCTCGGCCTTGTGGAAGATGGGAAGGAGCAGCCTCCGTGCAGTCATCTTTACTCTTTCTCTCCCCTGGCAGCTAACAGGCAGCAATTCATTGTTTTAGATGCTTTTCATACTAATTTATTCTTCTAAATCTTGTATTTCTTATAAAAGCTCTCTTGCTCCTTTTGCTCTACATCTTTTGGTGCAGTACAGGTGATTGCAGAGCACTGTTGTCCTGTCCTCTGTATGACTTCAACAGAGCTTTCATCTTCTTTGCTCTTCGTTTATGAAACTTAGCACAATACAAATGTTATTTCAATAATTCATCAAAGGCACCTAAATAAGGGTAATTAAGAATGGTAGTTACTTTGGAAGGCTTCAGAAGATAATGTCTGCAAGTATGTTATATAATGGGAAATCCAGGAATATGAGTGATCTGTGAAATCATCTGTAGACTCTGGCTTTCGCTCTTTTGACGGGTTTGATGAGTAGTTCTTCTGCAGGGTCTCAACTACTATTACTGCATGTAGAATGCCTACCTGCAGCCCAGTCCCACCAGCCCATAAAATTCGGTTCTGATGTGAAGATACCTCTGATTTTTGATAACTCCAAGCAGCTTTCCTATTTTCCATTGACTTTTATTGTTTATGTACATTGCAGAGGTACAAAAGGGGCACAGGAGCAATGCCTGGCAGGTTTCTTTCTCAGTGGGTAAGAAAGTAGGCATCTACAGGAAAAGGTGCATCCAGTCTTGAGGCTGGAGATTACCTGTCAGGATGACAGCTTACATTTAGGAGATAGCTGGAAGAAACCCGGAATGATGGATTGGAGCACTCCACCCAAAGCCAGTTTAGGGCTTGATTCATATTTTGCACAAGAAAAGCAGAATATTTTATTCAAACAGACTGTCCCTGTCTTATTTCCTGTTCCTTCTACTAGCAAAGAAACACTTTTGCTCCTGTTACCCACAGCTCAGCAGAGTGGGGAAGCTATCTCCAAAGGCATTCCAGACTTTCCTTGAGTTAGTTGCTTCTGAGTTCAGTGGGGATGAGGATGAAGCTATTGATAACTTGGTGGAATTTCTGACCAGAAGTGTGGAACGAAGTCACATGGAGTGCCTGCAAAACTTCACCAGGAAGAAATGGCTGCACAATATCCAGCAAGCAGCTGAGACCAGTGGAGCAAGCATGGAACCAGTTTACAAAGCAGTGTTTAAGGCCCTCTCCCAGGTACACATCCAGGGAGCACAAGAACCGTTTGTGTTGGGATTGTGACACTGACTTCAAACCCTGATGCCTTTGAGTTGAACTCACAGGTAGCATGGGAAGCTGATCTGAGCCTGGTTTCCTTGTGCTTTTCTGTGCTTAGCTGATGTTCAGCAGAGCCGATGGTTATGCACAGGTCAGATCTGCAATACAAGGATTCTCGTCCATGCTCTGCCAATACAGAATGCATTTCACAGATATTTATGTCTTCCTTTTTGAAGGGCTGACTCAGATCCAATCTGGAAATCCATAGTTCTAGTTTTGGAGCTGCTGAAATGAAAGAGCAGACTCAGTTTGGGACAAAAGTGCTTAATTTGTAGTGGAGATAGTTTCACTTTTAACTTGCAGCTGCAACTTTAGATGTTTGTCCTCACCATTAAAGCCCCCTCAAAGCAAAACTTCTCTCATGGTAGCTGAAGTGTTCTTACAATATTGTCTAGATTTGTAATAGCAACTTTGGCACTTGTTTGCCTGATTGTTCCAAAGGAATCTCCTATTGGAGAAGAAATCCATGGGAGTTTTGCTTAGGCACAAGTTATATTTAGGGATTATTTTTATATGAACTGCTCCCCTTTGGCAGCAGAAAAAAAAATCCATTTTCCTTGCCAATCAAAATACCAAGTGTTTTTGCTTGTAGCAGAGCGTATCGGTCAGACACGATCACAGCATAGACACATACATGTCATGCAGTTGGTGCACGACATACAAAATCAGTGACCCAGAACAGCATCTCAGCAAAAATGAGACAAGTGCTAAGTACAAGAAATAAATGTAATGGCCAATGGCTAATGTACATAATGTAATGGGAAACATTTGGTTGCTAGGATGCAGAAGCCCATGGGGATAACAAGAAGATCAGTGCATATATTGCCCTTTTGGAAGAGAACCAGCTCTCACCAGAGCGGGGACAGATTCTCCTACACTATGTGGCATGTACTGCAGACGATGCTCCGTATGTTCTAAACCAGATACTTTACAGAGACATGAAAGGAGTAAGGTAAGAAAAGCTGCAAATAACTGTTCCTTTTTCTCAAAAATATTTGGAATGTTGAGGGACCAGGCAGTGTTTGGGGTGCACTGGAAACAGAGGTTGACAGAGTACTCCAGAGAGGAAACACCTTCAGGGACCGTTGTGGAATGATTCATTATTGTATACATGCCCTTATACTTTGCGTGGTCTACTTAGAACTGCTCTGTTTGGGATTTCACTCCTTTCCTTGGGGAGATTAGCTCACAGTCTAATAAATCTCATCCTTCAGCAAAAGTCTATTACATTGGGCCTACATTTTCTTCTTTAAAAATTAATTCGCTTACGCCAGTTTACATCCACAGGATATTTTTGAGAACAATGCCTTTCCTTCCCTAGTGTTTACGCTATAAACAGCTTTCATGCCTCTTTACTTCTTGTTTCCAAAACCTAGACATATTTGTCTCTTTCTTTAAATATTGCCACTTCTAACCTATTAAATGTAACTGCTGCTTGCTTCTGTATTCCTTTTCACTACATTCATTAGTTGATGTTTTTAAAATGTCCTAAGGATGAAAAGTGCCTTATTTATTACCGCTGTCTTTGGGATGCAGGTGGTAAATGTGGTATTTCTGGGTGTGGTCAGAGCAAGGAGATAACACCTTCCTTCTCTGATGCAAAAAAGATGGGAGAGATCAAAGCTGCAGTATTTATTGCTTTGCTAAAGGTTTTCTGCTACTCTGAACAAACCTCCTCATAAGTTTATTGTTCAGCTTTGCAGCTGTTGAAGAGGGAAAGCCAATCCATGTTCCGAGAGTTCAGCTCCACGGAAATATCCACTTCTGGAACTATGACCGTCCAGTGGAGGAGAGAAAAGGTTCACTCCTCGTACTGCCATTGCACGATGCTCACTGGAGAGTCTTTGGCATTCTAGGACTTGACAATCTTCGGGACCAGTGTGGGAAAACCATCTTTCTGACCCATGAGATCAGTTTCTATCAGGTGGGCACGATCAGAAAGCAGTTGGTTAGACCACGCTTCAAAAAGCTGTGTAGCTTCTGAGTAAACGTAAGATGTATGACTAAGAAAATAACTGTGGGCCCCTTTTTATTGTATATGGTGAAAGTGGTGTGAGCAGAACACCTTATCAATATCTTACTGATTAGCATCTTATCTGTAATTAATTATCAGGTATCACTTCAATAATTTATTTAAGCTTCTCCTGGCGAATAAATTAATTGCACTTTTGTGCAAAGCCCAAAGATAGTAGTTTTTATTTCCTGAAGCACTGGACCTCATATTTGTCCATTTTTGTTTCCATAAAGTGGCATGAAACCTTACTTTTTTACATGGTGGAATAATTATAAGCCACAGCAGTTCGGATTCCTACGGGATGCTCTTTAGAATCAGCCCCGCTGTGGATGCATCATCTGGGCAGCAGGGAGCGCAGCAAGCCAACGTTACCAGGCAGTTTGGCTACCTCCACCAAAAACCAACTTTGTCTAGTCCAGGACTTGGCTGTGACCCGGGTACTCTGGAGCTTTAGAGCATTATTTGATAAGGGACATTTTACAGTCACTTGTCAGCTTTCCAAGTTCTGATTAAAGTAACTTGTTACAACCATTTTGCTTCATTTTGCTGCACGAACGTTTCCCCAGCTTTTTTCCCCAAATCATATGGAACTGTGTGGCTCATTTGGAAGATTCTGTTTTCACAGGGAGTTTCTCATGCATTCAGCAAAGCCTACCACCATATCTGCACACTGGAAAACATTCTACAAATGACTGTTACTGCTCTGGAGTGGTTGTATCCCAGGGCACCCAGCATCCACGCTGTTATTATGTACCTGGTGGAGCCTGGCAAAGACAAGGTACGCAGATCACTCCAGTGAAAAGGCCTGTAAGTGGCAGGGGCTGACAAGGCTACTCCAGCAAGGACCTGCCATTTCCAGCTGCCCGTGATTTCCCAGTGGTTTTATCATAAAAACTGAAGCCTGCCTGAGATTCTTGTGCCTGCCTGCGCAACAAAAGGGCTACAAAGGTAGAGGGGGAAGTTTCCCTCTGTAAAGGAGGGCGTTCTTCATTCTTTTTCATCCTCCCATGTAAAACAATTCAACAGCACTTCTAGTGTAGCCCCTTCTGCATGGGAAAAGGGAATATTCTCCTACTTCAGTGCTCACAGCTGCATAGCAACCAATAGAGCAAAACCCCACACCCACCCACCCATCCATCCATCCATCCCACCGGTTAGCCAACACTGCAAATCCCCACTAAAGCTTTGCTGTTTGGGATCTCCACAGAGGGAGCTCGGAGATTCTGTGCATGTCAAAATTATGGTATTTTATAGGAAAAAAGACTGTCCTAGCTAATGTATTAGCTCTTCATTCTGAACTGATGTCAGCAGCCAAGATGTAAATACAAGTCAGGAAGGGGCTGCTCCCCATTAGCTAGGTTGTAAAGGCAGCCCCCCTCCCTGCAGATAATATTCCCGTTGTTGAGCAGGCACTCTGGCCCTGGGAAGCTTGTTACTTCACATACAAGTGAGTTAAGAAGACAAAAAGTGTATGCAATATTTAGGACTGATCATGTGTCATCACAAAGTCTGGATGACATCTGCTGTAGCCACAATTCAGCTGCTTCCTCTGATAAGCACGGTTTATGTTGGCAGCTTTCTGTTGTCATTCCAGGCTCTGCACTGTTCCCTTGTTAGCTGCCTGATAGCCATTTGCTCCCCTTTGTGCTTTTCACGTGTCAAGGCACACTGACACAAACATGACATGAGAAAGAGGATGGGAAAAAGAAGGGAAACCTCTTCTTGGCCTGTGGGTGTTCCTCGGTGTGGAGCCTGGGGATGGATTAAATAGTCTGGCTGAGGGAGGTCCAGGGCACATTCTTCATGAATCATAGGATCATAGAATGATTTGGGTTGGAAGGGACCTTAAAGATCATCTAGTTCCAACCCCCCTGCTGTGGGCAGGGACACCCTCCACTAGACCACATTGCCCAAAGCCTCATCCAACCTGGTCTTAAACACTTCCAGGGATGGGGCCTCCACAACCTCTCTGGGCAACCTGTTCCAGTGCCTCACCACTCTAACAGTGAATAATTTCTTTCTAACATCTCATCTAAATCGACCCTCCTTCAGCTTGAACCCATTACCCCTTGTCCTGTCACTACACTCCCTGACAAACAGTCCCTCCCCATCTTTCCTGTAGGCCCCTTCAGAAACTGGTAAGCCGCAATTAGATCTCCCCAGAGCCGCCTTTTCTCCAGGCTGAAATCTTGGGCAATATACTCTGGGAATAAAACCAAGCATTGTTGGGAGATGTCTTTAAACCATCCCATTGCACTTGAACGTACACAGGAGTTTCCTTTAAAAAATAAACTATTTCCTCCCTCTCCAAGCTTCAAAATGGCTGTTCCGTTCTTGGATGAAGCTAAACCTCCCTTTTCTCTCTGGCAGACGTGTGACTATGCTCTGCGCAAGGTGATTACTACAGATAACACAGGACAAAAAGAAATTCATAGCTCTCCTGTTCTCCTCAGAAAAGAAAACCTCTTAAGGTAGGCTCCAGCACCTGCAAGTGTCTGCCTGTAGCTCTCCCACTATCAAGGCTTCTGGTGCATATGCACACAATAGTGAATTATGAAGGGGAAAAGAGTATTTTCTCTTTGAGTTTAGGCCTGCAAAAACTTCACTTCCAGCTTAATGCTTACCAGCTGAGCTGCCAAACAAGCTCTACATCTGCTCTGAAAGGTTTGCAGGATTAGAGCCTACACTGAAGCATTTTGCTCTTTAGAATAATCTGTCCTTTTTCCTGGCCATATTAGTCTCACTTCCTTCAACTATCTGTTTCCTTCCACTGCCAAGATCCTCACAGACTTGTCTGTTAAGCCTATCATCCTTGTTGTCAAAGTTGGATGAACAGCCATTTGCTGTTCCAGCAGATGTTCTTACTTTTTATAAAACTCTATAGAACAAATGTCAATGAGGTTATAAACAGGAAACCGTTTTTAAAGCAAAGTTGGTTAAATTCTTATGATTTACAGCAATTGCCTTGGCTAAGCAATATTGTGCTCCACAATGCTATTTTCTCCCTTTTGTATATGGCTTGAATGATACTTAAAGCCACGCATATTTCAATTAAAGGAAATACACAATGAGATGAATGGCATCTTACTAAAATATGCTAAATAAATTACCAAAAGAAACCAGAATGGTAAAGTCTAGTACATTTTCCTCTCTTTACTCTCATTTCAGAGATTACCTATTTAAGTGTGTAGACAGTTCAGAGGTCATCCGCACTTCTGTCTGTGGAGAATACCACATTGCAGTACCTCTCCGTGACCTGTCAGGAAAAGCTCTTGGGATATTTGATATCAGCATTGGACACCACCAGAAATTACCACCTCATGAACACAAAGACCTGCAGAAAATGCTAAAGATTGCCCAAGCTGCCTGCTGCGAGATACTGAAGATATCTTCAGAGGACAGAGAACCAACCTATATACTGGGTATTGTGCATACAGAGCCAAGATAGATTTTTTTTAGGGGTGAAATTAGGAATGTCAGTAAAACCACATCTAAAGTATCATTCCTACACATACAGAAAGACAAATACAAACCTTTGGTATGCATAAAATACTCCTGAGCAAATGTAAGTTAAACGAAATGTTTAGATTTTGGCTCTAGTTCACAGAATGTTTTGTGCTCAAGTCTCACTAAAATCAAAGGTGTGAAGCAAGGTGCTTTGTTGTTTCAGGGATCTAGCATGTCCTCCTCAGAACCACCCCAGCTCAGATCAAAAGAATTTGAATGTCACAGTTCCAGAATTACCTGCATGCTTGAACGCTTCATGGACCTCTGCTTGCCCAGGAGGCAAGTTTTGTCTCCTTCTCAAGCACGCACCCATTTTTAATAGTTTCATAGGATACTTGGGCTGTATACAAATCAATCGGTCAAGGAGACAAAGAGTTCATCATAAAGAGGGCAGAGCCTTTCAGTCAATGACAGAAGTCTTGAGTGGCAAATGTTTCTGAGCAACTTCTTGAAAGGTTTGCTTTTGATTCCAGAGGCAGAACACTTGCCAAATTTGAGGCACGCAGGGATTCTGTTCTACCGGTTCATGCTGCAGGACCTGCGTGAGTGTGTCCAGAAACTCGATGCTGAGAGCTTTGCTGAACTGAAGAGCTATGTAGAACCACCAGCTCTGGTGCATAACATAGTTAAGGCTGTGCTGTTGCTTTTCCATCCAAACTGGAAGGGCTCAGAGAAGATTGAGAACTGGAGTCAGTGTATACTGGTGAGGCTTCCAAATGTTGAGACTTTTTTTTCTGTTTTGCTTCCCCCAAGAAGACATAGTGGAATTTGCCACGGGTAATTTGGCAGTGAAATAATTTATTACTTACAGATTTCCTATATGCTTGGCTTAGCCATCTTTAATTCTGTAACCCTCTCTCAAGTCCTTCACTGCCCCCTGACTCTCTTTGTTCTCTGCATTGCAGAAACTTGATGACAATTTGATTCAGGAGATTTACTGCTTTGATCCAACTGCTGCATCTGTGCAAGTTCAAGCAGAGCTGCTGCTGGACTGCATCACTGGTAAATATCATAAACTAATTGTGAGATTACCAGACATGGCTCAGCAATGAAACAGTGTCACCAGCAACCTTCGGCTGAGTGCTTTTAAGGTCCTTACTTCAGAAATTAACTTTGATTTCACAATAGATTAAACAACAGATAAGGGGTCCTAAATATCTGCAGTCTTTTTTGGTCAGTAAAGTCAATCTGTTACATTTAGAATCAAAATTCAGTGCCTTAAGGAAAAGGGAGCGGAGCAGCTTTGAAACCTATCAGAACAAACACAAAATCTCATTGTAAACCCCCAGATAAACATATTAAGAATAATGGTTCTTTTGGCACGTAATATGTAAAGACATATTAAGAATGATGGTTCTTTTGGCAAGTAAACCTACCTCAGACCACCCTGTCCTGCCTGAGGGACTGACCCAGCTCCAAACGGCAACACAACTGCGGGAGGACAGTGTGAGCCCTCCTCTTTGTAAACACCATCTGCCACGTACTTAATATACTCACTGCCCGTATACAGGATCTAGGTTTCAGGCTGTCTTTCTCTCCTTTAATGAACGTGGGCTCTTTTGGTGCCAGAGCAGTCAAGAGGTTATTATTATTTGTAATATCTCTGCTAGAGAAATGACTGTTGTTCTTGTCGAGATCTCTCCCCTGATGATCTAATGCCAGATTGAGAGGCCTGTTAAAAATCAAAAGTGGACAAGATTTGCTGATTTAGCTGGGGATATTTATCAACGGTACCCTGCCTACTGATAAACAGTGAACACTTAACGCACTCATAGTTCCTTTTCATGTGTTCTCCTCATATATATTAAACTAATTCACTGGAAAGAATGAAGCAGGTCTAGAGCATCCAGTCTTCCTCCAGTTAGGGACGTAGAGGTAACTAAAATAACGCAGCTTTGGCAAACTGCTGGTATGCTACAAAAGGTTAATTTCCCAGGATGGAACTTACTCTCAGAGAGCAGCGACAGATCAGTGGTGTGAATACAGGTATAACTCACAGTTATAGGAATTCCTTGAAAATGAACATGGGTGTTTACACAAGGTGTGCATTGGATAACGCCCATATATTCTACATACATGTGCTGCAATACAGAACAGACCACGAAACAACCTACGCTCTATTGACACAGCAACTCTTAATGGTACGTTTCTGTGGTTAGCATTTGGTAAAAGAGATTTGAAGGACAATTTACTCTTAAATCTAAACTTGGGGAAAAAAATAATTAAAAAGCACCAAGAGAGTTTCCTCTCTTCTTTGTTTCAGAGGTACCTGGAGCGGCGGTGCGGCAGCACGGCTCAGTTCCAGCCGAGTACCTGTACGGCTGGGTACACACCTGCCTCGCGCTAGCAGAGACCACAAGGAGCCTGCGCAGTAAAAAAGCTCCATTTTTAGGCCCTTCGGGCATCCAGTTCTAGCGTGCCTCCAATTGCATCTCTAATTCCTCATCCAACCCTAGTGATTCTGGTATTTGACATCTTTTATTAAATTCGCTGTCGCTTTTTTGTTTGTTTTTATGCATTGCTGCTAAGTATTTGTTGTTAAGATGGTAAAAGTCTGTTATGGAGTATTAAGAAAAAGCAATAAAAACATTAAAGGAAACAATTTTGCTAGTGTATCTACTAAACTTCAAAAGCTTGATTGAAGTTTTTTTTTAAAGTTATTTCTGATGAGAAAAAGAGAGGCACGGAAGAGTTTATGACTACCAAGCTACAACGCTCATGGTACAGCAAAAATTTCCAAGATTCAGTCTCCTTAAATTACTTTATAGGAATAATTTGAACTAAAGGTTGTTAATCAGCATTTTGTCAAGTTCTTCTAAATGTACTGCGGAAAAGCCTTACGCTTTTAATATAGCAAAAAAAAGCTTTCTTATTGGGATGAAGCTTGAGATTACAACCAACTGCACTGTCTGCAGCAAGATTTCATCTTTCCAATAACGTTTCTTTTGGCAGAATCACTTTTTCAATAACATTTTGGGAAATTAAACTCCCCTTTCTTTAGTCGGCAACAAGCAACGCCTCGGGGTAGGTGATGACAGTGGGGGCAGGGTGGCTTCTCACCCCCCCCACACCCCCCCGGGGGGGGGGCCGGCGGCCACCGGGTGCTGTGGGGAGAGCGCCCCGGGGCCCCTTTCCCGCCGCTGGGCCCACGCGGGCCGGACCCGGGCAGCAGCGGTCACGGCCGCCAGGAGCTACCGGCGCTCTCGGCTCGGCTCGGCTCGGCTCGGCCCGGCGCGGCTCGGCTCAGGGCGACGCGGGCCGCCCGCAACAGCCCTTCCTCTATCAGCACTTTCGCCACTCGCCAATGAGCCGTTAAAAAACCACGTCCCTCGCCTCCGGCCCTCTCCGCCCGCTCTCTCCTTCCCTTCTGGAGCAGGACCGCGGCGCCGTGCGGCGGGAGTCTCCGGGGCGGGCGGGGGAGTCTCGGCCGTGAGGAATCTGCGGCCGCGGAACGACAGGCCGCTCTACTTGGCGGCGGCAGCGGCCGGGACAAGATGGCGGCGTTCAGCAAGCAGTGAGTGACGGTGGAACTGGGGCGGCGGGGCAACACCGCGCTGTCGCCGGACTCCTCGGGGCGGAGGGTCCGACCGAGCCCTGCTCCGCGGGGCAGCGGCTGGGGGGCGCCTGGGGCCGCCCCTGAGGGCGAGCGCAGATGGGGCCCTGCCTCGGGCCGGGGCGAGCTCTGACAGAATCCCCCCGCCTGGGCCGCAGGAGGGGGGCTCGCTCGTCGCAGCCGGCGTATGTCTACCGTGTCGCTTTGCGGTGTTGGCCTGAATTTAAAACTGTTTATTACAAAAACGAAGCCAAAACCAAAACAGTGGGAATGCATCGGAGGCTGCTGTGGTGTTGCCGGGGGAAAGTTTTCACCCGTAGGAAGCAGACCCCCCTCAGGATTCCCACACAAAGCGCCCTGCAGCTGCTGCAGTCAGCTCCCCCAAGCACCGGCCTGAGGCGGCCGAGGGGCGGCACTTCGTGTCTCGGCTCCCCGTCAGAGCACACGGAAGCAAATAGTTCGTCATAATGATGACGTATTACCCACGGCATCGTGGAGTTCTCAACGCTACGTGCTGTGGCGAACTATTTACTCAGTGATGGAATCAGGGAGAGGCAGGTGAGGGAGAAATTCCCGATTTAGAGATCGCTCATTACAAAAAAAAAGTGTTTCTGAGCACAGAGGTTGGCCGTGTCAGCAGAATAGTTCTGCATACGTAGTTAATCAGTCTCTGCATGACATAACCTGGTTGTAAATCTTTTACCTTAGCTGTATCTGTGAGTCGGTGGTTTATGTTGTCATGCAAAATAGGTAAACCACTTACTGTCCCAGCAAACATAGTTAGGGGGTAGTGTCTAGTGTAGACTAAGAGTAAATCTCTGGAGGTTAAACAGTAGTGATTTCTTCTCTGAGGGAGGAAAAAAACCCCAAAACTTAGAGAACTCTGGACAGGAAGGATTTGTGGTCTAATTTAGGAAGATCATTGAATCCAAAAACTTTATATGGAAAAAGACAGCGGTAGCAATGGCAGAAGCTGGCAAGCGTGTGGCAAGGCTGAGTGCTCCACTGCAAATGCTGCTCAGATCTATACTTGATACATTATGTTGACACTCATCTTTTGTTTCTAAAATCGTGAATGGATTTTCGGTTTGGAACATGCAATGTGTTTTGTTGTAAGTAACGTTAAAGGTAACTTCTTTTTTTTTTTTTTTCTTCCTAGATATGGGCTCATTATGCCAAAAAAATTGCCACAGAAAAATCTCGTTTCAAAGAAACTCTCAGTGTTTGCAGATGACTCTGATGAAGAGGTCAGTTCAACATTTTTCTTCTGAAATTTGCCCTATATTTTGCAAATTATTTTGGCTTATGTGGTTGTTTACAACCCTTAATGCCTGCATCAGCTTGTGGCAGTATCATTAATATATGTGTCATCATTTTGGATTTGGGCATGAAATATGATCTGTGTTTAGTGCAAATTACATGGAAGTGATGACTTTATTGTTAAGTATTTTATGACAGCTCTTCCAAAGGTCATCACATGAGGCATCTGTTCGTAAAAGTTAACAGTATGTAGCTTGTAAAGAAATTTGTTGGCTATCACTGGTAAATATGTCTGCAGATAGAAAGACAGTAGTAATCAACAGTCATTTCTCAGATACTAACTTTAAAGTGTAGTTGTTAAGTGTATCTTATCCTTTAGCTCATTCCACCCAACGTTGATATAATTGATTTATGATACTCATGCTCACTGTAAACAAAAGGAAAGCTGTACAACCCAAAAGTTCTAAAGCAAAAAAAAAAAAAGGCAAGTAGTGAGAATTACTTGTAATTCTGGAAGTACTTGCAATACTTGTAATATCAGATCGATCAATACACAGCTTTTCTGTGATCACTGAGTTTGTTGATACTCTGTGATGTATGACTATATTGCATGATGTTGATAGTGTTCTTTTCTATGGTCTCCTTTAATTTTTTTTTTTTTTTGAAGTACTACCTTCAGAACATTAGCTTTATACCTGCCCCAGTAGAGGGTGCTGTACACTGTTAAAATTACACTTCTGGATGTAATGCTATGAGTACGGGGGGGAGGGGGGATCCAGGAACCAGCATGGCATATAGGCTGGTTTGGATACCTTACAGAAACCTAACTCCTAAAACAGAATTTTTGAAGGATTTAAACCCATCGCTTCATAGTTTACAGGTAAAGAATAGAAACTTAGAATTGTGGAGATGAACTCTCCATGTGGATGGAGCTTTCTGGACATAATGGTACAATTTACTGGGTTTTATCGATCTGGAATTACTTGTGATAATTTAATCGTGCATATTTAGCTTTTTTCCACAAAACTCAGTAAATAAATGTTGAAATTCTAGACTATGGGTATATGTAAAGTTGAAGAAGTTGAAATTTAGACTCAGTTGAAATTTAGAAACAGAACCTGTGTTATAAAAACATTCTTACTGCTCTAGAGTTCCACTCAATGCTCTTTCGTGTGGTTGAAAAAACCAACGCTAACAAACCATCAAATAATCTTGGTTAGTTTCTGATTCATATTATCAAAACATTTCTTTTTAAAATGTTTCTTTCTTTTAATGAACTAGTAGTTGTTATTTTTATGTCACAGAAAGCCCAAATCTAGCAATTCCCAGCCTCTGTGTGCCCAGTTCCGATGCAGAATGCTCCTGTTGAAGGTGTCTGAGCTCCCTTTGTACAGGGCATTGAAGGGCTGAGGGCCTTCCTAGGGATATCCCCTCAAATCTCATCATGAAACTACCTCGGTGCAGCTTACAGGACTTAGAGGAAACACAGAGGACAGGAACATGTCTTAAATCCCATCTCTTTCCTGACTTAGCTGCTGTCCTCAGTGCTCTCAGGAGGTGCAACCCTCCACTTGAGCTCATAGCTGACGCTGTGTCTCTAAAGAGAGGCTTTCCTTGAAATACAGCTAACGGAGATGACTGTTAGTGGATCGGCTGTCCTCAATAGCAGGAGCGCTTTCCCTGTCAGTTTGGGATTTGGTGTCTTTCACTACGTAACGGGACTGACCCCACATTTTCCAGATCCCAAGAATGATCTTGAATTAATCTGTTGTCATTAAACATTACACGGTAGGACTGGGAACCTTCCTGAGTATGGGGCTATCTTGTGGTTTTTTCGCTTCTTATTTTCTTTTAATATCTAAACACTAAAGCAAAATAATGATAATAATTCTAATAATAATGTATGCTGCTGTCTACTAACTTTTAGTTTAACAGATCAAGTATCCTCCTTTTCAGAAAGTATGACAGATTCACTACTAGAGTCTGCCATAAAAACTCTTAGAAGTTGTCATGCTCATCAGTATGGTACATACCCAGCAAAAAGTAATAATCTTATAAGTGCCTTTATCAAAGAAGATCATTTTTTAAAAAAAAGCAAAATTACTTTATTAGTTCAGTAATAATTTCAGAGCTTTTCAAGATAAGGAGCAGCATTTGGGAGGGGTTTCATTTCCTGTCTGCTACCTTATCAGTCAGAACTACATCTCAAATGTCTGGAGATTATGTATTTTTAACCGAACTCTAATAAAGTTTGTGCTGGGAAATCTGCACACCTGACTTGGTCTGTGATTATGTATTAGATAGCAAATTTTGCTCCCTTTTTTTAGATGTTACTGTGCATATTTCATTAAGATTTTGCCTGTACCCTTGCTGAAGAAATTTGAAAGGTTTCTTTCTGTAGCTAAGTACATCACTTGCTGATGATCTTTGGGTTAGTTCATAACAAACAGAACTTCTGGGATGGAAGTTTTCCTGAAATACAATGTTGACTGGCAAAAAGTAAACAAAAAAAAGTAAACAAAAAAAGATTAGTTGCTTCTAGCCAATATGGTTCTCAATTATTTGTCCTCGTAATGAGGAGGAGTTGCTATCTTTAAAAACTGGAGGGAAGGTTGTTACCCCTAGGAAAGCCTGTTGTAGAGAGTAAATGTTACAGCAACAAACTATGATATGTTAGAAATAAGTTTCCATTCTGGCTTACTGTTATTTGTGATATATCCACTTTCCAACAATATTGTTCTGTTATTCATGCATTGCGTTTTCAGAGATGGCTTGTCAGTATCCCCAGTGCACTGTTCCGTGTTCTATTTTATCTTTAGAATTTAGTTGAAAATATCTCTGTGGTACAGCAGATAAAATTTCTGTTTCTTTATTGTATCAGAATTACCCAACATACATTCCTGTACCTTACCAGCCTTTCAAAACTGATTTGTTGCTACAGGATGTAAAGCCTAGCTGAAAAAATAACTGTACATAGACCACAGTAGGTGCTAAATTCAGGAGAGAGATCGTGGAGTCAGTGTGGATAGTTCTGTGAATGTATCAGCTTGATTTGGTGGTTTGTTTGGTGACCATCTAAAAGATAGATGGAGTGTTTAAGCAGGCACAAGGGAAGAACTGAAAACAAGCTGAACACTGTATCCTGTTGTAGACCGAGATTTTTGGTTTTGCTTACAGATCCTTCCATTCACTTTGCAACATGGCAAAGGATATGGTATGACTAAAGAAAAGACTGGCGAAGTAATGGTTATTGATGATGACCAGAGTCTATGCAACAGTTTTCATGCAAAATAAAGACTTAAGTAGACTAAAGAGGCCCTTAGAAAAGAGATTACTGAGGAGGAGGAAGCGGAGAGGAATAACTCAAGAGAATGTATGTAAAATCAAGAATGATTCAGAGAAAGTAAAGTGATTTCACCATCTCTCATAATATGAGCAGAAGGGTGTATTATGGAATTACCAAGTAACTGGTTTGATCTAAACAAAAGAAAGTTGGGGTTTTTTCTCCACACAATGTATAATTAAATTGCAGAGCTCATTGCCACAGGATATTGTGGCATGGCCAAAAATATAAATGGATTCAGAAAAGATTAGTCAAATTAAGGGATGCTCTTCATGTCAAACAATGGTCCAGGTGCATCCTCCAGTCCAGGAAGTCCCTAAACTCCTGGTTTCTGGAAGCTAGGACGGAATGCCAAGGAAAGCTAATTCTGGACATGACTTGTTTTTCGTGTTTTTTCTCTTAATCTTCTACTAGTAAACATGAATTGTATAGTGTGTGACTTGAGATGAATCTGTTGCCTGTCTTTTTTTTTTTTTCTTCTTTCCCCCCTGTGAAGGCTTGAGTCTCATGTACATTTAGTGATTGTCTGTGTGCAGGCTGTAGTTGGATAATATAGGTCTCTATTAAGCCCTAACGATTCCCTACTAGGTACATATACATGAGAGTTAAGCAGCTCATTTTAAGATGTTTTGATACCAAAGTGTCATGAATCCAAAGATCTCGATCTTAAGGGTCTTTTCCAACCTAAGTGATTCTGTGATCTCACAGTCTGATGTTCCTTATCTGATGTGAGAAAAATGAAGGGAGCAGAGTCACATCTCAGCTTTTCATAGGGCCACCAGCTTGGGTCGAGATCTGTAGAAATGTGTGCGGGTATCTACACTCGAGTTCCCAGAGCTCCCCGTACAGTCAGTAGAGATGCAGGGGCACAACTTACCTCATTGTAAAGTAGACATTTAAAATGAGAGATGAATTTTGCTCTGAAAGCGTCTGTTTCTCACTCTTTCACAATAAAGTGCTCTTGGACTGGCTAGCTCAGTATAAACGTAAGCTTTGCATTTTGTGAACTGGTTGACTCTCTGTGCTTCTTTCACTTGCTGATTGAATAAACTCCAAATTATCCTGCTGCTGCTGCTGCTGTTTGGTCAAATATTTTTCTGTGCATCCAGTTAAAACTAGATGGTTGTAGTGAGAGATTAAAATCAAACTATATATAATCTGCTTGACGTCATTGAAACATTTAATTTCCCTTTAAAATGTATTTCACTTTAAACAAAGGTAATTTGTTTTATGTGTACTGCAAAGCAGCATGTAGAGAATTCAGAAGGGCAATGTTAAAGGGCAGAGCCCTCTGATGGGTCTTTCATAACAGGTTATATTAGAGCAGAAGTATCTTTTGCTTTTAAAAAAGGAATGGAGTGATGTCTTACGTTGTCTATCAGTAAGTACCATGCCTGAGGTTTTGGTAGCAACCACAGATGCCTTTCCTTAGGGGCAGGCTATGCAGCTAATGAGAGATACTCTGTTAATAATAGCTATTATGTCAGAATTTGTTGGTCTAGTACTTCTTGTGGCAGTCAGTGGGGAAAAACAAATCGGGCATCTCACATAAACTTTTAGAGCATCTATTAAAGTAGTCGTGACTTTTTTTACAAGACATTCTCAGCTTCAGATTTAAGGTTGTAACTTTCTAGAAACCAGCTGCAACACTGAAAACAGTACTAGTCACAGACTAAGACTTGTTTTCTAAGACTATGCTTAATATGGTGCTGCACCCTCTGCTACAGAAAGTGTCATTTACAGCAGCAATTTAGGAGGAATTACTTATAAAACCCCAATGTTTGCAGCTGGCTTTTTCTCCCAAGAGCAAACGAGACAAATAGCACTTCAGAAGAGTAAACAGAGCCCAAGTGTTCCTTAAACTAAGCACCTTCAGGTGAATCATGTGCTATCGTCCTTTTGGCTTTCTAAAAAGAGCATTATAAAATTCATTGTCCAATACTTGCCCATAGTAAATTTCTGAATGTACTGGCCAATTTCAGGTGAATTCAACAAGACTAGATGTCTCTAACTGCAGAACAAAGGCCCCATTAGTGCCCTGATGAGGAGAAAGACAAGATGGTCTCAACCCTCCTCTGTTCTGTTCGGCTGGCCTGGAAGCTGAGAGCTGGCTGCCTGGTCTGGGTGAGACAGGAGGAAGCGGGAGGTGCGGAGGGAAACCAAGGAACTGCAGTTGGGACCCGAGGTGTGGGAAGACTGGGACATTGTGGTGGGAAGGCAGAGAAGACAAATTTGTAAGAAAATGAAATTTTAGTTGTCTCACTTGTGGAATTGCCTTTTAAAGTATTTGCTTTTGAATTGAGCTTTTTCTATAAAGCTGTAAATTGTTTACGTGCTCTGTCATGATTTGAACATAGCCGAGACAAACCAAAAGCATTGGTCAATAGTTTGAATGTTCTTCTTTGCCTGTGTAGGATCAATGTAAAGTAGACATTTTAAGAATTAACTTACAAGGGGTGGTTACCTGCAGGATAAAAATAAGAAGGTAGCGCAAGCACTTAAGAACCTGAAAGAGGTTTATAGATACTGGAAGGAGATAAGAAATGGCAGAGAACAATGAAAAATGTTAGTAAATTGGGGTAATTTCTTTTATTACTCCTTTTTTTTCTTTTTTTTTTTTTTTACCTTTCCCATTGTGTGTATGCTATCTTTCAAGGTCTTGTAGGGCTGGTAGAGTGTGGAGTCTCATTTCTAAGAGTTTCTTGACTTGCATGGATTCTATGTAGTTTCACATGATAGGGTTAAAACATTTTCTCCTTGCAGAAAATATTAAACTATAAGCTTTGTGCTTCAGAAGAATAGCTTGACTGCAGGGAAAGAGAAAGTACGAGACAGATTGCTGAGCTTATAGGGCCTTTAATAAATGGGCAGTTGATAAGTAAAAACAATACAAAAGAACGGGAAGTTCTCATCTATCAGAGCTCATAGCACAACAGGAAATTGTCAACCATAAACCATTAGGGAAGGTGTTTGTTTTTTGTAAACTTACTGCCACTCTAGACAAACAAATCACAGGTGGACTTCTTTACAATTACATATACAATAAGGAGGATTATATATTACTTTTGTGTTTATGTAATCTTTGTAGATCAACACATTTATTTCATGTAAGCAGACAAGGAAAACATTCTAAGCAGTGTTTCAAATATTTTGGTGGAATAAAGCTTATTCTGTAAATATAACTGCAGAGTCTGGCTTTTTTTTTTACTGAGCCCTTGCTTTCTGGCATAATGCAGGGAAGATTCCTTACTGTTTAGGTACCTTTTCTGTAAAACCAGTGAAAGAGCGTCTGATAAAGGAAACCTTCAGTGATGACCCTTAATTCATCAAGCAGAGAACCATCTTCTTCCCCAAGATCAAGGAGGAAGTCTAGGTCTTCTGTGTAATGCTGAAGTGTATTCCACTGCCAATTTAAAATAGTTGTTTATAATAAGAAGTTTATACTGACTCTTTTATTGCATTTTTTTAGAAGAAAGCATATGACATAAAAATTAAGTAGAGTATTTTAAATATTTCTCAACATCAGCTCTTCAATCTTGAAAGCCGCAAGTAAATACTAGATGAATGAAGCCAGGATTCTTGTAGATTGTTTTAAACTAAATAATCCACTATCCACTTACCGCAATCCACCAGCCAACCAGCTACATAAATAAGACACTATATCCAATTCTAGTCCAAATAATCAGCAGGCTGCAGTATATGGGGTGTAGTCCCTGATAGGACAGTGGACTCTTTGTGAGTGTGTGGCTAATGTCTGCCAAGCTCAGCTTCCTAAAGCCTGAAGCGTGGTCTGCTTCCTTACCTGGTGGTCTGCAGCTGGGTAAGAGAGAGAGGCTGCTTTCTAGTGATGAGCATAACTGAATCAGTGCAGGGTTGTTCTTTCATGAAAGTGCACGTCACGCTTTCCCTTTTTTACTGTTTCCCTTTACCGTTTTGAAAGCAGAGATGAATTTTACCTAAGTCTGCATGTAGCAAATAAAGCACCAGAAAAAGTTGGAACATGTGCCCTTCTGAGTTCCCATTTTTACTTGTCTGTAAGTCCCTCACTTGGAGTGGGCTAGGAAGGAATATTTTGAATATTCTATGTCTCGTTTTTTTCTGATTGTAGTATTAATTATGAAAGTAAGTACTACCGTGTTCATGGAAATGGAGACAAGGTCTGAGTATCTAGAATTCAGTGGATGCTATTATGTGATACCATATGTACTTCTCTGTATATTGACAGTGTTGCTGTAGCACCTTCTCTTGCTGAGTTTCTAATTACTTGGTACTCCTTTGAGATACTATTTTTCTGGCTTTGTTTTTTTTAAGCTACACAGAAGCTTGCAAGTCTTTTTATTATTTATAGTTTGCATAGCAGAAAAAAATCCATTAGAAGTGATCACTGTATATACCTGTTAGTTAGTCCCATACAACTTGTGAACTCACTCACAATCTTAACCATCCTTGGTGGGTGGCAGAGGTCCCAAAGATACTGCGTTCCTGTGGTCTTCCTGAAAATTGGCAGCTGGGTAAAGGGAAAGACATAGATGAGAATTTGTGATTCTAATCTTTCTCTGTGTTGAGAAGGAACTGTTGGCCGACTGCTCAGCACAGGGCTGGCTTTTGGTCATGGTGTTGCCCACCTGCCAAATCAAGCAGGCAGGATGTCTGGGGAGATGATAGGGGAAATAGAGACAGGGAGCACAAAGTCACATATAGTGAAAGTCCATTAATTCTGCTGCTTATGGCACAACTTGTTCCCTGTTTCTGAAGTTAACTCGTGAAAAAATATTTGAACTGTTTATAGTCTGTCATGTAGAAAATTGTGGAAAAGCACTTAGTTTTCTTCCCTGTTGACACATCTGTTAAAAGTTTAATAACATAAGAAAGATGGGTCACTACATGTTATTATTTTATTTTAAACATCAAATGAAATCAAAAGCCTTCTTGTTCAGGGGATCTGTTTGATTTCAGAAGATCCTAGTCCCTGCTGCCAAGCTCCCTGCTAGTTGGTTTCCATTTTTAAATTTTATTAAGAGCTGATTACACAACCTGTCTTTTTAAAATGTGATATAGAGCACATATTAGTCAAAGTTGCAAAACTTGGGAAGCTGCCAAAATGCAAAAGGATTTTTCTTTCCTATTTCTGCTTTTTAAGATTAAGAGATATTTAATTACATAAACAAGGATACGAGTCCTGTCATTTATAGTGAATCTGTTTAATAAACAGTATTATCTATTGGTTGAGAAAAGATAGATACACAGTTTAGTTCAACACTAATTAAAAGACTAAATAAAATGCAAAGCTTTTTTTAAAAGACCTTATGATTAGAAAACATGTTTTCAGTAATGGATATGTCTTTTCTTAGGGAAGATTAGTATTGCTATTTTCTAGCATATTAATCTTGTGAAATTAAGCATTAACATTTGAAGTACATGCTGTTCAAATCAGCAGTATTCTTATTGCTAAAAATACGGAACTAATGATACAGATCAAACTTGAAATAAGTGCCAGATCCTTTCGAATAATTTTTTTTTTTACTGTGAATACAGTTTTTTCATGTGATTGTCAGTAAGAATATCTGCTTGTGACTGCTACATCTCTGATGACATTTACATGCTGGAGGAAGAGTATGTGTATTCTGAATAGCACCTATTTCACAGACTATTGGAAATATAATTTAAAAAATCATTGAGAACATTTATCCTTCTTTATTCACAAACATATAATTCCAAGAACATTGAAACATTTTTGATACATAAATTGGTAGGAGAGTGTAATTCCAATTTCTGTTGATTTGGGGGGGGTTGTTTTCTGTGTATTTCTTTTTTATTTTTTAATGGCAAAACCTGAAAGAATTGTAGTGTTTGGGAGTGAGAAGATGTATTACAAGCATCCTTCTCTTAGGAATTTGTTTCAGTACTGGCTTTAGCTGTCCTCTGTTAGATGTTTTGTCTGCTGATGTGCTAGCTTCTTGCACCAACTGACTGACCCTTCCCATAGTGGAGGGGTATGTCTTTTCTACCAGTTTTTTGGCAGTGGTTGGAGAAAGGCATTGCAACTAAACAGTTTACATAGACCTCCTATGTCTCTGAGCATTTCTTGGACAGAGATTGGTTGTTTTGTGAAATGGCATGAAATTTTATGCAGCTTTTGAGGTACACAGGTCATTGAAATAGTGTTATTAAACTTACCACAATTCTATTAAAAATTATATATATATATATATATATATATGGGGGTTTTTCTTGGTTACAGAAAAATACTATGGAAGTGAGAGACTGACTTATGTAATGGGACTATTATATAGTTGTTTGTTAGAATGGTAGAAAAAGAATATGAGCTGTGTCAACGTAATTAATTTTATTTCTGCAATCTTTCCTTATAGCCGTCTGTTGGTGAAAGTCTTCAGAAAGAAGCATTGAAAAAACAAGCAATGAAACAGGTAAGATGTGGTGGGAACTCTTTAGGCCTATGGCAAATTAGGAAATTACTGCATCCATTCCCTTTTATTTAACAATTGCAGTAACATAATTGTGCAGCTTCAGAGTTAGAATTACCCTTTTAAAAAATTCCACATAATTTTATGATTTTGTATATTGCTCTTTGCAGCACAAGACTTTCTTTAAAAGTTGACTTGAAATTCTCAGAGCCTTTTCTCCAGCAAAGATTTTGTTCCACTTTTCTGGGCAAGATTGTTCTTTTTGAAATTCTTCTGGCTATGATCAGAGTAGCTGAAAAAACTGCCCAATGAAAGCTGCATGTGTGAGGTTTAACACAGAGCTGGTCATAATTTAAAACACAATAAAATTTCTGTTTACTTAGTGCAAGCACCTAAATAAACAAGATGTTGAAGTTTGTTTTGTGGCATAGAATGCATTGATGTTTATAGAATTTCTCAAACAGTCTGTTTCATTTGTAGAATGTAAAGTTACAAAGTATTGGGTTTAAAAATATTTAAATATATACCAACAGTGAGCCTTTTACTATAATTGAGGAATAAATTGTACAGAGGAAACGTGAATTTTACATTTTAAAAAGTTCCAGACCAATAAAAGACATAGCTAGAAGAAAAAGATATTTATGCATCATCCATTTAACACATTGCTGGTTTTTGATGGAGGTTGAGAGAAACTTGTATGGTTGCCATTCAGCATTCCTCTTCTGTTGTCAGGGATCTGATCTCAGGGCTCCCCTAATAGTTGTTTTTTTCTGATAGGGCTTTTAAAAGCTGAATGGTTTCACAGTTCTTACTTCCAACTTGACTTTACAAAGAGAAGATAGAACTGTGAAATAGAGAATCATACCCTGAATTATATTGGTACATACTTATTTGGAGCTTTGGGGAAGGAGGATAAACTATAGATGAAAACAGACTAAAATTTATTGAAATGTTGTTTACTATTTATTAAAAGAGTGAATTCCATTATTTGATGGAACAGTTTGCTCATTAAGTTTCCAGTATTGTTTTCACTGTTGTGCTTTCTTTGTATATTTCCATAATTGCAAATACTGGTGAGGATTTGGTTGTTCATCTTCTCAATCCTGGTAAACAGTTCAAGAACTTTGTAAATCAGACTGTTTTCAATTTACACTCAGTGTTCTAATGGATAGGTTTTATAATCTACATCTGTTTAAATAGCAATATAGAAATAAAATGTTTGAAAATAGTAAAAAATTAATGCTTAATTTTTTGGTCTCGTCTCTTCTCCTCCTCCCTTTTTTCTTTTAGACTAAATTGGAGATTCAGAAGGCTTTGGAGGAAGATGCTACAGTGTATGAATATGACAGTATTTATGATGAAATGCAGCAGAAGAAGAAAGAAATTAATGCCAGAGTGTTATCTGGAAAAGATGACAAAAAGGTCGATACCTGAAAATGTATGCTGTCTGTCTTATCTCTGTATGCTTGGGATAACTACGGTTGATTAACTTTTAAGCTTTAACAAATGCATTTTCTCATGGGACATACAAGTATTGTGCTCAAATCCTGTTACATAAGGTAGTGATTTGCAGGAATTGTGGCAAAACTGTTAGTTCATCAGATACTTCAGAGTCCTGATCCGGTGGTATTCTGGAGGGCGGCACACTACAAGTTTCCTACCCAATTTATGATGTACATATAGCACGTCTTTCCCTGTATTCTGAGGAGAATGCTACAATGGGATAATAGGATTAGAGGCAGTGGGCCTAGCAACAATACTACTTCTGATAGTAAAGACTCTTTGGTTATTAAGGCAATGAACATAAATCATCCCTCCTCACTCACTCGTGTGCTTACCGGAGGACTGTCAGAAGACTAATTAACTTTCATTGGTTAAATGCGAGCCAGTTTCCACAGTCCAATGCCTTGTTTCAAAGCATTACTGAATTATCCTGACAAGTTATATTTTCATTGTTACTTTGTTTCTTTTGAAAGCTGTTGTCAGGTTATGTGGGTGTAAAAGGAAGCTTCCCACTCCTTTACAGCAATAGAAAGGCAAGACTTAGAGGGGTGAGAAATCAAAACACATTTAATTTCACTCAGAGCAAAAATCATCCTAGTAAAGGATAGGCTGAATGTTTTGATTGAATACAGAAACCTCTTTTGTTATTGGGAAGCATGCCATGTTAGTGATCTAAAAGGGAATGACAGTTTCTTTTCAGGTAGCTGTCAAACAACGTGAGAATGCTAGACTAGCTTCTGTCAATTTTCTTCCATTACCAGCTTTCTTCAACATGTCCATCAATCCCAATTTGTTTTTTCTGAGCCACCTCCATTACCTCTCAGCATGATACCTTTTTTCCCCTCCTATTTTAGCCCAGATACATCCAAAATATCCTCAAAGCAGCTGAGATTAGAAAGAAGGAGCAAGAAAAAAGAATGGAAAGAAAAATTCAGAAAGAACGTGAAATGGAAGGAGGAGAGTTCGCTCACAAGGAGGCTTTTGTGACTTCAGCCTATAAGAAGAAGCTGCAAGAAAGGGCAGAGGAGGAGGAAAGAGAAAGAAGAGAGGCAGCTCTCGAAGGTGAGATTCACACTGAAATAATTCCCCTCAAAAAGAAGTATGGCCTTGTACATGATGACAACATTGTCATCTGGTCTTTCTGTGAGAGAGATTTTTATTAAAATTGAAAAGGACCAGATAGCAGATACTGAATCAGATCCCACTTCATCTGTGATTTTCCTTTGTACCTGTTAGTGAAGGAGCAGAGGAAGCTCCTCCTTTTAATTTTTGAAGAAGGGTCAGGTGTTGAAGGAAGACTGGGGTACAGTGGCGCTTACGCTCCTTGCTCCAGACATTCTGTACAGTGTCCCAGGAAAAGGTGTAAAGAGTAGGGTATTGGATCATAAGATAAATCAGGTTGGAGTGGACCTCTGAAGGTCATCTGTTCCAGCCTCCTGCTCAAAGTGTGGTCTGCTATGAGGTTAAATCAGGTTGCTCTGAGCTTTTTCCAGTCTGGGCTTGAAAACTTCCAGGATGGAGATTGCAGTCTTGGTGGTGTCTTTACCAGTTGTGAGTTGTATTGATGAGTATTTGTGGCACAGTAAATCCAACCTTACTTTCTTCCTCTTAGCGTACCTGGACGTGACCAAACAGAAGGATCTCAGTGGATTTTACAGGCATCTTCTAAACCAGAGAGTAGGGGAAGAAGAGATGCCTAAATGCAGCTTCCGTGAAGCCAGGTAGGATGTGATTCCAGAAGCCTTTCAGATATAAACTAGCTTCTGACTGTTTATGATTCCAGATTCACTGGAACACTGTAGGAATGAGAGAGTACTAAAACACTGGTAGGGTACAGCTGATTAACTGAATTATTTGGAAAATGTCTAATGATCGTCTATAAGAGAATCAAGCAGGACAGGGATGCTGTTTAAAAAGGACACTCATACTTGTAATACTCTTGGTATTATTCTAATGTAATATTTGGCAATCTGCATTAAATTACATATTTTGAATCGTGCGGGAGACAAAGGGTAAAATAATGGGCTTACAGATTAAGTCATAGGAAATGATGTTGTGATATGAATTTCCTGAAAAGAATGTGGGTCTCTAATTTTCTACTTACTCCACATGTACAAGTCCATAAAAAATAAATTAATTGAGTGTTGATGCTGTGGTAAAAGGAAATTAATCAAATTATATAGGAAATTCAGTGGCATTATTTTAAAAAATAATATATGCACAGTCCAAAGCAAAGTAATGAGATTAAGCTGAATTATTTATGTAGTTGAAATAGTGAAATTATGCCCTGTGGATAAATATGCTGAAGGGGGATGTGTTTCTAAAAATTTTTAGATCTCAGAATTTGCATCACTTGTCCCTAAAGTGATCCACCTTTGACTTGTCATTTTAATTTATTTGATTACTAAGTAAGTTATCAAACTTTTCAGCATAATTTTTAGTCATTGTTCATAGACTAACCATGCTTTCAAGCATGCATCAAACGTGGTATGCTGATTCATAAGAATTTACCACAGGCTGTTACTGGAGCTGTATGATTAAAAAGAAGAGGCTCGTGTGAGTAAACATGTGCATCCTTATCAGTCAGAAAAGAATGACAAAGCATAACCTTTCTGTATACTGCCCAGATTGGTCCTCCATGGATCGGCTTTTTGTATTTAAGGATCTATGAGCTGTTAAAAGATACGAATTTCTATCTAGTCACAAGAGTGAGATCTTCAGAAATACTGGATTAAAAAAATCTACTACTACTAATGGAAGTTGTGTTCCTACCTCTGTCAACAAAACATGCAACCTGCTGCTTCTCTGGATGATGATTTGATGTGAATAGAGGAATAAACACATAGGAAAGAATGTGTAGCTTGCCAAAAAGCTTACACAAGAATACAAATCTGTCTTTTTCCTTAGATGGAGGCTACAGATACTTAACCATAGTCAGTATCTAAACTTCATTATCTAAAATAAATTCATCAGCTTGCATTCACCAATGAACCAGATAGATTTGCTTTCTTAGACTTTTCAGCAGCATCTTTTGCTTAAGTCCTGATCAGAAGTCAGTTTGTAGAAAAGTCTGAGATTTCAGGCTATGTAATGTTGTTTTTTCTTTTTTAACATAAAAAATGTAGGATAAAGGAAGAAAAATCTGACAGTTGTTATGATGAATCCAACCAAAGGAACAAATGCCCCTCTGAAAGGCAAAGAGTGAAGCCCTCTGCTAAGAAAGAGAATAATCCAGATGCTGATACCGACTTGGGAACTGATAGTAGTGATGATGATAAGAGACACAAAAATAGTAAAGTAAATTTGAAAAAGAAGAAAAGGAGAGAGAGCTCTGTGAGCAGTGAAGAGGAGCTTAAACGTCCCAAAAGCCAGAGGCATTCCAGGTCACCAAGCTCATCCAGTGTGGAGGAAGAGCTGCGCACAAAAGCCCAAACAAATGATCTTACAAAGAGCAGACCAAGCAGAAGGGGAAATGACGAACAGTACAGGGAAAAAGATAATGAGAGAAGTAGGACCCATGAAAAGGATCACCAAAGGGAAAAGGAAGAGCGACACAGGTATGGAGATCACACTAATAAAGATAGCTATAGAAGGAGGGAAGAGCAGGATGATAAACAAAGGGGGAAGGAAAGAAAAGAGAGGGAGGGACATGGCAGAGAATGGAGGAAGGCAAAGGAGAGAGACGAGAAGGGCTCAGAAAAGGAACGAGAGAAAGAAAGAATAAGAAATGGTAAAGATAGATATAGTGACAGAGGGAAGGAGAGAGGAGAGAAATGCAGAGAAAAGGAAGATCATGTGAAGGAGAGGAGAGAGAAATATGGTAGTGACGAAAAGAAGTACAGAGAGAGAAGGGAAGGTACTCCTACATCTTTGGAAAAAGATGGAGAGACTGATCTGGAAAAAGAGAGGAAAGGAAAAGAGAGAGAGGTGGATGAGAAGGGAAGATCCAGCTCTGGAATTTTGTCTGAGCAGAAACGTAAAGCTGGAGAAGAAGGGGAGAAAGAGGAGAAAGAACAAGCACAGAAACCATCTGAGAGCATGAGCAAATTTGCTAAACGGAGCAATGAAGAGACAGTCATGTCAGCAAGGGACCGCTATTTGGCAAGGCAAATGGCACGTGTCAGCACTAAATCTTACATTGAGAAGGAAGAAGATTAATGTCCCTGTGAGACAGAAACACTTGGTCTCTCGACCAAGAGGAAAAGCCACTGCTGCATGGACTCTTGTACAGAAGTAAAAGTGTATCCTAGCTATTTATTCCTGGCTTTCATTTAAGAAATTCTGTGTGCCATAATAGAAGAACAACTTTTGAAATGGATTAATGAATCACTTGATACACACCCTTAGTCTGTTTATACAGTTGAAATACTAAATTTGACTGACACTGTCCAACCTGGCCTTCGGTACCATATTCTTGATACGTGAAGATTCTGGGCCAGACCTGGGAGTGTTAAATAACACAGGGTGAGAATACCTGTAAAAGTGGGGAAAAAAGCAAGAAAAACAGCCTGAATAACAATCTAGGAGATTTCTGTACGTAGTATGGTGTTTTGTAAGCTAAATGCATATTGACATACGAATTTTGTATTTATGTGTGGGCTTTGGTTTTGGGGACCTGATGTACAGAAACACTTAAATAAAGTGTAAGATACGTACTGGATCTAATGCTTGTGTTATTTTACTGCATCTGTTTTATGTGAAATAAGGTATATGAGTCTTTTTTCATATGTAACAGTCACATCTGCTTGTTCTGCTGGAGGTAATATTTTAGGTTTGTCTGTCTGTTCAAAGGTTCATAATCAAGACTAGAGTTACCTCCAGACTGTAACTTGGTAAGTAGGATATCTGAGAATGATTGTCGTTTCTAGAATACATTTTCAACACTTTTCATAATGGTTTCTTTCACTTTGTTTTGTAGTAAATTTATCACTTTTATGCTACAGTAAGATGAATTAATGTTTAAAAGAAAAAGATTTTGAGATTGGTGTTTCTCGAATATTTTGTTTAGCAGCCTTAGTAACAAGACAAAACGTGAGTAAAATTAAATGCTAAACCTGCCAGATTACAACGACTTGAAATGGAATGAGTTTTTATATGTAGGCTAATTAGTAGCTAAGCACTTACTCCAAGTGTGGATCAGTTTGGTTTTGCTGTTCTGTCTAAATGTAATGTTGTTCTGTTGGAGTAGAATGAAAGAGTATTTAGCAGTGGGCTGAGGTTCAAACACTAAAAGAAATCCTCTGCTTTTTGTCAAAGAGGCCTTGTTGGTATAGTAAACTAGACACGATATTCTGCTTTTTCTTGGAATTGAGTTTTATCTTTGCTCTTCCCATAAAAGAGAGGCACAAGAGACATCTACAGATGGATTATGAGTATTAAATTTATTACAATAACAGTTTACAGTACAAGGCACATACTGATGACTTACAGTCAGCTTGCAACACTTGTAACTAAACAGCTGCATAAATTAATACAGGTGCATCATGTACAAGTTGGAGGGAATACTTACTTCTGTACAGCTAAAACTCCAGTTTAATTCTCTGCCTTAAAGGCAAACATGGTCCTAATTTACCAGTTTCATAAATTTCTTTTCACTGTTCAGAATAGAGAGTGGGATATACTTGTGTGATAGATAAGCCAAAGCTGAGCTGAAGAGAAGGAATCTGTTTGCCTCTAAACACTTTTAATTGCAGTGCAGCCCATTTGGTATCAATGTAACTAGTTTTTGTACAGAAACAATGTTTAATGTTGACCTACCTGATAAATACTGATTATTCTAAATGTTTTCAGATGGGTGTGTAAAAGGAAGAGAAAAGATGCAATGATGAAATGAAATAAATTTCTCAATATTTCAACCACTCAGCTAGAGATACTAAAAAATGAACTTAGAAGAAGATTTAGAAAACTTCACACCAGTATGTCATGTAACAACAACAACAAAAGGTAACTAAACTGCTTTGCTAGCTCAGCTTTTACAGAATGAAAACATGGATGTATTTTTATCTTTGTATTATTCAGGAAAAGAAAAAGCCTTTTTAATCCACTTCTGGAGGGCTTCCATGCCCCCTGTTCCCATAAAGACCTGAGACCGGATTATCCTAGTGAAAAGAGAGCAAAGATCTATCACAAATTATCATCTGGACTGGCTATTACTAAAAATATTTTTCCTATGATTTTGCATGTCTGCATTGCTTTTTACATCTTCAAATAATTTTAAAAATTTTCACCCTCTCAGTACATTTGTATTCAGAGTGAATTTCTCAGTTGAAAAATGAGAATAATGCACTCTGAGAGACCTTGCCCTGTGATTGTTGCAGGGCTTGTGTTAATATCAGGGCTTCTTGGCTGACTTTTAATCCACTAGAAAATGGCGTTTTGTGGGAAGTTGCTCAGCATTCTGTGCTAAAATCACCTGGAGAGACAATGTCTGTCATATATTAGTGTCTTAAAAAATACAAATTGAAGATGCATCTTTTGCCATTTCAAATGCTGTTATAAAAGATTAACATCAATAGTACTGCATACTAAATAGCAGTGGTGCCTGCAATTATCACTTTGCAAATTATTCCATTAGGAATAATGTTCCCAGTTTTGGTTTGTTTGCAAGGGCTGAAAGAGAAACTTTGGCTTTGATGCGAATAATGCTCATATTTAACTCAACCTTCTCTGTCCCCACCTTTACCCTTCCTAATAAAAGGCAGCAGAATGTCTGTTTAAAGAAGCTTTTGCATGTGGGTATAGTAAATGACCAAAAATTGGAACTCTAAGTTTTGGGTTGTTTGGGGACAGACAGACTGGGTTTGTTTTGTTTTTTTTTTAATGAGCCTAGCATGAAACAGTATCAGGTCTGGCAAGAAATTCCATTTGTAAGATTTATCTATTTAAATACTTACTCATTTAGGAGGAAAAATACCTAGCATTAGTTGAACACGTAGTCTGAAGAATGGAGAAGCGAGGTAGGGTTTTTTCCTTTATTTCCCACACTTGATAGTGGATACATACGAGTACCTCGTTCATCTTACATTGACGTGTCACATGTATTTTTTAAATTAATGAATTCATAACAAATTTCTTTTATTTAAAAACACTAATTTTCTGATTGGTAGCTTAATAACTAAAGAACTTTCCAATATTAAAAGAATTCCCAGGCTGTTCCTCTTTTCCTCACAATGAAGCCAGTTTTGGAAATAGTTTTCAAATACTTAGAGGCTAAGCTACAAAACTATTTCTTTGGAGTAACTGTCCAGTAAGAGAGATTTATTATGGTTTTTTTCTAGTGGCAATGAAAGAACATATTCCCTTTTTAAAAAGAGTTTAGGAGTCTTTTGTTTGTAGTTCCAAAAGAACAGTCTTTGTCCCTTTAAGTTATTTCCTTATTTGAAGTTGGGCTTGAGACTTAAGTGAACTGAAGTCAATAGCTGAAGTGTAAGAGGCCTTCCAGGCGGTGCCTGCACACCCAAGGGAGAAAAACCTTGGCGGAAGCAATGAAAACATTTCAAAAGGCAAACACACCATCCCTGCTTTCCTCTAATATGGTAAATTCTTTGTACCAATGTAAACTCTTCAAGAGGTTTACTGCCTGCTGCTATGAATGCATATATAACCTTGTTAATTTTAGCAGTATGTTACCTAGGTAGACCATGAGATACAAAAGAGACTTTTATCCTCTATTTTATTTTACTTTTGTTATAATCTATGTGGTAGAGTAAAAATACAATGCAAGTTTTTACATAACTGACAACTACTGAGGTTTACGTAAGCTTCTACGTAACTGCAGCAAAACTCTTGTCCGCCAACTGACTTGGCAGTTGCAGTCAGGTTGAAGGGCAGTTACATTTGAAGAGCATGTGTATGCATATAATATAGAGAGGTTAGTATGTGCACGGAAGTTAATTTGCATATCAGTGCCTCGAAATTTATTATAAATAGTTCTGATGAGAATCAATCCTGCTGAACTTCTTAAAAGAAAAATAAATGCCCTCCTTTTTTCTTCAGAGTGAAAACCAAATGTGTTCACATTACAATGTGAGCTAATAAATCTTCAAAGTAGGTTTGTATAGTTTGTTAAATATACTTTTGTCAGCCAGCCAAAAGGATTATTCTAAACTTCAGTGGTGTACTAGGAAAGAATAGAAAAAGCCACAGGCTCCAGCAAATTTCAGGTGTGAAATTAAATTAAACAAAACAAAACCACAAAACAACAACCAACCAAAAAAAAAACCAACCCAAAACAAAATGAAGCGAAGTAGAGAAGCAGATCTTTAAGATTTTTAGGTTTTGGCATTGGAACTAAAAAAAAAAAAAATTCATTGTTGGTCTGTAGTTTCTTTGGGTGTGTTCAGTCTGTCAGGACAATAATTTTGTGAATATCTAGCTTATGAAAACAGTTTAGGAAGTGCTAGCAACTTAGGTACTTGTCAAGTAAGCCATAATGAGGTTTTGTGGCTTGATTGGGACTAAAGGAAAGTGAAGCCTACAACATTACAAAAAATGCTTTTGTAGTATTTGTAAGCAAGAAACAATAGAAACTATTACCATCTACGAAATGCAGGAAATGCTACCAAATGTGTATGCTAATGTATGCAGAGCTGTATATAGTGCTGCTCAGGATTATTTCCTCTTCCTCTGTCTACTCCACTACAAACTGAGGGATTGAAGAATTGACTATTTTCTAATTTATAAAACCCTGTGTTACTTGAGTAATGTATGGCTATTGGAAATATTTTTGTATTTTTCAATGTAGTTTAAGCAATTAGAACCTTAGAAGCGAATACGACATTGCCCAGTACAAACGATCACATTGAGGAAGATACAGGAGTACTGCCACAGACTTGGGATTCTACACCTAATCCTACCCGCTGATACTCGTCCTGTAGTGGCTTATGCAATCATGCACACTTTCAAACAGCCCCAGTGCCCAGGCGTGGAGTAGCGGTATTCTCATGCACACGGACATCCTCGTGTTTCCAGAGTGAGTTAGTTCTCAGGCAGTTCAGTCTGGTTAGATGTGCACAGTAGATTTAATTGAATTGCTTGGATTAATGTGCTGGAGGCATTATGTTTCCAAATGCCCGTTGTCAGTGATGCAACCTCCACAGAAACCTCCTCCATTTGTTGTCTTGGCTGGAAATGTAATTCTTTGGCGGGGGGAAGAGTATGGGGGAAGTTACATTTTGTGCTCCCTTTCTCTCCCCCCAGAAAACAGGTTAGCTTATACTGCATTCATGCGGATGTCTCCAAAAGGAATTTCTGTAGCTGTTTCTGGAGTAATGCTTTTCAGAATACGCTGTTGGAAAGAAATCGGTATTAGAAACTTACTCATTTTAGAGATAATATATAACAGGACAGCCATTTGGAAAGAGATTTATAATATTTCTCTGGTTTGAGTTCTACCTCTTGAACCACACAAAGATGTTTTGGTTATCTCAGCACTATGAAGATGTAAGGTGCTATAGAAGTACACAGTGTTATTTTTTTTAATTATTTGTGACATATAATGTGAATCAAAGTTTGACAGATGTCGTATTAATGCTTTAGGACTTTGTGGTTTACTTGGATACCCTGAGCCAACTGAACATATTCTTTCTGAACTGGTATTTATGTGAACTTACAGGAAATCCCAAAAATGTCATCATTGGCTGCCACAGATTTGTGGCAGAGAAATCTTACTAAGTGTGGGAGAGAAAAAGAAACTTGTTCTTACAGATATAGCCAAGGGAACCGATCTTTCACGTGATACTGTGTCCTGTGTGATTTCTAAGAAAAGCCTCCAGTTCACCAGAGCTTAAAAAAAAAATTACTTGATTTACTATTTGACATGAATATGTCAGCAGCCTCAGATCTGGGGAGATTTGTGAATCACTCAGAATGGGCAGAAGGTAATTAGCTGTCAGCTGGCTAGGAACAGAACAGCAATAATCCTCAAGTCCCAGGTCATCAGACCCTAGAAATAACCACATGCAATATTTATAGGAATCACCTCCTTCCTGACAGTCAAATAGAAGCAACAGAGCATTGTGGATACCTCCTTAAGTGTTCCTGGAGTGATGATCAACCGATAAACCATGTAGATTGGAATACAGATGATAGAAGAGGTTCCTATGCAATAACCCACTACTGTGGTCCAGTAGGGATAACTGTAATCAAAAAGCCGTAGCTCAGGAGGGTTGGACAGAAAGCTGCAAGTGACAAACTGAAAAAGAAAAAGAGGGAAGTATGAATACATGCCTTTTGATGGCACACGCTTACTTTAGCGAACTCTGTGTCCCAGTGTAGCATCGAGCTGAAAAAATGAGTAGGGCTCAAGAAGGATAATTATGTGTCGACACTGAAAAAATCCTAAATGACAGTATGGATTGGGCGTAGCCCAACCAGTAACTGAAAGGAACTCAGTAAAATTTCTCACATGGGTTGCTTATTCCATAAATACACATGGTAGGGTTTCTTGCCTAAGAAACATTAGAGAGAAAATTCAGGACCACACTTGTACATTTAAAGGGGGGGGGGGGGGGGAAAAGATGTTAGATAGACAAAATCAGATTGATTGATATCAGTGTGCAGAATTTCATCCAGTTACCCTTGTATTGAGCCCTATAACTTGATTCCAGCTAAAGTACCCCTTCCAGAAAGGCATCATCTTAATTTTAGGCTACCAGAAATGGGAAGTGTACACTTTTAGCTGCTTGTCCCGTATTTAATCATGATCAGTGTCAATTCTGCTTTGTCTGAATTTAACTCGCAGCCACTGTGGTGATGGTGGTTTATGCTGTTCTTTATTGGGTTGTTGACCCTTTTAATACTCTTTCAAATACTGTTAAAGTACTTATTGTGGTAATGACCTCAGCTTTCTGTTTTCTCTGTGATAAGCTATACAGATTCCATTTTTTTCACTGTTTCTTATTTTCTACACATTTTATCTTTTCTGTGATATTTTCCCATAGCATTTCAGTTCTTCGGTAGCTTTTACAAATGTTACTGCTAGTTTGGATAGAGCACTCTTGGCATCAGCTCAGTTAATGCTGTTAGATCATTTTCCTGTGCATATCATGCACTGAAAAATTTCTTAGGAAACAACAAATACTTTTAATTGGATATTGCAGGAATAGTATTTGTGACTGTCCTTGGAAGGATCTCTGACTCCTTTTTTTTCCAGAGTATCATCAGAAGATCAGGATTACCAGCAAAATTTCCATACAAAAATAACATACTACCTTCTGGGCTTTCCTTAGTTTAGTTTAGTTTCCACAGAGAATACAAATAGCTCTGCCTAGTAACCACATCACCAGAGCTGAATTCCTCTCTGTTTATTTTACTGGTTTAGAATCGCAAAGAAGACAGTAGTATGAAAATTATTTGTGGTGTCACACTTTTATTTATAGCCTTTTCTTCCCTTCTTTTTCTAGGACTAATAAAATGAAAATCTGCTAATTATACACTGATCATTACAGGTGTTTTGAATTCACTCTGTAGGTCTTAAATCTACATTCTGTGCTTCATAAACTCCCATCTAGACCTGCTCCGCTCCCACTAAGGGTAGTAACAATAAAAGATAGCATGAACTAATTTTGGATCAGGAAATGAACACTTTATGTTAAAATGCTATCAATACTACTGCCAAGTCAAACATTGGGACAGTATTTCCAATTCTGAATTACAGATTTATAAAGGTTGCATTTAACTGCTGTAAATTTTAAGTGGAGTATTCTAAAGTTGCCAGTGAGCAGTTGCTGAGACAGAACATTTATTTATCTTGGTTTTTCTCTCCAGACAGTATGTTTCATCATCATCTTTTATTGTTTCATTTTGCTGAGGTAAATATAAAGCAACAAAACAAAGTAACTTCAGCAGAAAGGAGGAGAGGAGTTATTCAGAACCCAGTCTTACTTATCTAGCTCATCTACAAAAATCCTTAAAATAGTGATTTAGTAACAAGACCTTGCAGCATTGCATTGGATTTTTCACTAATTGAACCTTTTTGGTTTAACAAAAATTGTTACTGAAGAGCTTCACAAGAAAGTTCTGTAATGAAGGTTTTAGAAATCTAAAGAACTGCATTGTTCAGTGGTAGTTTTCTTGTGCTGGAAAGAAAAAGCAATAAAGAAAACTCACCAGAAGGAAGATGGGACTAATTGCTACCCAGCAGACTCGCCAGTACCAGCCTGGGGTAAAGCCTAGCATTTCTTTCACATCGTTGCAGAACTGGGTGATGCCTGTGGCGATGAGAGGAAGGAGAGATATAAGTGACAGCAGATACAAGTTGTTCGTAAGTAGATGTACAGCATTTTGTACGCACAGCAAATAAATTCAGAATCCATCATGAAAGGCTGTTTTATTCCTATAACTCATTTATATTAAATCCTTGATTAGTCTGAATTACAGCTCTTGTTACTTTTAGATGTCAACTGTACTTCTGTCAGAGAACAGTTAATAATTCTCACAGATTGGGCATTCAGTGGGTTTATAAAAAGGTTTTGTAAACTTTTTTTCCGGAGACACAAGTGATCTTGTCTGCAGAAGCTCAGGAGTTTGGGTTAGCATTGTTTGTCGGCGTGGCAGCGTACGTACCATAGAACCAGGCCACTGCAACTGCTTCCAGAAACACAACAGTTAGGACAGCTGGACCAGTGGCGTATTCTTCAAACAGCTTTACCACATACGCGCCTCCCTAGGAAGGAGATCATATTATCAGTGAACCAAAGATCCAGTGAGAGAAATCCTGTAATACTGCTGTCTATTTATTATTGCCTTCATCTGGAGCAGAGCGTTCACAGATGGGTAATTCACTCAGTTCTGTTGCTTTCTGGCTGTTCCTGCCAGTGAAATCCTGGAGTGTGCTGATGTTCTGCTCGCTCTCCATGAACATATTTCACCAGTGGAGCTGCCATGCAGAAAAGCTAAAACAGAAGCTGCTGGATTATAATGAACAAGTGAGATTTGATGGGATGGCTTTTTACATGATTTCTGTGATGGCATCTTCTTCCTCCAACTTGAGTCATAGTTACTGGACAGGAAATAAATAAGGTGTTACTTTGCTTGCTTTCCATTTGGGATCTGGAATCATGGAGGAGGAGAGCATTGTGCGTCAGAGAGGAACTAAGTCTCCTTTTACAGCAAATGCTTTAAATGAGCAAGTGGAGTGAAACGTGACAGGAAAGCCAAGTATTTTTTCCTTGTCCCTTATGATCATTATGCTTATTAGTCAAAATGGTACTTGTGAAAATGAAATGCCACAAGCCCCAAAGAGACTGTTTGGTGTGACTGATGGTGATTTCTGGCCTGATTTGATGAGGAGGATCCAGGAAATTCATTGCTAGAAATTTCGGGAAAACAGCAGCAGCCAATTACAGCATTTTCTAGCAGATAATTTTTGACTATTCTTTTTTTAATTCAAAATACATTTTGAACATTGCAACAATGAAAATAACAATTCATTTTATTTTTAAACATGGAGTTTTTGAGAAGAAGTAAGCCACATACAAAATGTGGAAGGTTGTTTGCTTACTAATTCAGCAGTTGGAGCAGCGGCTGCGTCATTTATGATCAAAAATCAGAGTTTTGCTGAATTGCAATAGGATCATTTTGCAAGGCATTTCCTAGTGAGAGATACTGTTCACTAGAAATCTATTTTTAGAATTAACAAGTGTAAAGAAAAACAGGCTGGAGATTTAATCTGATTTCTTGAAACTTTCTTCAAAAAGCACTACCCTCTCCAAGATGTCATTTGCAGGAAACTGCCCGTAAGGAAAGCTGAGGGGTGGGTAAAATACTTACAAATGTCAAAGTTGCTAATGACCCCAGAAAGCAAACAATGGTCAGACCAAGGACAAACAATTCCCTGCGTTTGCTCCAGACATGTGGGAATTCATCCAGTACTCCAGTAATCACTCCCTCTAGTCCTGCAAACTGAAAAGCATGGAAAACATCACTGGAAAATAGAGGGCAGTTTCACCTGCTTTAAAGTGGGTTTCAATGCTTAAAGGAGCTTTAAATCACTGAAATGCTGCTGCTTTATTCTGCTTGTAGAGTTGGTGCGACTGTTGTTCAGTCTTTCTTCAGAACTTTTAAACTCTTCAAGGTGGGGATTTAGTTTTCAGGTATCAATAGGAAGTGCCTATCATCCAGATAAGTTCTCTGTTGCAAGTAATAGATGCTGATAAGGGGTAGGTGGCTCAGCAGAACCAAGATTGTGCAATCAGCTGAGTTCAGCTGTCCTGGAAGGAGCTGGTTCTCAATCTGGAAAAAGAGGCTCACATGGCAAGTTTGTAGAACATCTCCCTTTTGCATCTCGAACATTTCCTTTTTGGCCACCTCCAGTTCCCACCTTTTAAATCCAATTAGTGTGAAAAAAATCCAGAATTTAATAATTGCTTTGTGAAGTTTACAAGTACAAGAGAGGAAGGCTGCAGTCCACTAGAAATTTGTGAATCAAGTGCTTTGGTTGTGTTTCCAGGTCTGTTACAAATTGTCACAGTATGACACTGACAAATAATTTAATTTTATTTAGACCTATTTAGGTAAAAATTGGAGTAATGGTTGCTGTCTTACAGAAGGCAAACGGAGATGCCAATCCTGCTTTAAACCCTTTAGTGACAGTGCAATATTTGTAATTCTGTTTCTTCTGATGTTTGTGGGGGGGTGTGTGTAAGGCTGTACACCAAATATCTGAGAGGTTCACCGTCTTGCGTACTGTCTACTCACCGTGCTGTCTAATCCCAGCGTGAGCAACATCAGGAAAAAGATGATGGCAAAGAAAGTGGAAGCAGGCATGTTTGCAATGGCCTCAGCGTACGTAATGAAGAGAAGGCTGGGTCCTGATATTAGAACAGAGAATTAGGGATAATTGTCAATGCCGTACTGCTGCGAGGAGGACAGGCTGTTGCACTGTACCGTGTTGTCTTCCAGGGGAAATCTTCTCCCCTTAGGCTATTTTACAGTGTGCAGTTATCACCGCGTCTGTGAAGCTGCATGCAATATGGCTTCTATATGCTGTCTTTATGGAATAATTTTCTAGCTGTACTGTATATTTATAACAGTGCCCTTATCATAAAGTAAATATCCTGATATATACTAAATATTTTGCATAACTTGGGCTGTTCTCAATCTAGAAAATAACATACAAATATAGTCTGTCTTAGAAGCAGTTGGAGAGACGTGTACACAACGTTAGCCTACCAGTGTCTTTGGCAACTTCTGATACATCTTCGTTCCTCATCTCAGCCATGTATCCCAGCACAGTGAAAATGACGAATCCAGACACAAAACTAGTCACACAGTTCACGGTACTGGTAACCAGAGCATCTCTGCAACACAAGACCTAGCTCATATCAGGGAATCGGCATCTGCTAGAAGGGATAGTTTACTACCAGATGGAATAAATTACTGATCTGGATAGACTCCTACAAAAACTAGGGGAATACAATGAAAAGAACAAGCAGCTGATTGCAAAGAAAGAAACAAAAGACATGACTACTTTTTCTTCTTCAGTTTCAAACATTCTGTAACATTAGTCTGACACTGGATTGAATCCTGGATGTGTACTAGTGTTTTAAAAAAATAGGAATGACTATAGGAATAGTAAAGAATCGAGAATTTTATTTTACAACTTATAAATAGAATATTTTAAGACAGCAAGGAAACAACTATAAATTGCCTTTCAGCTCAAGACTCTCAATTTCCTAACTGACTGCTGAGATTAAATAATTATAATGTGATCATTTGGCAGGGGTTCAGTCCATTTTGTTGTGGCAGGTTTCTACATTTTAGATTCCTTGCTGTAACTGGTGGAGATTATCTCTCTTCAGAACAGAAGAAATGTTTTAGATTGCAGGTTCTTTCGATAGGACTTTTGCTCTGTTCTGCTTCTGTCTGATTTGTATGTACACAGGTCTGATTATTACAGTGCCTTTCACCAGCACAGTGTTCCTTTTTTGTAAATAGCCACAGTTACTTTTATTAATTTGATTTTATGTATAGGATAAGGTAGAACTCACTGGTAGCAGTTGTTATGGAATTTGTTGTAGCTGGCATAAGCCAATAGGACCCCAAAGCCTGGACCAAGGGAGAAAAAAATCTGAGCTGCTGCATCCACCCAAACCTGAAAAATATTGAAGATCAAGAAAAAATGACATGAAACGGATCAAATGAGTTCGGCATATTCAGAATATCACATAGCCCTACAAAAACACGTTTCACTAGTCCGCCTATATTCTAGTACTGATCTAGCAAACATTTTGTTAAGAGGGCATGTTGAAATATAAATATTTATTGTAGATCTGTGAGGGTTGTAAATATCCACTATAATTTTAGTGCCTGTGCTGTGCTTATTGTATCTTTTTACACTATTCTAAGTACTCACAGGCAGTTTCACTTCTGACAGCACCTTAGATTAATTCACAGCGATTTGTCTGGAATCAGTTTAACACAACTTTTGTTAGGTATAGAGTGTTCTATCCATGACTTTGCAGTGGATTTGGCCCATGTTCTTCCAAACTGTGCGCTATGGAACAGTCCCTTGTTTGGCTCTGTGTCCTCCAGGCTAAGTAGTAGATGATTGCTGCTTATATTTTTCCTACACTTAATGGAAATACCTGACAGTGTGGGTGCAGTTCTAGTCCTTAGGACTCAGTTCAGCTTTGTTGTAGCCATGACAGATGCAAGTGTGATGATCTTGTTATGAAAAGCCTGTTGTACTTGAAAAGTGGGCACAGCCTTAATGACTAGTGTTCCTAAAGTACAATATCAGTTCTCTTTCTGAAGGTGAAAGTCATTCATTTATCCTCTTTTGATTGAAACATGGAGTTCATTACAACTCATTTCTAATATTCTCTTCCATCGTGAGGCCATCCTGTATCATCCACAGACAGCTCTGTCATCGTCCAGCACACAGATTGCAATCTGTTGTCCTCACTTCAGATACATCCAATACAATATCAATGCCCTTTATTGCTTTTTCAGAAGATGTGGTCCCTTATTGGAGATGCTGCTTTATCAGAGACTGGTGTCTTTTCATTTCCTCTTCATTCAAAACTCTCCATATCAGCTGGGCAGCAGCAGACTTGCAAACATTAGAATTTTTAATCTTTGTATTTGTAGTATTTATTGCTTTGGGGTTTTTCCATCACCCTCCTCACTAGACACTTTCATAGGCAGTGAAGTAAGTGCAGCCTTGAGCCTGATGGACTGCTTGTCATCCACAGAGTTCAAAGCTGAATCAGAGACTGGAATGCTTTGGGTTTGTTGGTTAGCTCGGTCTTGTCCTCAGTTCCTCCTTTCTTTTCACATCTTGGTGGTGTCTGCGGGCCTAACAGATTTATTCCTTCTCTACATGCACTTGCATGCGTTACTCAGTTGTGTTGTAGTTAGTGGCTACAGAGACTCTCCTTGGGCTTATCTGCCAAAGCTCGTCACAGGATGGAGATCTGAAGTTTCAACTCTAGTAACTTGCACTATTTAAATACAGGCAACTGTGGACACCGTTGGGCTGTGAAAAAGTCTGCCCAAGCATGTAAAGTCAGCCCCAAAACCTGCAGTTAATCCAGTTGTTAGGGCTTAGTAAATTTATTTTGCTCAGTATGACTGTCATAGGTAAAGGATTTTGTTGCAGTGTAGCAACAATCATAGCTTCTCACTCCATGTCAGGCTGTTCACCATTTTCCTGGCAAAAAATTGTTTGGTCACTTATTTTCTTTCTAATCATATCACTAATTCTATTCAACCACTAGTTCAAGCTAAATTGATGGTAGACTTTAAAAAAATCTTTATAATTATGGAAAGAATAGCATGAGTGTTTAAACAAGAGCATGAAGCCAGGCTTTTAAGTCCATGCTCAGACATCTGTTTAAATCATGCTCTATGTTGAAAATAGACATTGAAGTATATACATGCTGATAGGCTAAAAGCAAATCTCTACCCTTTTAAAATGTTTTTTACCTCAGTGGCCAGGAGTTTCTGCCAGTCAGGTTTCAAGTAGTAGAGGACACCTCTCCAAGCCCCAGGCAAAGTTGCACCTCTCACTAGCAGGATGAAGAGTATGATGTAAGGGAATGTGGCAGTCACCCATACCACCTGTGAGGGAAAACAGTAAGATAGCATTAGCCATGGGTAGAAAGTTATCAGGTGATAGTAAGAATGAGTTATTTTTATTATATCTCTTAGCATTTAGAACATCTTCATGTGAACTTCTCAGAAGGTGTGTAAACAGACAGTTTGCACATCTGTACCCACGCTTTCTCTTGGCAGGGTTGTTCTTGTCCAGAGAACAGTGATGTGACTTACTGTTGTTATCTGTTACTTGGATAAGAGTAGCAGTCACTCTGCACTAAGTGCTTCCCAAATACATGAGCCTATAATCCCTGTCATGAAGACAGTCTGGGAGAATTCTGTCAAATTAATTGGCTCCTTTAGAACCGCTGCTAGACTATACTGTACCAAGTTGATTTGTTTTGCTTTTGCATTCACCTTGCCAGATGTTTTGACCCCTTTCCAGATGCTGAAGTATACAATGGTGAAGATTAACAATAAACAGAGGGTCAATTGCCAGCTAATGCCCCCCAGGTCATCCAGCCCATTGGACCTGTGCACTTGTAGAACGTGGCGGCTGAAAGAGGAAAGAAAAACACAGCATAGATATTTTTTTAATAAATACTTATGTTAAGTATGCTTTGAACTGTCCCGTACTGTTGTCTGAGCATTACAAGTTGTCCTGAGGCCTTGATAAGTAGCCTTCAGAGTCATGTCATTTTGAATATTTATTATTTTTTAATTAAATCTTGATATTAATGGTACACCAGCGATGATAAATGATAAGTGATGGCAGCTGAAAATGGTTAGGAACCTCTGATCTAAAATACAGAGTACCCTCCCATACACCCTAAGCTTACATACACCTACAAGTATTTAGTTATTTGAATAGTTCAGAAAAGGGGCCCTGCAGCCCTGCTGCCCCTCCAAAGTAAAGCTTGCTACATGTTCCACCGTTCTCTCTAGTATTACTGTCCTCACTTACATGCACTTACGTATAAAATTCTTCTGCGGGAGAGATAGAGTGCTGGGACCAGCTGACATTGTCCTTGCTGAAGTAGTTCGTGCAGTTGCCTGTGTTCCAAGCGTTTGTGCACTTAGTCCATGGCAGCTCCGCCGTGAAGGAGGATACGAGGTAGTAAAAGGCCCAAGCCATAATGGTGTTGTAGTAGGAGGCTACGTAAAGATCTATTACACAGATGGCAAAGCCAATTCCTAGTAAGGCAGGAAATAATTACATGAAGTGAGTGCAAGTTTTAAGCCAAAAAAAAAAAAAAAAAAGGAAGGAATTAGTTATCACATCAACTACAATTAGTAACTGTCTAAGGCAGCTCTGCAGGAGGTACACGTACCCTCTCAAGTGTTTACAACACTGGAATTTCTTGTGGCTTTGGAAACACTCAGGCTCCGATTCCAAAAAAGCATCCTTAATCAAGACAGAACATGCTTGTATACTTTTTTCCCATCTGTTCCTAAATTCCTGGAATTTGGAAACAGGCATCTTGCACTCTCAGTAAATAAAAAAGACAAGACCAGACCTGTAACACTGGGAGCAAGAGTAAATGAGCATATAGGACAGGTTCTTCTGCTCTAAAAGACTCTGTGGTAGGACAGCAATCGACAGACCAGGCTGAAGATGGGGAATCATTTCTTTGTAATAGAAATAGTAGATCTTATTCTTTCCTGGTTTTAATTTCACCTTGGATTCACTAATGTTGCACTTTAATAATTACTTTTTTTTTTTTTTTTTAATATTTTCATTGGGTCAGAGAAGTGGACTGGCCTCTATCTAATCACTTTGAGAGTTGCACGTCATACATGTATACGAGAGTACACACACACGTCTGCAGGTGTACACAGAGTTTTATGAAAGCTTTCTTTGTAAAGCCAAAATCTTGTGTAGAACAAGCCTTACTTTGTTTTCTTTTTTTTTTTTTATTCTCAGAAATTTCACCTTTATAGGAAAATCTTCCAGTTATTCAGAAAGTTCCTAGTAATTTTCCATTTCCCTTTACCTTTGAATATAGGACATATTTTTCTCCAAATTGAAATACACCCATTCCTGTGGTACTGTCCTAGTGCTAGTTCCATATAGAAGAGAGGAATCCCTCCAAAGATGGCCATAATTGTGTAAGGAATGAGGAATGCTCCTGCAAGAAAGAAAGTAGATGATTATAACTCTTCATAGAACTTCTCTTCCAACAGTACCAGCACTCCATAAACAAGAGTTCCTTTTATCCCACAGGGAAAATGCATTTTCCCTCCCGAGCCAGTGTGCCACGCTGAACTACCATGGGATTTCTTGTAAGAGTAACTACTTATTAGTGTGAGTAAGCAGCAACACCGAGGCCAAACTTCTACCATTTCTGTAACGAGTAGACACAGGATTCACCAAGACTGTACTGGCTACAATGGATACAATTGGGAGATGGGGTACTGCTAAAATAATTTAATTAATTTCTTCAGTAAAATGCCTTTGTTACATCAGGGAAACAAGGACACAAGATCTCCTTGATTAGATTTATATTTTGGCTGATATGTCAGTGAGTCCAAAACCTAGCATTCCTGATGCTTTGGTTTTGATGCGTTGGTTTATCTGATGTTAAAATACTCCTTGGGACAGGGATTGAGTCTTTTCTCTTGGAAAGTGGTTCTGCATGTAACTGGTTCTCAGCTTCTAGTTGTACTGATTTTTTAGATCTTGCTAAATAGTTTTTCTTCCACCTTGATGTGTCTAGTTAACCTATCTCAATATTTAGGTTTTCCAATCTGCTTGAAAAGTAATTTCCCCTTGGTCATTTGTTATATATGATATTAAAATAAGCCACTAAATTATCCATTTATAAGCAAGGAAGTTCAGCATTAAGGAACAGAACTAGTCACTGACCTCCTCCATTTTGATAGCATATATAAGGAAATCTCCACACATTTCCCAGATCCACTGCATATCCAATGACAGAGAGCAGAAAGTCAATTTTTTTACTCCAGGTCTCTCGGTCTTCTAGCTCCATCAGCTGCTGCTGGCCTTCTGCTCCGCAGGTGGTGGAAGTGGTGGTTGTAGTGGTGGTTGTGGCTGCTGGGGCAGTGCACTGGGCATCTTCCATCTCCCCCATCCCATTGCAGGGAACAGAGCTCTGAACCGCCGAATAACCATTTGAGATCTGAGCTGCCCCCCCCTTATCTCCCTGGCTGGGATGGACTTTATTGCCATCCTCCACGAGCCGTAGGGCAGATTTAGGGTTCCTGACCAGAAGTCCGTTCTCTTTACAATCTTCTCCTTCGTTACAGTCTGAGACATCTTTCTTGGAAGTCAGTGGCTCAGTCTCATTGCTTGTTGCCTTTTTTTCCATTTTTTTTCTGAGATTTGTTCTGATCACTTGCAGACAGACAGCGGCACAGAGTCCCCTTGTGGCTTGTCTTCCCACGCTTTTATTCCCAGGAATTTTAGAATTCCTCTTCCGTATTTAAATCCATCAGACTGAAGGCACAAACACCATCTAAGAAATGAAAAACAGTTAAAAATCTGTTACAGGGCTTACTGATGCTGGTAACTTTCAAGTTACAGCTGACAGATCCTGTGATTAAAATACTTTTGGAAGTAATTAACCATCACAGCATGCAGTGTGAATCATTTAGCAGATAATCATTTTGTGCAGAGAAAGGAAGGAAGCAATCATCCTCTTCTAGAGCAGAAGTCGGTGTACCTGGCTTATAACGTCTCAGGCAGATTTGCTGGACTTTGTGCATTGTTGGACAACTCACAGGCAGTCACAGTCCTGCTGTCTTCTGGTACCACCTTCTCCCTCTGAACACCGGTTTCACACCCAGGGAGATTGTGGAACTCCCAGTTTGCAAAAATGAGGGCAGAGTTTAGCACGGCTTGTATTTTCATAAATTCATCCTGTGACTTCTACTGACAATTTCTAGATTCACCCAGCATGAAGGGAAAAGAATTAATTAAAAAGTATGAGTTAACAATGGATATACAAATTATATTTCATGACCACCTTTCTTCAGAAATCCCACAGTGTCTGCTATGTTTAGCAGCAGACCTAGAAGGCTTAAACGAAAGTTTAGAAAAGTATTTAAATCTCAGTGGTTTTGCATCAACTAACTTTTGAGGCTCAGTCAACACTAATAACAAGGGGGGGGGGGGGGGCGGGGAGATCAGGAAACTTCAATTTGATTGTTTTGAGAAAGAACTAACATGCAGGTCTAAAGGATAAAACTCATCCCTGGTTTTATTTAATTTCTTGGGGAAATAAAGGCATCTTTCATTCCGTTTGGATCTGCTAACGCTGTGGTTCCAGCCCCGGGAAGGGTAGTGGGCACTAATCCTGTACTGCTGTCCACTGCCAGCAAAAAATATAGGCACTGGGAGAATCTCTGGCTTTCCCTGCCCTCTTCACATGTGCTAGAAGCGTAATCCAGGGGAAATAAACCATGCCAAAATAAAGAAAAAATATAAAACAATTAACTTTTCCTTCAGAACAAAGAGAACAGAAAAAAGAATTGTGATTCAGTGGGTCATGTTTTGTTTTCTGCTCCTTTGTTCAGGAAATGTAAATGCTCAGCTGCCTTTACTCAACAAAATCTTGAAATAGGAGCTGATCCTCTGTGCTGTAAATTCCCTGGGGTAGTAACCTTGCTTTATAGCTAGTAAAGTGTTACACAATCTACACGATGCCACCACATATTACCTAATTTTTCATTTTCAAAGCATTTTACCGCAGTAAATATCATTGTCACATCCTAGCAGAAGCAGCAGCATTGTTTCCCTTTTAACTGTTGGAAAAACTAAAGCAGAGAGGGGATCTCACTTGCTCATTGCCAGAGCTATTAATACTCAAGTTTTTCCCAGCTTTATGCAAAGACAGTTTGTTAAACCTCTTCCTAAACATTTCTCAGTGCAAGCAGAAAGAGAAGGAAAGAGCTGCAGAGCAAACAGGAGGATGTTCTCGAGATAGAAGTCACTTGAAGGTGTTTATAACTTTCAGAAATCTCTAGTTCTTCAGGCTTACATTCTGTCTTTACCCAGATAATGGTCTTTTCATCATATAGCAAGCAGTGCATCATTAATGCTGAATTCTTACAAAAGCAGTACTTTGCTACCATTAGTTAATCATCCACAAAGACTGAAACATCTTCAGAGTTCCAGAAAAAAAAAATAATAAAATACTATGGCAAAGAACAGGAGTTTCAGTTTTACCTGCAAGACTATAAAACCTGAATGTCTTTGGAGTCCGAAACCTTCCAAATGTCCCAAAAGAGCTTATGTAGATGAAAACCGTCCTACCACCACTAGTGGCAAAATAAAAATCCGAGGAAAAGCCACAGCCAATCCTCCCCTTGTATAGGGCATATTAAAGATAAGGCAGGAATATGGAAAAGTAACCTGAGCCCTTCTGGACTTTATACCTCTTACTCATATATGGAAAAGCAGTAAAGGGTGTTGATTTACCTGCATTATCTCATGAGACTGAATTTTCCGTACTGAGACAAACTCCTACTGTATTTATAAAACACTATTTCTGCACATAGATACTTCTTGGCACTTTCTTTCCTGCAGAGAGGTTGTTGAATGTATTGCTGAGTTCCTGGATCTGTGACAATCAATATAGTTGTCTTATCCAGAAATAAGCCCCTTCTGGTCTTCTACAGACCACTGGAGAGAAATATCACATAATTTGAAATATTTTTGTAGAATTTTCAGTAGTTTGAGCCTCAAAAATGCAAAATGATGTGTGAACTTTCAAGGGCTTGAGCTGGAATTTGAACTATTCCTTTCTGAAAGAATTACAGCTTGTCAGCTACCCTGGGAAATCTCTGGAGTGATGGCCTCTACAGCTATGCAGTGGTGTTCACAGTGGCATAGCTGGCACGTGAAAACAGAACAGTTACAGAATCAGAAGGTTTCATTACACTGTAAAAAACCGTGGGAGAAGGTACTTTCCCTCCTGTTGTTACAATTCAACAACAAAAAAATTATCTGCAGGAATCATAACTGCTACAAACAGTGTAAACAGCTGCAGAACTAGAACTCCTGGGGTTGAGAAGTATGCTAGGACCATTAGGGAAGATATCCAGGGAAAACTACACTAACCATGACGGATTTTGCCCACATCAGCCACCACTTCATCTCTGTGCACCCATCTCTCAGTAGTTACAGCTGATAGTATGACGGTAGTGAATGATGTAAGAAATGGCAGTTTATTACCTATTTTCAATCTGAGCTGTTGCAAAGGTTGCTCTTACATAAGTAGACATTAGTTTCTTATCACCAACATAATTGGCTACAGAAGAAAAAAAAAAAGAAAAAGATAGTTGTGCCTTCATTTTGTTTTGATCTGTGTTTTGTAGATGTGACTTTGCTCCTTTGAGACGCCCTAAGTGTCTACGCCTTCTCTCTCTCTGGTACCTCTGAACAGGGATTATTCTAAAGGGCAGTTTTCATCTCCGTAACACTGTGCAGCCCAGGAGCACATGCAAGGTGCCGTGCTGCCAGCCCTGTAAATTGTGCTCCTCCTCGCACAAAGAGTGACTAAAGAGGAGTGATCCTCGGCTCTGCCCCAGAGAAGCACCCTGTGACAACCAGCGTGTCCTCCACACCTATTCCCTGCTTTGCTTGTTTGTTGAAAACTCTAGGATGGATAATTGAAGACATGTGTTCCTACGAGCTTGGCTGAAGCCACCAACATAGTTCATGTAAGCCAAATATTAATTAAATTATAATTTTGGTTACTGCCACACAGAGCTAAACTTGAACCAGCACTGCAGATGTAAAAGACCTGTATATCCCTTGATGAACAAAACCAACTCCTTTGCCTCTATCAAAGCAATCCTCAAGGAGCATCTCTATCCTGGGATCCAGCTCCTTCCCGAGCAGGGAGCTGCACAACTGATGTATCATCGTCTTGCGCATTTCTTGAGGCGCACAGGGACCTCTCGTGGCAGTGCGGGAATCCCTTCCCTTCAGTGCTCTGCCATGCAGTAAAACAAATCTTTCCAGCACACTAAACCAAAATGATTTTCCTGTTCTCTGTATTTTTTTTAAAGGAGAAAATTGACTTTTAATGCGTCTAGGAGATTAAAACAATTAGGTTGAGGTGCAGCAAGTACCAGATGCTTCAAGGGAGGCAAATCTTAATGCCTCAAGTCACCTGGGAATACTTTATTTGAGGTAGGGCAGCACTGACTTCCTGAATTCCTCAGCACAAGGCTTGTTCAGCCTCACTGTGCACAACTACAGAAGTCATTACTTGTCTCCCCATGAGCAAATACATTTTAACTCGCACAGTTGCAAAATTTGTATATTTGCATATGTTTCACTTCATACAAATTATGTCCTTTTTTTCATGTGCTAATTTTATAAACCGAGTACCAGCCACTCACTGGATTACAGCTGCATTCCTGTTGCAAAACTCACATTTCCACTGTCGGTCACACTGCTCCTCCATCTGCCGCCTTCTGTCCATTTACGTGCTAGCACTTGCAAAGAATTAAAGTACTTTGAACCCTAAGACAAAAAGTTAGCCTACAGTGTTGGCAAATAGAATCAAACAAAAAGATGATTTCTGTTAACTTGACCTAAATCTCACTTTTATCACAAAGTATTTAAGATTGTTAAAATTATGCAGCTGCTTGACTGCATATTACACCTTGTGATAAAGTTGCAGTTCATGCAGGCAGTTGTATATAAATGGAAAGAGTCCAAGGAAATTACTTTTATCTAGAAAATCAAGCAAGAAGTTTGTATGACAAGATAGAAATCACATTTCCCATGCAGGAAAAGGCTGTGCTGTTGATCCGTAGGTACCGTTCTCACCTCTGAGCCACAATATCAACCGCGACCCTCCGACAGCCACATACCTGGGTGTTTCCAGGTACTGCACTCTGACAAATTTAACAGTTGACATTTCTGGTCTTCACCCGCATTTCCTCATGCAGCCCTAGTCTGTCTTTTTGCAGAGGAGGGGAGGTACATGACCCGGGTGGCAGTGAGAACCTTGTAAAGATTATTCCTTCTGACAGGCTTTTGTGGGCTGGCGAGTTCCTGGTGTGCTGCATGCGTGGTGTGAAGGAGGCTTCATATTTTCCCTCTGGTTTCGCACGGGCCAGGAGTAATGCTTTAAATCAAAGTTATTGGGGGATAGCTCAGATGCTCCCATACTGTGAGGAGTTGTTGGAAAATAGAAATTTCAGCCAGTTAGATCTTGAATCTAGATTGCCCCAGATGATGCATTTTACCTGCTGTTTGCCATAGATGAGTCATATTTAGAGTTCATAACTCAAAAAATTAATACCTTTTGCTTTTGAATGTGTTCACATATACTGATTTCATTAAAAGATGAGTACCTAGAATAGCCTTTTCTATTAGCTTGTTTCCATTAGGTGAGCTGATAGCAAGTGTGACAGATTGTATTTCAGATTTCAAAAATGGATATTCATAAGTACATATTAAGAAGATACAGAGTCCCAGCTTTGGTAGGGCTGCTGGTAACCCCGGAACCAGAGGTATTAGGTGCAAAGCAGATATAAGCTGATATCTAGACCACCCCTCAACAACTGAAAACTGATTTCTTCAGGATAGTTTTTTTGAGCTATGCTTCTCTAGTCTAGCTTAAGAGACTCAAAACTGACTTCTGATAAAGAGTGATCAAAACCCACTGAAATTAATGGGTCCAGTGAATTAGTTCCATACATAGCAGGTCTGATCCCAGTGCCAGAGATTTTGAATGTAACTGGATTGGGTATTTCTGCACATCACTGTAATATGCGAGTATTTTATAAGAAACTTGCAGTAGGTAGATAACAAAACGGATCCTGTCTATGAATATTTGCAGTTCTCTAAGGGCTCGCTCACATCCTTATTAAACCAGAGTAGAACTGTACTCAACAAGTAGTCCCACTGGGACAACGGCCCTTCTGGGAGAATAAAAGGCTACTCACCAAAGTAAAAATGGCATAAGTAATGAGCTCTCTCCAGTCAACCCCTGTATTCTCAGATAAGGTTAAATATAAGTATGATGTGGAAATAGTGCTTCTGAAAGCAATAGTATTGGGGGAATATAAACCTGGACTGCAAGTTTTATGTCATAGTCTCATCCGTGTTTCAGTCTGAAATTAAAAAGTCAGCAGGAAAGAGAGATTTTACCTTTAAAAAAATCATTGAGAAGACAGGCATTGCATTGTAGTGGGAATGCTGCCAAATTGATGACAGACATTTAAAGAACAGGGCGGGGGAAGAAAATGTGTTTTATGGCTCGAGAGTGTCCATACATAGTGCAAGGAAACAGATAAGCTTAGAGGGAGTGATATTCCTTTTGTATTCTTCCTCAAATTATTTATATAAACCCGAAGGAAGAGTCATAACACAGCAAATATCACCAAATAAACAGAGCACTGTTCCTTAATCTGACTCTGCAAAGGCAAATTAATGGGCACGACGTTTCAAGTAAAAGACCTGTTTGCAGACGCAAGTCGAAGACTGGCTGCACATAAATGCCAGCATGCACATAACTTATGTTTGTAATGTTTTTACCAAAAAAAATAAAGAAACAGTCATCATCATCGTTTCCAGATGATGTTTCTTTGAAGGAGACTTGTTAATGGCTATCTCAAAATTGCAGCCCCTTTATTCAGGCTCCAAGTTATCCCATAGACAAGTGTCATTGTGTCGTGTAAGTTCTATAAAATACAGATTGCCAGATCAACAGAGCTGCAAATGCAGAGTTTTGGAAAAAAGTTAAAACATTAGCCTCAGAAAGGAGAGCAGGATACAGAATGGACATTTCTTTAGGCTCTTATTGCTGTTCCTAATGAAAACTCAGCAGTTTATATTTTCATGGAGGAAAGCAGGAAAGAGCTTAAATACATTGCACATTTCCATCTGTGGGAATTATTTAGGGGGGTTATTAAATTCCAGTTTTGGGGCAGTTTTTCTTAATTTATGTAACCATTTGAAATTCATCACATCCAGTCCAATTAGAAAATGGACTCGCAACAGTCATTTGCTATATGCAAAGTTTACAAAGTACTCTCCAAGAAAATTATGGTCAATTCACTCATCAAAAGCACCAGAAGATGAAGCCCAAGTGAATGAGACCTTTCCTGGTAAAATGCCTGACAGCTAACAACCCACATTAAAAGAATTCCACAGCATTTCTAAGAATCCAAATCCATTAAATGCATGATCCTTTTCTCCTCAGGCTTTCTTAACACATCAAAACATGTTTTCCATGACTATTTACATATTAATTTATATATTTATTGCATTCCTCATGTAAACTTCCATATTACTTAGCAAACTAAGCCAGCAAGCCAGTTGGTTTCAGTACTAAACATGATTGACTATAAATATATATACGACATACTCTTCAGATTTATTACTTGTAATAAATCTGTCCCATTGAGTTAGATAATTTACTGTACTGGAACAGTTTACCTTTTAAAATATGACTTAATATGGTTAATAAAGCTTACTTTACCCTTTTAAAATAAAGAACAGTTTGCCTTGATTTTTATTGCTTCAGATTCTGCTTCTTTATTTTTTCTTATAGTTTAATGCTTTTTTGTAAATTTTAAGTAAACTTTACATTCATGATACAATTATGTGGACTGTTAAATCTCTAATTTCAGATTGTTATAATGTGTTCTGCTACAGACATTTGTCCAGCAATTATAAATGTTGGGAGTCAAATGCCTGAACAAGTCGGAGGAGAGCCTGTCACGTCAGAAAAGCAAGAAAAAGCATAAAAAGTTTTAAAAAAAATCAAAGCAAACTTCCACCAAAAATCAGAGTATCTTTTTCTTCCCCAAAAAAGCTTTGTTAGATGTACATTTTCCCAATGTTTTAGAAATTACTCTATGACTTTAAAAGTTAATTTAGAATGAAACAAAATATAGTATACATATTTTAGATTGTCATTAGTATTTCAGATTTTGTAACCAAAGTTGAAAGAAGCAATGAGGAGTGCAAGTTAATGAAACTCTGGTATCTGCTGGCTTCAGGAGGTAGGCTCTGAAGACGGCCATCTAGGAATCTGTCTAAATTTCATAAAGTACTTTAGATATCAGTGCATTAAAAACAAAGTTATAAAGTACCTGTCTTTCGGGTCGGTTTGAAGCGCTCTCCTTGGAGTTATCCAAGCTCGAGTAACCTTCACCCACATTTACTTCAGAGTCTCGGGAACTCAGCCTGTGGGCAACTCAGCATCTTGGTGAGGTTTTTGTACACCAATCCCCCTCACATGGTCTGATTTCCAGATAATCTGCTGCCAAAGAGCTCTTTAAGAATTTTTGCGTCACTTTAGTCAAATAAACTTTATGTTTCACCAGGGCTGCAGCTCAGTTTTCCTCCTAGAGGTGGGTGGCTACATTTGTTCCGATCAGTTCGAAAGAGCAGGATCCAGTGAAGGCAGAGTGAGGAGGAGGGAAGCTTTCCTGGTAAGGGACAGGTTTGCTGGCTGTTACTACAGCTATAAATAACAGGGTGGTGGTGATGGAGACAACAGACAGGACAGAAATTTTAGGGGAATCAGTAAATGACAAGTTTGCAGGTGGGTCTGTAAATTACAGAAAGGACTGGGATACTATCTGTTATCATAGTAAAAGGCTTGGAAAGAATAATTTTTATTGTTGAATATTTACATTATTTTAATGAAGAAATAAGGTTTAGTTTTGTTTTAAAGCATTAAGCACAAATTCTTTAAAAGCATTTTGCTGCTTCAGTAAACTCAACAAGTAATTTCCTTTCTTCCTACTACTGCTCAAAATATCTCACTCAACCTCTGACACATGCTTTTTCTCCAGCTTTTTTCATCCAGGATTTCTTCATTCCTAGACTTTACAATTTGTTTATAAAAAGTCATAAATCACAGGTCAACAAAACAGTGCCACAGTTTAGGTGGCAGATTTGAAAAAAAAAAACTAGAAGAAAACCAGCATGGGGACAAATAAGAATAGCTAATTGTTAGAGCAACAGCAGTTTTGCTGTAAGTGGTTGCCAGTTTTCAGAGACTTGTTCCAAACAACTGAAAAGAAAACAAACCCTGAAAACTGAAAAGCATAGGGATATAATTAGCACTTTCCTTCTTCTGTCTTCTGGTCCCTTAATGATAGCAGCAGTCAGCCAGCAGCGTGTCATTTGCACCATCTCAAGGAGAGCTCAGGAACTGCAATTACAAACATTAGGGAGACATATTAAAATTATTTGTGCTTTCCCATTAATTCCTGTGGGCAGCATATTAAAAATGTTTTGTCAAATTAAGTTTGTTGCCTTCAGGTGTATCAGAGATTCATTGATCTTCTAGTGAAAATAGCAATATCTAACTCATCTTCTCTCTGCCATGCTGAATTCCCCTCCTGCACTCTTCTTTCCAAAATAAACAGTTGTGGTCATGTTAGTCTCTGCTTAGCTGTGGACTGGGAAAAAAACCCCACGAGTTAGTGTCCTTGCACGTTATAATCGTTCACAGCCTTCCCCGTTTTGTCCTATTCTGAAGGGTTTGCAAGGACAGATACTATCACGCCTCGGTCACTAAACTTGTATGAAGGTCGAAGTACGATGTTTTAATGCGTCAGTGTCCATCTGTGGATTAGGTCCCGTGCTTTGGAGAGCTGGCTTTTTCTTTCTCGAGAGGATAGGTGGTACGAGGAACCTGCCTTCCCTTTTGTACGGATTTCCAGCGCACTGCTACTGGGAGACTGGAATGGATTTTCCAAACTCCCTTTTTTTCTACCCTCTTACAAGAAATAAGTTCTCTCTACTTAGGGTCCCTCTGCTCTTTACGTAATTACATGGGGGTGCTTCAAATTTTTAGGGGCATCGTGACCTTTGCCTGAGGTTTTTCTCCATCTTAGTCTCTGCTTAGAGTAGGTTATTTTAACAAGTTCTGAAACACTATTGCATACCATTCATCTTGGTCAATGCTTGCACTTAAATTGCTTTTATCTGCTCACATCAGTGGCACCCAGTGTCACTGGTTCTTTTTTCAGGGCATGCGAAGCTGTAATGTGAAAAAGAGCATATTAAGAACACAAACCCACCTTTCATGACTTATCCTGGCCTTTTTGTTCAGTTGATTTTTTTTTTTGTTATTAATGTCTTCTGCAGCAGCATGTTTTTTTTTTTTTTTTTTAGTTTCTTGCCAAACAGTCTGGAGCCTTTGGGGCATAATATAAATAACAGACTTGAGATTTCAGGCAGACCCCTAAACTTTGACACTTAGTTATCTCACATGTGAAAAACTTTCAGGTGCTGTACTGAGTCAGAATTTGAGGAAATCTGTGCATTAGTGGGCAAAATCCTAATGATTTAAGGGAAGTATGAAAAAACAAGAGGAAGAAAATGGACTTTACACAAGATGTAACTTCAAACACTTCCACGGTTCTCCACAGATAAAGCAGCTGTAGATTCCAGTTACCAGCACAAGAATGAGAAGCATCAATCAAATTACCTAATAATGGTAGTACCAGCTGTACTATGAAGATATTAATAATACTTCTGCAAGCACGTCTCTGATTCACTGCCAATAAGAGGATAGGAACAATCTTCCAAATAACACAAAACAAACAAATCCTAAAATATTTATTTGTTCCCATCTTTTGCTTAGTTAGGAATCACACTACATTTAGCAGCTATTACGATTGGCTTTGGGATAAAAGAAGTTCTGATTGTCCTTCCCTGCTATTTTCTAAGCAGACTGTGCTGGGGTATACATCTGGGAGTTAGATGGGTTTTGGAGAGGTTCTGCTATTTCCACTACAACTGTTTTGAGAGAGCATTTGGGTAGAGAAATCTGATTTTTGAGAACCTACAAACCACCACTACACATAACCTCTCCCTGCCTCTTCCTTTTCTTAGTTAGCAATAGTTATTATTTTCTGAATTTTGATTGAATCTGAGATAGTTGACTTATAACATTAACTGTCAATATTTTCCACCTGTCTTTGAATTATCACATGAAAACTACATGGTTTCGTTGACAAACCAGAAAAGGAACTATCTGTTAGTTGGCTGGGTCCTCAACAATCCAAAGGTCTTGTGAAGGATTTGCAAAGGATATAAACCAAAGTGGGCATGAATTGGGTTTGGTTTTTTATTCTAACCTAAGCATCTTTTTATCAGTTGGATGTTAATTGTTTTGTAACCTGAGTTTACAGTTCATAAGGCATAGAGCTGGCTTTGCTGAGAGACTAAACCTGTAGCAAGCTAGGATTATTCCAACATTATTTCCATTCCATCAGTTGGAAAGCTAAATTTTTTGATCCTTTCTGAACCGTTGCCTGTGAACTATCAGGAGTTAAGTCCGTTCCTCATTTACATGCTCCTGGAGAGGTGCTGGGCTAATTCATTCTGTCACCTGAGCTGTGCTCGAACTTCCATGCACCTGAAAAGAGACCAAGGTTGTTCTGGATCCAGCCGTGCCTCATGCTACACAGGAGACTGAGAACTTCCTCAGCCTCCATACGGAGCATATGGCCTCTCAATCATCTGCTCAACAGTCTCGAATCTTAATCCCCCAGTTGCCAGCTGCTGATCACATCAGTGATTTTTCCTTCAGGACAAAAGGGCAGAGTGATCCAGTAAACATCACATCAAACAGGAGCAGTTAATGGGAAATCACTTTATACACGCTGGTTTTAATCATGTCTCAAACTACCATTTAAAACCAAGCCCACTGTAAGATATGACGGTCTGTTTTATGGGTAACAGCTACTTAGCAAGAGTGCGCAGCTATTGATTCTTATAGGCACAGGACTGGTTTTCATGGGCTCTTACCACACATCAGCAAAACAGAGAATATCCTACCTAATATTGTGCCAGTCTTGAATTAGAGAGTGACTAGCATGAACCTCAGAAGAGTTTGTTCAACTGCCCTTAGAGTCCTCAAAGCAGAAGAAATATAACTCTCGCTTTGACATATGTATTTCCCCTCCTCTTTGCCATTCCTTCTTACAAAGAACTTATGAAACAGCCGGGCATAAATGCAGAACTGTTTCTGCCAGATTGGCTTCATTTCCTATAACGTGTTTGAGCCATGTGGATTTTCTGTGCTTATTTGAAGGAAAGGAAAAACACATACTATTGTATAAGCTGTAAGGGAAATATCTGGGCAAGAGCTGCAGAGATAAGCACATGCTGGACAATACTTTTAAATACTCAAATTAGCAAAAACTGGCTTGGAAACCATTTTTAATTTGTCAAACTCAATCTTCATCAGTGCTGCCATGAGCAACAAAAGCATCAGTTAAACTCCAGAGAAAAAGTTAAATCTCTGGCTGCTATCCCCCTCTCATAGATAGCATAAAGGAAATAAAAGAACTGGTGTAATGTCATAAGCAGAAATATTTTGAAAGACTAAAATACTGACCTTTGGGAAGAAAAAGCCCCCAAAACAACACATGCATTAGTCATAATCAAAATATTGTGCATAATACAGCTTCCCAAGAGATTTGGCTTTGTTTCAGATCCACCAGAGTTCAGCATCAAGTACAAGAGGACTGTTTACTCGCCTTGATGCGAGTAACACAGCATGAGGTAGAGCCTCTGCATCACAGAGCCCTAAAGCCAAAAGGGACCTCAGAACATCATCGGGTCCATCCCTTTGCCAGAGGCAGGAACAACTCTACCAATGCCATTTCTGACACATTCTTCTGTAACCTGTTCTTAAAGATCTCTAACAATGGAGGCACCACACATCCTCCGGCAATCTATTCCAGTTCTTCACTATTTTTTTCCCCAGAAAGCTTTCCCCAGTCTCACTAAATCTTGCTGCAGTTGAAGCCCATGACTTTTTGGTCAATCTATCATGAGCAGGAGAAACAAAACTCCCTTCTTTAAAGCATCCATTTATGAATTAGAAGAACATGTCGTCTGCCCTTTTCTCTGACTAAACACCTACTTTTTTCAGCCTTCCACTAGTCATGGTTTCAAGTCCCCTGATCATTCTCACCACTCCTCTCTACATTTTGGTTTGCATCTCCCCGAGGTGCAGTCCCCTAAACAGACACTGCACTCCAGCTCACCCCCCAACAGTCTTACAGCTGCGTAACTTGACATATATTGCAGGCTATTTCTGTTTATACAGCCCAACAGTACATTACTTTTTTCTACAAGAGTATGTGATCAACCATGACACTTCTACATTTTTCTTTCCACATCACTCAAGCTTGGTTCACACTTGTTCTGCACGCTCTGTTTGCGCATCCAGCTACTCCTGGCTAGGCACCATTCCTTATGATATACACTTGCATGGTTTGATAGAGATCACATTTTGATGAGCATAGAGTACAAATCAGAAACAGCGGCAAAATATTTGACAATAACCAGATAATTAAATATGTTTGACAAATCAACTATTCAATCCTGATAATTAAAAGGTACACCCAAACTTCCACAGAGATAACCACATGTGATGCGAGAAAGGTCATCTACTGTCCTGAGACAGAAAAAGATCTGAGCATTGAACTTGGAGTCTTCTAGATTAGGACAATCTACCACACAGCTATAGCTTTAGCGTTACTGCTCCTAGAAAAGGCAAGCTGAGAGCAACAGCCATTTGCTCCTGAACCCTCATAGGTCTCGAAATAACAGAAAACCTTTTGACATAAGCCCAGGATAACATGAGCTGAATTTTTCTAGAAGGGAATCAAATATTAGTTATCACTGCACTGCCACGATACATTCTGTATGTCTCCAGAACAGCTCTGTTACCTTTGCAGAAAACGCTGCAAAGGGCACAGACTCTTAGAACACATCGCTCAGCGGGAGGTTATTGTTGCTGTCACTGCCATTCCATACCAAGTTCTCCTATCTAACCAGCACTCCCGCCCACTGCGGGAAATGTTAATCACAGCAGGTTGAATCATTTTGATGACTCCTTGACAAACCCTAATCTGGATTTTGTTTAGCAGGCAACATGCAGACATGATTTAGCTTGGCATTTTTAATATCTGTACATACACACACATTTGGATAACTAGCATAAGATACACTTTCAGAATCATTAAATGACTTCCTACCTCTTGTCCCAACAGAAAAGTCAAACCAAATTGTAGAGTACCATGGCCATACCAAACATCCTTTTTTTGCTTGCACTTAAACATCCATCTGCAACCCCTGGTAGCTGGCAGTTGTGTTTCAGTGTGGTTCTTTATCCTTACTTACCCTCTTATTTATCCATGATTAAATCCAGTACAGAACATGAAAATTGTCAGGGTACACATAAAGACAACCCACCATTTTGGCATGATTTAAATCAAAGGATTAGTACTGTGCTCATCACCAAACTATTTGAGTGCCTGTAGCGCATGAGACTATGTGTGTGTTTATCTTTGTTCAGCGAGAGGAGCATCTTTGACTATTGAGAACATAAAGCAGCATGGTTTCCTGATACGTGCACGTTCTGGCTCACTTAAATTTGATTGCAGGTCACTAATATCTTTCCATTTCATTAATTATATGAGGCTCATTTAAAAAAGAAAACAACTGTACCAGTCACTTTAGAAAGTGTTTATTCAAAAGCTTCATAGCACCATCTTGTTTTTTTAAAACATCCAAATAAAATGCAGCAATTAAAATGTTGGTTTTCTGTTGAGCATGACACTAACTCCACCTGTGAACACGTTTATGGTTGTTCTTGCTAATATAACTGAAAAATAGCACTCCTGTGCACACAGACATAGCACTGGGCCTTGATATGGGTTATCCAGTCCTAGCTCAATAATGGAAGAATACAAACAAGTGAGACTGGAAGCCTCAAGGAAACAGTTTCCCCCCCCATCAATTCTGCTGGAAAATTTTCTAAAGGTAATTTTAGCAGTTTCACTTCTTATGTCCCTTCCAAAATTTCAGCAAAACTAAAAATGTAAATATATAAAATATTTTGGGTATTTTTTTATGGTACAAGTCAGACCATGGATGGTTAATTTATAAGTATCTCAATGTATTTGTTATAACAATCACCTAGCTGTTAATTCTAAAGGGCCTTTTATGGCCAATTTTTTCTAGGGAAAACACTGGTCAAAATAATTCTATGGAGTTACTATGCTGATATTTATTAAAAATTTAAGGTAAAATCAAACTGCGATTGACAGCGCTTGTAATACATTTTCATTATGAGTTTTTTCCTTTTTGCTTTTTAGTTTTGCGGAGTAGCTTGTCTGAGAGCTTTATTCAGCCAAGTCAGTAAAGCGCTATTTCCCAAAGATCCTTAACTTACATTTCAAGAATATGGACCATGCTGAGTGCTCGGTCACATTATCATTTGGCTATGGCTTCCAACCACTGGAATTCTCTATTGCATCTAATTCTGGTTGACCATTAAGAGGCAAATATTCTGTAGTTCACTTGGCTAAAGCCCCCATAGGGTCCCAAGCTGGCAAAACAATTGGTTCCTGCTGCATCACTGCCATGATGTCATCTGGTACATGCTTCTTATCCACCACAACTTCATACACATACTCAGAAAACCAGTCATCGGTCATGATCAGGTAACCTGGAGACAAAAACAGTTCATTACAACAGAGAATTAAGTGAAGCAGTCACACATACGGGTTTCACCTATGAATGACGCATTACAAACAGGACATAGTCATACTTTGTATCTCACAAGAAAAAAAATAATCAAAGAAATCAACATATAGGCTAACCCAATGTACCTCATGTGCACTGAAAGGCCAAGCAAGAAGCCTGCTAGGAAAAACAAAACCAAGAGTATTCATCATTTATGCCTCTTAAAATAGGCATTGAGAATACTGAAGTGAATTACAATGTCTTAATTTCACGTTCTGCCTTAGCTATAAAGGTTTTTTATCTGAGTCTCTGGCTTTGGAAGTTAAGGATTTTGTTAAGGTACATTTTCTAGGTGAATACCCAAACCATCTTTGGCTTAGGAAAGCTTTGCTGGTTTAGTTCTTGCAGAAAGAGAAGGAGGCCATCTGCTTTCCTCTAATGTAAAGCCATCCAAATCACACTTTGGCTGAACTAAATCTTAATTTTCTCCCTTAATATAATTCTTACTGAGAATTTCAGTGAACAGCATTTGAATTGGGAGAAGAGAGTCATATTTAGAGTGTCACAGGTTTTAGCAGAAAGCTCCATTGAAAACAAACTATTCAAGGTAAACTGAAAAATAACAGTGGCTGGGAGAAAGAAAGCATTTAGAAGACAGATGAGAAGGCTTTATGTAATAAAGTTCCTCATGTCCTTATACAGTATCATCACACAATCAAATGAAACAAGAAAATGTCCAAAGAATATGGACAATAAATGCCTCTATCTACACCATCTTGTTTCTAAAGCAAGAGATCAGATAATTCCCATAAATTAAAAACCCTATCAATTGTAATCCGAGCTAGAAGCCATTTTGGAAACACTGCCAAAAGGGAGCTGCCTTGATTATTCTCTCTTCAGGATATGAGTTCTTGGGACACACAAAAACCTCTCACTCCCAAGAGCCAACAAGTAATTGCACCCTGAGAGGATAATGAACTCTGCTTCTGACATCCTGTATCTCAAAGCTTGACAGTGCTGATTAGGATCGCAGTGTCTGAACAAGAAGGAAACGTCAAGCAGAACTTCAGAACATGCAAATAAGTAAGGTCGCTCTTTGAGAAGGCCTGTGCCTGGTGTCACAATGAAAGCCATTATCAATTTCTTCATTAAAAGGAGACACATACTTCATACGCAGCAATACATCTACCTCAGCGCCTGCCTAAGGCAACCCTGAGCTCTGCACTCCATCCAGGTAACAGGCAGAAGTTAAAACAGAAACAGAAAAGTTTATTGCGTTTCTGGGCAGAGTACACAATGGAGTTTTACCTTGGGCAATTAATCTATTGCTTCTACTCAAACCATTTGTATGTTAAGGCCAGAATACAGAAAAGAACTTGGAACAGCATCATCTTGTTAGAACAGAACACAGCACCTGATGACAAAAGCATACTCCTCTGTCTATGAGGCTGGTCTGCATTTCTCTAACTTACCTAAAGGAAAACCTGAACACGCAGCATTTTAAAACTGACAAGCTGCTGGCCAGGGAGAGGTCAGTCAAGGATAACTGGTCTGCAAGTTACTGGGTAACCCAGGATTTGGACACCTGAAAATAAAGCCCTTGCAAAGCTCCCAAAGGGCCTCATACAAGCTACTTCATGCTTGTGCTGTAACTCCTCCACAGGGAGAACAAATTAACAGAGCCTGTCTGTTGTAGTGTACCTATGGGATGATACATATACACACACATATGAATACAGACACTAAGTGTCTACAGTTCAATCCTTAAAATGTCTTCATGCAGAGCAGTAGGTATGCAACAGTCAGTACAAGAGATTAAAAGGCAAAAGGGAGCTGACTTCTAGCTGGAGATGTACAACAAGAAAGTTCTTTTCATGCCAAAACAAACAGATGGCCCCCTATCAAATGGATGCGATAATGTGATTTAGCATTCCCTTCTTGCTTGCCTTTAAAAAAGATATCCGATGGGATATGCCGGGTTCAAAGTTAGGTAATAATGTACTATGTCGCCAGAACAAAAGAGTAAGCATAATAATTAAACTTGCCTGTATGGCTGACACAGTGCCAGTAAAACACAGAAAGGAAATATTTGACTGGGAAGTGACTTTTTTTACCTCAAAAAACAAGCAATGTTTGTCAGCAGCTGTGTTCATTCCTTGAGGAAAAACAGACAGGATTCCAAGAAACACTTTTACAACAGATACAAATGTAATTACTAAATGTTTAGGAGAGGCAATGCTAAGCTATTCCTAGGGCTTCCCTTTCTCTGGGACAAGCGCTACCACAAGAATTCAGTTCTGCCCAATCTGTGGTGCATGAGTGTACAAGTAACTTCATCCCAGGATACCCGTATCCGGAGTCACAGTCCTTCTAACCCTGCACCACACAGGTCTGGGGAAAGAGGTGTTACCACCACCTCAGACTGTACTCAGAGCAAAGCAAGAGGGACCCCGTGTGAAAACACACTTCCATTTCCTACCAACAATAAGTCGTTTGTTTGTTTGTTTTTTAATGACTCAAAGTCTAGTCTCTGGAGTTTTGTTGTGGGCCATACCCTTTATCATCCTGTCCAAGAAATCATGGAGTTGGGGCTTGCTTGTATCCCCCACACCCAACTGGGATGTGCCAAATTTAACATCATTCTTGGCTCCCTCTTCACTGATGTGGATTCTGGTTCTCTGCACTGGACTGATCCAAGCACAGCTTCTCAATTCCTTAACACGGCAGATAAAAAAATCACTGCCAGATTCAGTGGCATAGCACGAGAGTTAGAACAGACTACAAATCCACACCCTCCTGCACCAGCTAGTACTGCATGTTGAAGAATGAAAAAGCAGGGCAGGAGAGAGGGAGGAAACCCTGTCAAGTTACCTCTTCTGGTGTTTGCGAATGAGCTCTGAAGGATATGTCCAACTGCCTTTAGCTCAGCAGAGTAGGCTGTTCGGTCATATCTAAGAATCAGTCAGGGATTCCCCCCCCCCCCCCCCCCCCCCCCCCCCGAAAAAAAAGCAGTCTGAAATAAAAGTCAAGCTTTGTACTTCTGATGGGATTTTCTCTCAAGGCCCTTTTCCAGGCAACTCCCTAACCAAAGCAAAATACAGACAGTGAGCAAGACTTTCCAGAGACCGTGGTCTCTACCAGTACAAAACAGATAGATGACAGTGACTCACCCAGAGAAGTTCACACAGATGTCATACATGCATACAAGGTACAGGCAAGGTCTACTCAAGTCACTCTGGGTCCTATTTATTTCAAAGGAAAAACTAATTCCTCTTGAACAGCTCTAGAAGAACTTATTATTGAAAAGTGAACCCACATTTGGAACAGAAATAATATTTAAGGAGAATAAACTGTCACTGCAAACCAAGTAGCAAGTTAAGCTTACAAAGCTGGCAAACAAATTCAAGTAATACTCAAAGAGAACTAGCTAACTGGGTTAATTTAGTGTTATTCCTAACTTAAGCCTGAGGCACTACACTCTCTCATTTCTGGTTGCTGTAGTTTATTTTTTGCTTTTTGGATTGCATGCTCATAGCGAAGAAAGCCAAAAAAGCCCACAGCTCTCCACACGCATCGATCACAGCCTTCACGGCTCCGTCAGAGCGTTCACTGATGCCCCAGCCCAGTAACACTAGCACAGAACCACCGTTGTTCAGTCACAGCTCAACAGGTACAACCTTCACGAGCAGCGCCAGGCTTCAGCCTACTGCACCATGGTTTGGGAGTAATAGCCAATATCCTGAAATTGAGCCTAGTCTTTCTCTAGTTCTAACAACTCTGAACCTTGGGCAAGGAGCATATATGGTTCACACTAGCAAAGTTGCTGACAGACACCTACTAACTTCAGGATGTTTGGAGTACTAACCAAAGTCCATGCTGAACAGTTGTTAAACAAGCTGAGTAAGGCACTTCCTTCCTAGAAACATTCCTCTACCAGTAGTAGCATCTAGCATCAAACACCAGTATCTGGAGTGTCTCAAAACAAAGTGTTCTGAAAGAGCACAACCCACCCAGCACTTTTATATTTTATAGGCTCTATTACACATAAAGGTGCTTAACAAAGTAGTTACTAGTTTATACTTGGAGACAAGGAAAGTTTTGATGTTACTCTTTAGTATTGATTTGGCTTCTTAATCCAAGGTTCCAAAGTACATTTTACTGCTGTCACACTGATGAGCTTTGAGGGCTGAACACCAACATAGTTTTATTGCTTTGTCAAGACTAAAGATTTTTTTTTATGGGAATACTTTGCTGTGAATGTACACAGCTAACTCAGAACAGACACTACTGTAAAACCAAGGGGCCAGAACATAAATCAAGACACTGTTCCAAAAACAGTCTATGTTTTACTTAGCTGTTCATGTAGAAGATATCAAAAGCTTATTCATAAAGACCACATCCTAAAAACAGAGTTTTCTGAAAATAGTCTATTCCCAAAAGAAATTTCAGCCATACCAAATCTTGTGAGCACAACATTTGGGATTAATCTGCAACAGAAAAACGTGGTCGGCAGTGACTATTGTGCTATGCCCTGGGACACGCTGAAGTCTGGCTTGGCACGCTTATCAGTGAGCTTATCGTGCCACAGCTGAGTCCACATCCGGCCTGTCTCAGATGGGCCATGACAGAAGTCATGGAGTTTTACTCCACTCAGGAAAAGCTGACTGACTGCAGGCCTCAGCAGAGCAAGTAGAAATGCTCTCACACTGTCAGCCCCGCTCGCCCAGGGCCAGGGAGGTCAGGGCTGACCCTCCAGACCAGGCAAACACCCTCTGGTCATTCCCAGGCTGCGCAGGGAAGCGACTAGAGGCAATTTCCAAAACCACCGCTCAGCGTGACTCACCATTCTGTCCACATGGCCTGCCCATGTGCCATGCCAGGCTGGCTCATCCACCTCGCTACAGCTCCACAGCACTTACAAATCCTTTGTAAAGGAACAATAGTGCAGGTTGGGACAGTCATCAACAGGAAAGCAAGTTCATGCAGAAAACCTGGCATGTGCTGAACTATATAACTAGATTGTAATTGCTAGTGCTTGTCATACCAAAAGAAAACTGCAAGGATGCTGCAGATCATGTTTTCAGCACAGCTTTAGAAAGGCAACCAGAATTATGGTTTTTTAATTTTTTTTAAACAGGCATTGGAGCTAGAACAGTTTACATTGCAGCTGTTCACAGCCCAAGCTGGAATCAGCCATACTCTTGTTTCCTCATCTACAGAATCAGTAAGTTTGCAGTGACTGATAAACAGTGCTTTAAGAGAAAATATAAACCACTTAGGTTTCACACGACTCAGGAAGATTATTTAAGTAATATCAGCCACAGCCAGCATGAGGCCCCAATGACAGACAGCTGTAGTGTACAGATTTAAGGTTAGCTCCATTACCAAACGGTTCAGTAGATTTAGAAGTACTGCAGTGAAGTCTTTATTTCTCCTTTCATACTAGAAGGGGAAAGCATTTCTATACAGTGCAGTTCTTGGAAGCGATCCTACCTTATTGATACTACAAAGCACTTATCTATTGTCCCTTTAATAAAAGATTTGTTTACATGCCCACTGGAATTCTTGGTATTTCAGAGAAGTACTACCATATTTTCAGACTACTACTACCAGATTTTTCAGACTTGTCTTCCGTAGCAAAGGATTATGAGCAACAAAACAAAGGTTTCCCTCTCCCCCTCACACACTTGTCAGTCTCCTACAGCTGCTGCTTTTTTTTTTTGACAGGCATAATAGCTAGCAATTTATTTGTGATCAAGAGCAAACTGGCATACAATGCTTAGGAAAATAAGCAGCTACACAGCAATAAACTAATCAACCTTTAAAAAGTTATTTATCAAAGTTTAAATACTTCATTATATGAATTTTATCTGAAGCCTGCCAAAGTCTTCCCATACACGAACTAAACAGTTTGGTGACTGGATTGTCAAAAGCTGTAGTGCAAGGCCAAGATGTGCCCTGTATCATTGAGCTGCACCCAGCACTCCAGCTCCAGCCTCCACGGGGCTTCTGTCAGCTTTGTCCTCCTGCCTTTGGGACAAAGATACCCTGCCTGTCAAGAAGCATCAGCATTCATCACTTATGGCCATCTCCCAAAAGTGCAATTGCCTCTACAGTTGAACTTGCAACCACAGCATCAAGTTTATCCAGCAACACTTCCTGCTTCTCCATTCAATGTTTACATTCGATTTACTTTGATGTAAATCACATTTAAGTGAAGAATGTTTGTCCTCCAGGAATACAGTGCCATAATTCAGTGATCCACGTGCCGTTTGCAGGCTTGTTTCACACATGTCCTGGTGAAGGATGCACAGCACATCCCCTTTCCCCCCTCCTTATTTCCAAACACTAAGTTCAGCTTTCTGTTCCCATGTCTATAAATGACTTTACCTTTATTACCACGGTCTTCACCCCAGGAGTTTTCCACTCTCCATTTTTCAAATGCCTCTTCTTGCCCCTCCTGTGAGAAAACAAGTCAATGACTATTCAGTACTGAAGGGCCACGTGAGTTTATAGCTACCAACCCTTCCAAGTCTAAATCCAGCACCAGCAAACCACAGAGCTCTGCTCCCAAAAGTCTACAGGCATTGGCGAGTTTCAGACAATGGTTTCATGCTAATGGTTGACAAAAGGTAATTTTCTAAAATACTTGTCTATCCGCTTACATAAAATATGAGGAAACATGGTCAAGAAGAGAGCCTGCAATAAACATTTATTTTAACCAGAAAATGTAAGTTGAACTAAATTCAAGTTTGGACTTAACTGACTGACAGAATTTAAGCAGCCTTCCCTATCACCTGTCAGGACATGGCCCTTCTGAAGTGCAGAACACATGACTTGCTTGAACTAGAATCAGAGGAAAGGAACAAAGGCAATGAAGCAACCATTATGGTTTAGAACAGTATTAGTAAAAGTGTTTGCACTTGCTCTAAGAATTAGCTAAAGGATACAGGTCCAAGTCCGGTGCTTTGAAAGAGATACAAAGGTTCTAACGAGCATGAAGTGCATTTGACTTCATGTCCATAACTGTGCAGTATTCTGGCCTGCATTGTGTATATCTGAAATCTGGTTCAAATCTACCAAGTAGATAAAAACACCGAGAACAGCTTCCCAGGCTTCCTGGGCCACAAAGAACTGTTGCTTCCTTCAAGCAGCTTCTCATGAGGCAACAGCAGGTCCCTCAAGCAACCAAAGAACAGTTATTCTTTCACTACTAAAAGTTTTTTTATACAAAAAACTAGCCTGGAAAACACCCCACAAATTAATTTTAAATATTCAAAGGAATATTGTTGTATTGCTTTATTCTCACTTTAAAAAATACAGGACTGTCCTTAAAACAAGACACTGAAGAGCTGCCAGACTGAGGATAAGGCAACTCTTGATGCTATTGCACAGAAACTAGGATAAACATGTTTATGTACATTAAGTTTTTAACCAAAAGGTGCATTTAATCCACATCAATTTTTTGTTGTAAAATCATAATAGGATTTTTTAAATCTTCAAAGCGTTTTTATGAAGTAGGTAAATCCAAAGTATTACATTTTACAACTCAGTTTATCAAAGCTCCTTTAGATTAAATTAAGGTTTAATATAAGACAACATGTTCAAACAAAAAGTACAAACAACTTACTCTGTTTTGAATGTGGAAAAGCCTCTAAATGCTGAACTTGTTCTAGGATAAATTCTTTTAACTATCTTTTGATTTTAGAGATACCATCCATCATATACTGATCTTATATATATCCTTTTCTTAAAGCAATCGGGTCACATTTGATCACACTGTATGCAACTATACATTTAAGCATCCAAAAGTATGAATTTAAAAATACAGACCATAGGCTATAGCTGCCAACAAAGTGCAGCCAGTAACTGGGTAAAGTACAAACATGCACACTTCAGTTGTGAATAGATAAATTGGTTTTGAACACTAGAAAAGGATCATTTTTAGTATCTAACTGAAAAACAATGAAAAATTTTTTAAAGATGTGTTCATGCAGTCCAATCCACAAAATAGAAGTGTGTTCTGCATTCTGAACTCTTAACAACAGGAAAAGTTATATTGAGTTGTAACTAACTCAAAAATTCTTATGACTCAGCAGTCCCATCTCAAGTCCTCAAACTCCAGAGCTCAAGTCCAGAGCTCAACCAAGCTTTTTCAGTTTTATGCAAGCTGTTATTTCTCAAGCCAAGGTTATGCTGGACAGGAAGAGATCACTTCAAAGAAACTTTAATAATGACAGCTTCTGGAAATAAATGGAAAACATCAACATCGCAGATAACCCTGAGTTGTAAATTTTCACATGGTTCTTTTTACTTCAAGCGTGCTTTGTTATACTGCCAGGAGCAGCTTTAGCTGTGGATTTGTCTCAGCCTACTGTCTGCCACAGAGCTATTTTGGATACCATTTTCCTGCCCTAATTATGAGTGGGTCAGAGAGGTCACATGCCAGTGAGTTGCAGGAGGTTATGACTGTTGCAAAGTGCCTCCTACTGGCATTTTAACAGAAGGAGCTTCATGCTGTAAAACGCGGGTTGGACTAACCATGCAATGGGATAGGGTAGGAAATACTTGCTGGCATACTAGATTTCTTGCCAAGCAAGATACATCAGAATCTGCATTTAAAAGTCAGTTAACATAGGTTGCTTAAAAATAGAAGCCGACTTTCTTTTCCCTTTCTCCAATAAAATTGTGGGCAGAAGGAAAGAAGCCCTGACATGTCTAAAATTCTTCCCTCCTTGTTAAATATTTATAGTTCTGAACACTCAGACACAAACGCCACAGGGAGAATAGACAACCCAGGCCTTGCGCACCAGGGTGTTGTGGCACACATGCAGAACCCCAGCGGGACAGCTTACACACTGTCAGGGAGCCCAGAACACAAACAAGCTGCCGGAATAGTCAAATACATGTGTGCGAGCATCAGAGCTTCTGGAGGGAGACTCTACCTTCTCAGTGACAGCCGTCAGGACCATGGCATGGGTCATCATTGATTCTCCAAAGATTAATCGTTCTGCTTTGTTCATGTTCTTGATGGAGACACCAAACACCAGCTCATGATTAAATCTATTAGAAAGCCACATAAGTGATATTAAAAAGGACATAGAGAAGATTCTCACTAGCAAACCAGAGAACCAGTAGACTGCCCTGTCCCATGAGCTGCTGCACAGGCACGGAAGTTCAACTGTTTTCAGTGTCAGAATAAATGCAAAACCTGATCCCTTTAGGAGTTGCTTTCACCAGATACTAGACAATCCAAATGAGTAAGAATATTTAGCAATCCCTTGTAGCGCATCTTTGAAGGATTAAGATTTTAGCTAACAAGTGAAAAAATTTCTTTTGCTTCTGAATTACTTAAATATACTCTTTTTGGGTATATAATCCAAAGTATGTACAAATTAGTTTCTTAAGCAGCCAAAGCAACTGTTTATGAACTAGCCAAGTATCCCAAATGATATTCAGTTTTCATTTCCTACTTACATATTCATGTCATTGATTCCCAGCTTGCCATAGAAGTGCTTTGCAACATCGCAGCCAAACCACACAGCCTACAAACAGAAGGAAGAGTCATGTCTAGGCCACATCCCAGGGAATTTTACATGGCAAGAGCTGCCCCGTACCATTCATGAAGAGAAACCAAACAAACCTCGCCATCCTTAATAGACGCTGCAGCTAATTTTTTCAAGACATCAACAGGCTGGTTGTTATAGAGTGTTTTCCTCCCTCCTACCATGTTGCCCAGGTACTCCACTGTATACAGCCTGTTGTATGGGTTTTGAGGTCGAGGATCGTTCACTAGACAAATCTGCCAAAAGCCAAGATGTCATAAATTAAGGTGCAACTTAACTGAAATCTTTGAGAAGTGAACCTAGATCAATTTCAGAGAATTGCTTTTATTCCAGCTAGTTGTCTGTCTCATTAGCAGACACATCGCTTGGCTGAAATACCATGTTTAAGATTTTGATTTATAAGTTCACCTTGTAACTGTGGCATAGCAGCTTTGCATGTTATTCCTGTTCTCTAATGGCTGTCTTATGACATTTTATGACAGATCATTATATATTTTATCATTACAAAATCATCATGGCAGTGCAATGCGAGATCACGGCTAATGGAAAGGTAGAGCACAAACAGGAGAATAAACATAGGGCCACCTGACTTGTGGGAGCAGTACCCATCCCATACGGTGCAGTCACAAGGGTGAACACTTGCAACAGTGGAAAACAAGTGGCTTAGCAGCAAAAAAGGTCTTGGGAAGCTACTGCCTTTCAGCACCCCCAACCTTGTCCTCCATGTTGAAGTAAGGCTTCACATGCTCGTTGTAGAACTGGACCGGTGTCACAGGACCATATTTGTGGTAGTTCTTCTCCTTATCCCGGAACTCCCAGCAGAAGGTCTCCGGAGGGCTGCCCAGGCAAGTACTCACTATTCTGAATACCTGCCCAGAGAAGGAAACAGCTGTGAACTTGCTGAAACATGCAGGTCTGCCGCTCCTACCACAGCAATGCTATTGATGAATGGATTTCTCCATGTGAGAACCAACTGGAGAAGTGGGATCTTAACAGCCACCTCTCAAGAACATGAATAAGTGTACACATATGAATTATTCAGCTCTAGAAATCTAGGTGTTTCAACAGTTCAAAACCAATCTGAAAGGCCACAGGAAAGTCAACAGAACATCTCTCCATTTTCACACTCTACGTTCTCAGGTAAACCATCTGGCAAACCAGAAGCTTGAGGTTGAACATATAAATTCCAGGTTATCCTAGGAATGCAGCAGCCAAAAGCAAAAGCCAATACACTGCCCAGTCTCATCCCAACATGTCATAAGCAATTCTGAAGCTCCTTCAACAAGATATTTTCCCAGTGCAAGAGAAACTGATTCTAGAAAGGCTTAACATTCAGCATCACCTGTTCCACCAGGAGGTTTGCCCCATGCAGAGACAAACCAGATCTTCTAACATGCAAACAGCAAAGCACTTTAGCCCAGTGTTTCCCCTGTACTAATCCCCTTTTTCCCGTAACGTTCATTTGGATTTCAAAGATGGGCCTTTGCTTCTTTTCAAAAGCCTAGAATAATCTTGTCTGTTTTAGTACATTTAACAATGTCGCGGTTTAGGGTTGAGCTGACAGGTTATGTAATTTAATTCAAGATCCCTGCCCACTGGCTGCAACATCCTTTGCAGCTGGCAGCTTTCTATTGATTTTTAGCAGAAAAAGTTAACCAGATTTCAAGGCAGCCTCCCTATAAATCAGAATATGAAACTGCACTTAGAGTCACTGCACTTTCTCACGGGGCTTATCATAAAACGTGCTAACTCGTAGGCAGCGTAACCAGATGACTCTCTTTAAGGATCTTTAGCAGGACTTGCCACAGGTACTCTGGGGACAGAAAATTCAATCATATTTAAACAGCTTTGAATCTGTTTTACTTCAGCTGGCACTGATCTACTTCAGCCCTGTCCATGTCTTGAGCACGAGACAAGTCTTTTCCTTGGAAGGAACCAGCAGGATATTTAAAATAAGAGAAGGGGGAGTCAAATCTCAACTGCGCCGTCTGCACTAGGATCCAACGCCTGTGGTTTGTGCCAGCTTCCCCAGACTGGCAGTCCTCAAGCTTTCCTCACTGACTTTTCACAGGAGTAGACAGAATGCCTTTCCCAAAGCTGACTTGCTCTTTCTGGAGCCAGTTGAGCTGACGCGTACGTATCCCGAGGCTCCGTAAAGAACTGGCTCTGTGCTACGTGCACTTTGTGCTGATGGCAAGAGGAAGGCAATGTTCATGCTAAGTAACACTATTTCACTGTGCACAAGATACAAATAAAGGTATTCTTGCTCTAAGCGATTTAAGAAAACAAGTGAAGAGATTAATTACAGGTTGAAACAAGGGTGTGGGCTTAATTCTTTTACTGGAGGAACTCACACATTTATTTCTCAATAAGTATGTTAAAGAGCAAATGTAAATCCCTAAACTACTATAAATATTTAATTTTGCACAGACTGCACAAAAGGTATCATTTGCTGTGGGTACACCCACATTACCTCAGATAAACCCAAGTGGTGAGAGATGAGGCTATGAAAACAAAACAAGCAAGAAAAATGCCTAAAGGGAGAACAACGAGCAAGCGGGCTCCAGCCGGAGGAAGGAAAATGATGGAGACAGAAGTCTCAAGCTAACAGAGGCAGTGGAGCCTGGGAATGGCCTCCCTCAATTGTTTTCCCACCACACCCATCATCGGCCACCTCTTAGTATCTCACAAGCTTCCTCTATCAATAAATAAGGAGACATATTTAAACTCAAATGTGACTTGTATCACTCTAGCAAGAGCTAGAGCCAAGATAAGGCAAAGATATAGTGGCTTGTGCTAAAAATCCAAAGTGAGTAAGGAGGGGAAAAGGACAGTCCTGATAAGAAAGAGTCTACAAAGGAGAACAGTAAAGGACGAAAAATTCAGTCACATGCACTGCACTGATTTCAACTTCTGACCTGCTATGCACTGGTTTGATAAGAAAAATGTTTATGCAGTTCTGAATATTTAATCTTGTGTTCCAGCACAACTGCCCCATTTTAGCTAGAGCACTGCCTCCCAGCATGAGCGAACCAAGATTTGCTGTGCAAATAAAACTTCACAGAACAAAACCAAGTTCTGCTTTGCCACATACAAAAACAGATGCAATACCACTTATGTATATATAAACACATGAAATGAGAGTGGTCTCAAACTTTTAAAACTAAGTTTTTTTAAAGCATACAAGACAAGTGCAATTGCACATTTCAACTACAATGTTTACTATAGTTAAGGTTGCAAACCTCTATTACCACTGCAAGAGAAAATACTGTGTTAACTTCAGAGAATTAAGTACAACCTTATTACAGAACAGACAAGTTGCAATCAGTTAATGAGCCTTTAATGTTGGTTCCAGGATCCCTTGTCAGAGGGCAAGAGGCTCTGAACAAATTGACATTTTGCAGTGAACTGTACATAATTTCTCTAAAAACGAGCATCTCCAGGAAGCTTTTGATGTCTGCTGTAAAATCCTCCAAGGGCTTTTGCACACACACACACTGGATGTAAGTTATATTAATTCACTTTTGAAGTAAGTGCTCATTGGCAACATGCTGGGGTAGGCTCAAAGCACAGAATTACTGTTGATCTTGAGGCATACACTTCCTGAAAGTTTTAGTTTCAATAATTATCCTAAGGAACATGAATCAGTTCTTTAATCTAACCTTAATTTTAGATAAAAAGCTACAGGTTTTTACATGAAGTGCAAAGATGAATTTCCAAAAACCAAACCAACACATTAATCAATTCTCATGTATCAGTAGAACTGCCTGAAGCTTTACAGAAATAGCCCAACATAGGTTCTGCCTAATACTGATGTTTACTGCATTGCAGAAAAAGTAACACACACAACTCAAGAAATCAAATGTTTTAGTTATCTAAAAACAGACATTGAACCCATGGGGTCACTTTCCATTGTATATTTGAGAAACAAATGAAATATACTTTTTTTAAATGCATATACTTCAAACTAAAACAGCCTGAACTTTTAAAATTAGTTTTGGCTATTTAAGAATCAAGTATGAGGACTCCTGAATAAGAAAAGTGACATGTGTCACTGTCGTACTTGGTGTGAACAGATGGAGGGCCAGCCACTACACTCACACTGCATCCTATAGACTTGCCGATTTAAGTTAATTCACACAGCTAGAAACAGATCCTGTGATTCCTTCCTCTGCTGCCCCCCCCCCGCTATCAGACAACCACTGGATTCAGCCATGTGTTCAGCTCACGTCTTCTCCATAATGCAGAGAACTCCCTTTCCTTGTTCTGTTCTGCTCTCTTGTGGGGAATATCTGCAACAACACTTGTGCTGTGAGATCTCACACTCAAAGCCATCAGAATGCAGTTTTCTACCTGCCTCTTTCCTACTATTTATAAAGGCCTGACAGGCAACAATATTGATCTCTGAAGATACAAAATGCTGCTTTCCTACAGAAAGGGGCAGATGTCCATAAAATGTCATAGTTCTGGAACCTATACATTCAAGATATTTGTCTGGAAGTATGAGAAAAATTCAGAATGAGATAAGCAACAAGACACTTAAAAATTCACTTCAATACCTCCAAGCATGCTGCCATACAAAACACTCCTAGTTAGGCAAAAGGCACTTGTTTTGCCTGATCCCATACCTATAGAACAAGAGTAAGCAAGAAATCTCATCCATCCTAGCCTCACATTCCCCAAAGATTCACATCACCCAAGGATATTTACCTCTTCTATCATAGTGTCCATTGCAGCACAAAGTTCTCCTTTAATTGTTCCACTTTCCACCATATTTCTTAGCCGCAAACAGTATTCTCTCATCTGTTTAAAGAGTAAGTAATTTTATTACAAGAGTATGAAAGGTGCCACCTAATTAGTTTTCAGGATTTCCTATGTGGTTGTTTCAAGCACCCATTTTACTCTTCATGTTTTCAAAATGAAAATTCCTTTCAGAAGGCTTTGCATAATTGAGCTCTTGGTTGATGAAATGCTCCATTCGTTTTCCCACTGCATGCAGAACCGCAGTAAGAGGAGCACAAGCTTCCTGTCACCATCCATAAGGCCAGGAACAGTGAGTGGGGCTCCCACAAGACCAGCTGGTTTGCAGTGTTCAAGACTGGAATAACATTAACACCATTCATTATGCCTAAGCTCATTGCAGCACATATTTTACATTTTTAATGTGGATTTCAGCAGGCAATTTTCCCTGAGCATGTAGCATATGAACTGGGAAAAAAAGAAATAAAGCCCACTGTAAAAAATGCTTTAATTACCTTTTATCTAACTACCTACAGTAGCATCTTCCCAAATTAATTCATTTCTGTAGTTCAGGGAGCATGCTTACACCTTCCCTCAGGCAAAGCTGCACACTTCTATGCTGAATGCTGATTTTTAAGATTCAGTGTTTTGAAAAACACTTTTTTCATCTTTTGCATCAAATTTTGGCAGTAATCTCTAGAAGCCTTGGCATACTGGTAGATGAAATACTGAGGGGACCAAAAAAGTCACCTAGATGCCAAGTGTAATTTTGCAGAAGCAAGACTTAATCAGCCACACAAAGAATTAATTTTTTGGAAATGTGATGACTAGGAACAATTGCTACAAAAACCACGTCAGGTACTTTCAAGCTACTGAAGCCTGGCAATGGCCATCTTCCATAAACACACTTTCCTGCTCTGTTTCAAGACTTTGCCAAGATTTTAGGCTGCTTTTTGAATAAAAGCAAATTAAGTTGCTGAAATGCACTTAGTACTTTGGTCAATAAAGACAAATGAAAGTAGGAATGCTTTGAGCAAAGTCATTCCCATCCCCTCCCCTTAATTGTATCATTTCAATCAATTTTACCTTATGATTCAAGATCTCATTCATCCTCCTAGTAGCCTCTGTGGTGTGAGACTCCGGGAAGTATTTCTTGGGGACAACACCGTACTTTTCTAAAAGTAATAAAACTATGTGTTAGCAATTGTCTTTTCCACACAGCAGATGCTAGTTCTTCTGGTTGTATCTACAGAAAAGCTAAATATAGTTGGGTTTTGTGCAGTGCTTATAAGGGAAAGTGTCTTAAAGGTTACAAGTATTCAAGGTTTACAGTTTGATTTCTGACTCGATCTTGACCTCTGATCTGCATCGCACAGGGATCCCAAAAGGTGGAATCCCTGAACAGCTCAGTATCATTTAATTCAACACTTTCAGAAGTTCTACACTAATTAGTGCTTTTTAAGAGGCTCTTTTCACCAGAAAAAAACAAATTGATTACTTGAAAATTAAGCTCCTGAAACATCTTCTGAAAAAATGAACCTCTTCTGAATTATTCCATGTACTTCATGTAAGGTTAAGTGACTAACTTCCCAGTCTCCTTTCCTCCTCAACATTTATAAAACACCAGCAACAGCGCAATTGCTTCCTACGTTACTGTATCAACCAAAGATCACACCATGCAAGGCTCTGGATGTAATAGCAGCATCCAAAATCTCCTCTGCCCTAATTATTTATAACAATTGAATGGGGAAAAAAGTAACCTCCAGGCTTCAAAGAAACAAATTCCTTTTGTGATTCTAAACTCGTACTATTGGCTTGTTGATTTACAGAGGTGTCACATTATTTCACAACACAAATGAAAGCAAATGCTAGTGTAATTCAGACATGGAGAAGTATCTCCTTAATCAGTATAAGGAAGATCCCATTTAAGCCGGATCTTTGCAAGACCAGCATTGCCACATTCCACATCATTTCCCTCTTGCTGATCTTTATACCATCTTTCTTCAGGCTGCAACTCTAAGTGGTTTTGCTTCTGCCTTGTAGACACGCCCCAGTCTACAACGGGTTTTTTCCTTACCCTGTGCCCTAAAAATGGTACATATGGACATAAACAAACAATGTCAGGTTGATAACTGAAGTAAAAGGAGATTGAACCTTTTTACTAAGTGGAAAGTCTGGGATATCTAATTACTTCTATTGATTTTTTGAGCTTCTATCATCAGCAGCAATATGCAAGAGTGAAGATCCCAGAGAAGACTGAAGCCTAATATTTATTAGCTGGCATGAAAAAGGTCTTTGATTAAAAGAAGGTAGTGGCTAATGGCATCATGTTCCTCAGCAAACTCCCAGGTCTCAAACTCAATTTCTTCTACTATTTCATTCCTCATCTCTCAAACAAGTGTATCATTTCAGAAAGGGCTCCTGGTGACCAGTTCTCTTACCAATAATGTTAACCAACATATCCCACTGTCCACCATCATTTGTGGGGTTGGAGAGCAGGAACTGTATCAGTCTTCCTTCCACAGGCTCCTTTTTCTGAGCTGTTTCCACAAAAGCATTTAAAAAGTAATAACAACGTTCAACCTGGAACGGACAGACAGGAGAAATAGATATTTTAAGGGTGACATCGTGCATTAATTCCAGAGAACCGAATACTCAGGAATGAAGTCCTAACGAGATGAAGCTACCTTCTGCTCATCTACTGAAGTTCTTCTTTTCACTTAAGCATTCCAGGGCTTATCCTATAAACTTATTTCTGTCACAGACCAAATATTTAAGAGTGAGTTAGCACAGAGCTTGGGGGTAGGGGAACAGGAAATGTGAAACAGAAGTTACGCAACGAAGCCCGACCCAAACTAGCACTAGATTTTCTCAATTTCCCTAAGGAAAAAAAGCAGGCACACAGCTCACACATCAGCAGGTCACAAGCGTGACTGAAAGCTCAACAGAAAGTTACAGTCCTGTTCCCGTCAGCCTCCTATGAGTAACTCTTGAAATACGCACAAGACTTGGAAGACTGCTACTGTTCCAAAACATTAACATCTCAACAACTACCTTCAAGCTGAAAGCCCCACTTTGCTCAACCCGCATTTAAAATACATATTTAAAGAACTTTGGGAGTTTCTTCTCATAGATGTTTTTCACCTGGATTGTTAAGACAGTCCAACCTAAAAGAAATTCTGTCCCAATACTAACACCCGATTGCATAAGCCGTCCTAGCACAACCTGCAACCTGTGCTACTGTACCTTATCCCAGAAAAAGAGATACGACTGGCTGAATTCAAACTCTTCAATGTTGTATTTCTTCATGAAAGGAAGACGCATTGCATTGAGACAGGAAAAGATCCAACATCTCCCTGAGAGATCAAAGGGACAAGAATTAAATTGGAATGCTTAAGAGCTGCGTAAGCTGGGTTTTTTTTTTAAACATAAGTTTCATGGCACGATTCCGCCTCAAGCCTTTGGCCACTGTTCTTGCTGGGATTGTAAAATACCAAAGAGCTCATAAGAAATTCAGAAATCTTTTACTGCAAACACAGGTGTCTCAACTGATTTTATCTTATACTATACAGAAGGGAAAATAGGCAAATGCTGCAAGTCCACAGACTGTTATTAACTCAAGAGGATGCTGCAGGGATCCAATTCTGCTCAGGGCCCGACAAAATGACTTCAGAGGCAGCCATGCCTCCCAGGAGCGCCGTCAGCGTTACGTCCACTCCTTCCCCAAATGCCAGAGCCGCGGAGGGAGCGCACCCCTCCTTACCGGGAGGGCCGACCCCCCACCCCCTCTCCCCGGAGCCCCTTACCGGAGTTCTTCTGGTTGGTGACGGGTTTGCCCTCGGCGGGCACGGCGTGCTGGAAGACCTGCACCGTGTCCTGCACCACCTGCCGCTGCAAGCACACCTCCAGCGGGTCGTTGCAGGTCGCCACGTTCTGGGCCAGCAGGAACTGGGGCTCGGCCCGCAGCCGCCGGGTGAAGGCAGCGGCCTTCTCCGTGCTCAGCCCTGGGGGGCAAAGGGCAGCCGTCACCGCCGGCCCCCCCACCCGGTAACCCTCCCCCGAGCGCCGTTACCCCCCCCCCCTCCCCGACCCCTTGCTGAGGTAACGGTGTGCCTCCCGCCCCCCCTCCCAAGGCCTTTCCCCTCCGGCCCCGGTAATTCCACCCCCCGGGGCTCGTTGCCGCGGCAACCGCCCCACTTCACGGACACGACCCCCCACCCCCGCCGGTCCGTTGCCCCGGTAACGGCCGGGCCAGGCCCCGCCCCTCACCGCGGGCATTCATGGCACAGGCAGCGCGAGCTCCCGGAACGGAAAGCGCTGCTCAACGGCCGGGCCCACCGCAGGTCGCGTGCCGAGGCGGAAGCGGCTCTTATAGCCCCGGCACCGGAAGCAGGAAGAGCGGCCCCACGCAGAGATCGGGGGGGGGGTGGGAGACGGACGGCGCGCCGTGAGGGACAAGCTTGTGGCGGTTGCGCGCGCCGTTGCGGCGGGGGCCGCGCGGGGGCGCCGGGGGTTCCATGGGCTCCATCCCCTCACACCCCCCCACACCCGCCGGCACCACTTCGAGAACGTTCTGCGGCGCCGCCTGAGGCAGAGCGCTGCGGGACCGGCGGGACCTGCGGCCTCCCAGCCCCCGAGGAGCTGCAGTGCCGCCGGCTGCGGGTGCCGTTCCCTCAGGGCCGGTGCGGCCCTGGGCGAGGGAGGCGCCACGGGAGCATCCCCGTCCCCCACCGTTTCACCCCCTGCTCTAGACTTAACGGGAGGGCTCGAAACGGGTCTCTGCAGCAGGCGGTGTGGAGGCCGGGCGCCTGGGAGCGTGAGGCGACACCGGCATTGCACGGCAACGTCCCTCCCCGAGCAGCGGTGAACGCCGGCCAAGGACGCGCTCCAGGTCACAGCGCAGAGGTGTCCTGTTGAGTAACAGCCCTGCTCCTCCGAGGAGAGTATTTGCGCATCGCAGACTCAAATTGATTTACAGCACAGGGTGTTTATTGACAGTATTAGTAATGTACCGTTCCAAGACATGATGAGGCCTTAAAAGCTTGCCAGGACCTTGAGAAAAATGCTTGAGTGGCATATCTGTTGGGGGAAGGGATGGAAAGGTTTTCCCTGCCGTCGTGGTGCTGGAGCATTCCCACTGCAATATCCGCTGGGTATTATCAAGTGCTTGGGGCCACCCCGAGCCCTGAGGTCTGCTCTCAGCCAGGGCAGGCGGGCGGTGCAACGGCAGTGCTAAGTGCCTGGCAGCTTTCACCCTGGCCAACAGAAGCCGAGACGCCTGTAGGATTTCCGTGAAGGAGCAGCAAGTTGGGCGGCCCCCACCCCTACTACCCCGTGGAACGGCACAGTAGGACAGGGCCAAGCAAGTGGCTGCCAGCTCAACACCTCACTGGTTGTACATCATCGCGATCTGTGGCAGCCGGATATGGATTCCTCTGTGGACCCATGGACAGCCCATGTGCCTGACTGCACGTGCATGTCTTTTAGGAATAAGGGAGATCTTGCAACAGCTCAGGCAGCCCACCCCCCATGGTGGTGCTCTAAGCAGTAGGTTAGATTGAACAGACGCAAAGACACGCTTGTATTTTGAAAAGACTGTATAAACTTGACCCAAAAAAACTTGTTTCAGTGCTTTATCTCATCATCTCCCACAAGGGCTTATGTTCCACCACTAGAAATGATATCTTCTGGGTATGCACAGGAACCTTGTGGTCTTCACCTGCAGAAAAATGAAAAGGAGAAATGAAAAATCACCTATTATGGAAAAAATAACAAGTGAGTTGAATTCACTTGGGCTGTGTTCAGCTCCAGAAAGCTTTCCACAGGCTGGGGGCATGCCGTTACATTTTCATCCCCACTGCGTCCGCACAGGGGTAGCCAGGACCCTGGGATGGCCAGGATGAGGGCAGGAGCCGTGCCGTGCCTGGCACAGATCTGCCTCTGTCCTGCTGTGTTCCCATGGGCCCTTCTCCACTGCGATAGAAGGTGCGGGCTCATGTTAGCCGCAAGAGCTCGGTAACTCAGTGTGGCTGCGTTTAGTGTGTTGAGTGCTCTTTTGTTTCCCAGGTTCTGCCAAGGCTTAAAGAAGGGGGTTCATTTGGAAGCTGCATGAATAAGCAGTCAAATACTTACAGTGCTGTTTCACTTGATTTTTTGAAGCACTGAAAATAAAGAAACAGTCTTGTTAGCTTTTGTATTTCCTGGCTATAGGCACATTTTTCCTGATGTAAGTGCATAATGCCTTCCAGCTTAAAATATCTAATATTCGATTTATCTACTGGTAATTCTAAAGCAGGAGGTAGTACATAGCAGTTCTCTAACAGAGGAAAGCAACGCTACAAAGTAGTGTAGAAAAGGTTAAAAAGCCCCAGGGCATTGCAGCAAAACAATACTAATTTTTTCATAAGAAACTAGAGCTTTCCGTACCTTAAAAATTTTATCTTTTCGAGCCACAATTCCAAAAAGTACCGTGAGTGTAACCACCACGACAGCAGCAATAACAGCCTCCTTGGGGAAAACAGGTTTTTTATCTGTCAAGAGGGAGAGGAAGTTGAATATGTGACAGATTGGTACAGTCATATAAAACAGAACATTTCACAGAACTGCGGAAAGACCTATTTCTTTTCCCTTGGCTGTCACCGCTGATTTGAACTGTTGCTCTCTTTGCTGTCCACAGACTGCCTGTGTGCATTAGTCCCCTGCAAAGAAGGGAGCCAAGCCTGTATTTTAGCGAACTGAAGGAAGAATTGAAACATCGGTCCCTGAAGAAGAAGATCCCCAGGGCACTCTTACGCCTGGAAATAAGGGTGTCCAGCTGCATCACTGACACAGCTAAGTTTACTTTCCTCCCTGTTCTGAGAGTGCAGAAATGAGAGGGGCCCAGTGGGTGAGAAACGGGTGCCTGCTGGGTCTGGTGGGTCACCTCATCTCGCATCACCCGTCTGAGACCTGAGCATCCTGTTGTCCACAGGGCTGCAGTCTCTTCTGGAGGACAACTTCTCTGGCCTTAAGCAGCCCTTTCGGCATGACAGAATGCTGTGGTCAGAGTAAGAAGCTTCAAGTAAGACCTAAGGTGTTTTAAACCACACTTGAATGTGCCCCATGAGCGTGGGAAGTGAGACAGTGGGATGAGCCTGCCTCGGGTCACGCTTGCCAAATGCCTTTGACTAACAGGTGGAGCAGGAAAGGCCCTTCCTGGTGCTGTGGTCCCAGGCACAGGTGCAAGGAGAGCTCCTTGCTGTTGCCGTGCCCTCAGAAGTTAATGTGGGGAATTTACCACATTCCACTTACACTTCTTAATGTAAACGGATTGCTCTCGTTATAAAAGAGAATGGAGAGTTATTTGTAAAGCTTATTGCTTGGCAGCAGACTTGTTACCTTCAACTATCAGGTGGAAATCCTTTCTCCCCTCTCCCAAACTCGATTTCACCACACAGGTGTAGGTCCCGTTGTCAGACTTCTGTACTTTCTGGATAGTGAGCTGAGAGACCTCGCTAGTCTGGTACAGCTGGTAACGATTTTGCTCTAGGGTCAAGGTGGTGTTGTTCTTATACCAAGTTGTTAGGGCTTGAGGGTTGGATTTGGCATTGCAGCTCAGAGTAACATCTTTGCCTTCTTCAATTTGGAGGGACTCTTCTCCAGTCAGCCCGGGAGGAACTGTTCACAGTAATGCAGTTCAACAGGTCATTAATAATGCCGCACGCCATTTAACACAAAATAAGTTCCCTTTACACATCCCTTGTGCACCTTGTTCAGTGGTGTAACACATCACAGTTGTGCAGCCTCATGATCCCCAGGAATCAGCAGGGCAATCAGTGGCAGAGATGGTCACTCCTGTGACTCCTCTGCCCTGACCTGTATCCATGAAAAAGAATCTAGGTGGAGGCAGGGACATATCCAGGACATCACTTTACTTAAGGGCCCACCCACTGCCAATAAAAGAGGCATTAGATCAGGCCATAAGCACTACAGTGGAAAGGGAGTGTCTTATCACATGAGTTATCTCCTCCTCAACACATTTTTTCTCGGTGAAGACAGCATACAAGGGTGCAAAACACACCTGCCTTCACCTAGCGCCCAGATGCAGAGGAGCTCAGCCCAGGATTTCGTCCTACCCCAGCTATTCTGCACAGGTATCCACCACTGCAACTCACACTGGACATCCAGGATCACAGACACGTTGACAGACTTGTCCCGTGCCAGCCTGCACGTGAAGGTGACTCTGTTGTCGGACTCAGTGACTGGGGATACACAGATGTTACTGACGTTCACTTTATTCCCGTCTTTCAGATCCACTTTCCCATCTCCTCGGTACCAGAGCAGCTCCTCAGCCTGGCTGCTGTTCCCTACTAGGCAGGAGAGGGAGACGGAAGGGACAGGTGGTGTAGACAGATAGAAGTCAGCAGCGTGGTTATTTACAGACAGTTCCAAACCTGCAAATGAAGAACAAGGGCACTAAATATCCTAAGCTGGCCCCTTCTTACAAAAGCTGCCCTGCTAGCTTCTCCAGGCCTTGACTGTGGAGGGGGGACTGAGTTTCAGGCTTCAGTCTAACAGCTGTTTTCAGGTGGGACTTTAGTTTTTGAGACAAGAAGTGTCTTCATCACAAAGCTCCCTTCACAGTTATTTAAAATAAAAGTCAGGCTTTTGCAACTGACTGCAAGAATGCCAAAGCCTGACCTGTAATAAGGTCTGAAAACCAGCAGTGACCATGTAACACACAGAGCAAAAGATCATCCCCATCCTGCCAGCCTTGCTCACCAAATTGCCGTTGCAGCATACCTGTGCCCTGCGGCTCTGTGCCCACAGTTTGATACCCTGGTTTTTGGTTGGAACTGAATGCACTTCAGAACATAAGTTAATTAATCAGCTCCTCAGCCGCACCCCAGACAGTCCGAGTCCAGCTCTTGGAGAGTTACAGTTTGTCTAATGTACAAACCGCAGGACATATCAAATGAAGAATGAGTATGGGAAATAAATTTTTGTAATTGACTGAAACTTGCTACTGTAGCCTGTGTCAGAGATCAATGAACTAAAACATAGCTCAGAATATAAAGGCACTATAGTCCTGTGAATATAAAAAAGTCTGAAGTGCCCTGTCTCTTCCCTGGTGTTCCCAGGAGGCCAAAGCTATCACGCTTTTCACTGCTTAGAGCAGGCTTGAAAACAGTGGCCTCGTCATCCCTGCGCAGCTGCTCCAATAGGGTTGGAAAATGCTGAAGCTTCCCCGTTCCCTTCTCTGCTACTCAAAATCAGAGGCCAGTTTTCAGGCAGGCCTCTGGGGATGACGTCCAGAACACCTGAGAGCTGGGATATTGGTGTGGCACATCACCCTGGGCACCTCCTAACCCCGGACAGTTTCACATGTCGGCATGATGGGGCCTGGACAAAGCCATGACAGATTTTTTTTTTCCATTGCTTACCTGTGGCTATGCATGCCAAAAAGCAAACGGCAAGGACAGGAACTTCGTAGGGGACTGCAAGGCTGCTTCTCTGCGCCATCTCGGAGGAGCCCAGCTGGTGCCTGTTGGAGAGAGGGTCACAGCGTTGCTGCCCCTGCTCGGGGCTCGCTAGGGGTTAATTGCTTGCTGCCCTCAGACACCCCGGGGAGAGAGAGCCCTCGCAGACAGGGACAGGGTCACCATGGAATAAACTAAGTGGGTTTGTTGCAGGACCTTTTCCAGTGCAGAGCAGAGTCAAAGGGTTTTACATCTCTAATCTCTGTTGCATAAGTTCATTGTCGCCAGTCAACTGTCTATCAGGGGAACCCATCTCTGGGACGTGTAGCACCGGACTTACCTTGGGAAGAGTCTCTGGATAGGCTGCTTCTGCCAAGAAATGCACAGCTCTTTCCCTTCCTTATTTATAAGGTCTGAATTTTAATATTTTATGGTCGCTTAGTAAGAAATGAGTTCATAAAATGAGTTCAAGGCCTCGTTCAATTCCTGGATTTCTGAGCTCCCAGGACACTGAAGAAAACTATTTGCTGGGCTCTGCTGGCTGTTTTATGAGTCTTGCAAGGCAATGAGTAACTAATGAGAGAGTTCCTGCATCAGCTGTAAAGACCTTCAGCCAAAAATACTACCTTCAGCCAAAAATACTACCTTTTCCCTTTCAACTTTCTGTGTGTTCACAACACTGTTTCAAGCTGTAGGAAGTTTATCCCAGATTATCCCAGAGCAGGGATTTGCCCCTTCCTGCTTGAAGCTCTGTCGCCGTGTCCTCCTTTGACTGGAAAATGAGAAAATGCACCGATCCAGACTTTGAACTTCATGTTGTCATGGAGGGGGGACAGCTCTGTGCACGGGCTGCGTGTCTGCGGAGGGCATAACTCGGCTACGGGGAAGACAGTGTCTGAAATTGCCTGCTTATACGTCAGCAGGATGAGGGTGATGTGGTTGCAAAGGATGGGGTCCTCGCAGCCTCCAGAATGTGTTCGCACGGCTGTCAGTGTCCCTGCAGGCACAGGGCATGTCAATCATCAGGACATGGCTCGGCAGAGCCATAAAGTGCATTTCACGAGCAGGAGGAGCCTGGGACGCGTCCTTGGCGTTTTCTTCACCTGTTGACGCAGTGGCCCAGCTCAGCGCCGAGGTGGGCAGCGAGGGCTGGCTGTACGCAGAGAGCACACGAGCATACAGCACTGGTTCTTTGCTGGGCTTTTGCGAACATGGGTCACCTTTGAGTGTTTCTTAATGTGACTTTTTCTGTGTTTATTGGTTTACTCTTAAAACTAACAGGGAATCATTTTCCGTTAAAAAAAAAAAGTATTAAAAAGTCCCTTAAAGAGACAGTACACAGCCTGCCTTCTAGAAAACTGCTGGTTTAGAAATTAGTGTCCAGCTTTTAACTCACTTTTTACCTTCCAACTCAATTTAAGAAAAGTTAAGAAATAAATTTAGCTTCTTCCACCATTTTTAGGAAGTTATATATCCTGTCCTTGTAGCATTCGACTAAAGCTTGGCTTATGGTCCAGTACAAACTTCAATCAAAATGCTCTTCCTTAGAGTAAAGTGATCTTTGTGGTTTGTTATTAATCTTAGTTGAAATAAGGAGGCGAAAGGACAGGCTGGGAAACGGCTCGTGTGCTCCTGCCAAGGCGAGAGCCAAAGGCACGAGAGCACGGGGAGGTCACTGCGTTGCAATGATAATCCAGGAGAAGGGGGTGTTCAGAGTAAGTGAGGATGTAAAGAATGAAAGGATGGATTTCTGGGGTAGATTTTTAGTCTAGAAATGAGAGTAAGGGAAAAGACTGTCAGACATGAACTGTTCTGTGCTGGGTTTGTCACGATGCAAGGCACAGCATCAAGTGGGACCTGGGAAAAATTCTGTCCCAGGCTTGTGGCAGGTCTGTGTGACGGGCAGCAAAGTGAGCTCAGGTTCATCTGGTTTACGGCTTTTAAATGAAGGCAATGGCAGTGTCCTGTTTTGCAATGGGCTTTGAGATCTGCTGAACGAAGAGAGACTAGAAAAGCAAGGTGTTACTTGGCCAGAGGCACTGAAAGGCAACATTTTTAAACTGATAAGAACTACTTTCACAATTACTTTTTACACTTTTCTTTTTATACAGGGCGTAAGTATCTTGTGGGTGTCTAATTACCAAGGTCTAGAGTTTTGTGGGTTGCGTTATCCACCTTTCCATTACGTTTAGGAGGGATGTAAACCTCATTTTCCAGAATGCAAAGCAGCCACTAATGACTCAGGCTGGGAGGAACCTCCTCATTGAGGCAGATACCCTGTAACTCTCCCGTGACACGGGAGAAGGATCCAGCCCCCTTGCTTGAGGTTTTGGATCGGGTACTGTCAAGGCTGGATTAGACAGACCATGGGCTACAGCCAGAGTAAATCTACCACACTGGTTCCTGCTCATCATACTTATGGCAACAGTGGACCAACAAACCCAGAATAAGACTGCTGTTAAATATGTCTCTGAACAGCCCCAAAGGGAATTAATTAATAAACACCAGTCTATTCCTGGGTGTAATCCAAGCCTTAGAAACCTGAGAAGAGAAGATTTAGAACATGATAGAGATTGGACAAAAGTTTCTTTTCCACTGGGTCTCTTCATCTCCGACTCTAAACTTCACAGCAGTTTGGGTTCCACTTGGTTATCCTCAGTGCCTGCGGGGTAGGGAGCACAACTCGTAATGCCCTGCATTTTCTCCGGCAGACAAGAACTCAACTTACATTCAGCAGTGTTGTGAGGGCTGAAGGTTGCTCTTGGAGTCTGGGGCACAGCAGGATCTGCACAGACGTGTGGAAGCTGGGGATTGTATCTATGGGTTGGTTTGTCGGGCAAACAATGCCCGTAACACGGTTGTAATCCTGCTCCAGAAAACATGTTTCTGCAACAGAGCCTGAGGCTCTGCTCAAAGGCTGCTCCTGTCTTCCTACCCATCGTGGTTCCCTCCGCTCCTAATCCTTTTTTAATATGCGGTGTTACATATTTTGCAACACCTCCATTGTTGGAGAATGACTGTACCACCCAAACCCACTGCCTCCGCTTGCCAGGTATCTGGGCTGGAAAGCAAGGCTGGCGGGGACTGCTACTTGAACTTACTCAGCACTCCTGTTCCCTCCCACAAAACCTATTTTTCCCCAAGTATAAAGATTATGGAGATGTGATTACCCTAATTTCTCAGATCCCCAGCCCATACCCCACATATTTTCCACTGTTGAGATGGACAGATCTCAAGGGGGTTTTTTTCATAATTTTGTTAATTTTATTTTCTGATGATCCTTCTATAAAAGGTCTCACACTATGCCATTGAATGCAGAGGAATGCTAAGTGATTTTTATTCTTGGGAAGGAATAAGAATAGCAAAAAGATCACTAAACCAGTGAATATTTTGAAATTTTAAAATAAATTGCTTCGAGGGCATTAAACATTCGAATGAAAAATAGGCATTAATGAAGAAACAGACCCTGAGATAAAGAAGGTGGTGAAGCTTCAGGAAGGTGAAGCTCCAGCACAAGTGTTGGATGCGGATGCCATCTACTGGATAGCCACCCACGGGAGCTGCCAGCCCTGCAGGCGAGTGCCTGGGAGAGAGGACAGTCACCTTCTGGGAGCCCTGGAGACGGGATGAGATCCCTGTGGTCACCACGCCAGAGCTCGGAGACAATAAATCCTGCAGAAGACTAAAGCAGTGCCACACTCATGGACAGGTCTGCTGAAACCTTTGGGTGACTGTCTCAGAGGAGGAGGATGCATTTCTGAGACGGTAATTCCCCTCGTGTTTTTCATCTGTGCTGTGGAAAGTCCGCTGCGGAGTCTGTGCTCTTAGTGATGCATCAGGGAACCATATCCTGGGCTTTTACTGATAGTGCTATACTCATATTTCTCTTTCACAAGTGTGAATAAATTAGGCTTAGGGAACTTCAGTCATCGCTTTAAACAATTGCTCCTGCATCTTTTAAACTCTCCCTCTTTGAAGTGAGTGCAAGAAACGGAACCACGTTCCAGGAGGACAAGTCTGACCTTTAATCAAGAGCATTGAGGCACTTGCCAGTGTTTCCTGTGTGGTGAAGAAAGTATCCAAGGACTGTAGAAACCCTGAGAACTGTGCACAAAAGCCCCGCCAAATTGCCGCAGTGCAGTACTCATGGCTGTCTGGTCCCCCTCTTCCTTAGCCACTCTGGGTTACATCCAGCACTGGTGGGTGCCTGCAGTCACCAATCTTGACTTAGAAGACTAAAGATAGTACTCTCAGCTATCCTACTCTGAGAAATATGGTCCCAAATAAAAGGAAATGTGAAAAGAACTTGGCATTAAATTAGCAATATAGGTCCCCTGCAGGAGATAAAAGTGACTTATCTGCATTAAATACCATTTAACATTGGCCCTTGTAGTTTGCCATCTAGGGAGTCCTGTTCAGTAGCTTTCAGCTTTTGCACCTAGCAGTGCTCAAGGAAATTAATACTATTAGTCTTTGCTTTGCATCATCCACTCACGAAACTCCATTTTCTACCTGATCAAACCAATTTGCAAGGCAGTCTCCTGCCTCAGCCATGGGGTAAGACTGTATCGTAGCAGAGATTATCTGCCAGGTTCCCATGACTTTGTTCTTTTTCCGGACAGAAGACATGCCACTGATGGGCTGGACTTCAAGGGGGTTTTGTTTCCTCTAGGAAACAAAAATGACTGAGGCTGATGCTAAGCTATGGGTGCCTGTTTCTTGCCTGATTTAGGTGCTCTCTGATGGCCAGTACAGGACATTCCTCAGCAGTATTCCCAGACCTGCTTCTCTTGCACGACTGTATTCTGCTGTGGCTGCTCTACAGCCTGGACCTCAGATATTTTTGTCTACCTAGGAACTTTCATCACCAGTGGGATTTCTTGGAAGTGCTCTGCTGGAAAACCAAGTGCTGATTTGATCTTGTGAAGTGCTGCCAAACAATATTAGCAGTTTTAACTTTCCTGCTGTGGCGTTATCCCTCGTTCCCTCTGCGAGGAATCTGCAAAGACTGAGCTGCTCCATCTTTCCAGTTCATGGGGAACCGTTTGCTGCCAGTCTTCAGGAGGAAACCTCCTCCTTCTCTGTGGCTAGGACCACTGCAGAGAGTTTTGTAAGGCGAAAGCCACAGCCCCTGAGTAACCACCTTCTCGGAGTGCCAGGGCTGCAGCTCTCAGCGTGCACGAGCACAGGGCACAGCTGAGGAGGAAGAGGAGAAGGAGGAGGAGGCGGCTTCTTGCAGGTTGGTCCCTAATCTAGGGACTTTCTCACCCAGGGATCTGGAAGACAGAGCTCTTTTAGGTTGGCCCAAGGAAATGAGAAGGTCTTGTTGTTAGTGGCTGCTGAGAAAATGAGTGGATGACTCATCAGTCTTTTGCCACATGCTGCTTTTACAATTGGTTTGTTGAAATTCCAGACAACTGGGCTTTTATCAGCTAAAAAGGGAAATGAGCTCCGTTACTCTGTGTAAATCCAGAGCAATTTATTTGTAGACTGAGGACTTCAACCTATGCAATGATGATCACTTCTGAGACAGCCAAATTCCCTCTTGACATTCCTTCTCCCTTTTCATTTAAGAACATCCTGATGACCAAAGTGTTTCGGCTTTTCCAGTTTAATTAGATCTGGGGCATCTTTCTGATGGAAAATCCCTGTTCCTTGCTTGTCCCTCTCCTAAAGACTGTGCAGCACAGATGAGCCCCAAGAAAGAGAAGCCAATTTACTCTTCTTTTCCTCGGGGCCCTTTTGATACTGTACCACGCTTGGCTTACACAAAAATTTGCATCATCTGATCTCTCACGCAAAGGATCCCAGAATGCAGCGAGATGAAAGAGTCATACCACTGACGGTTTCCCTGAAAATCAGTTTTATGTGCTAGACTCAGAGCTTGTGTCTCCAACAGGAAATGCCAGAGCTGGGAAGCAGATGTGTTCATGAGATACTACTGAAAAGTTAAACAGGAATCGACAAGACCTGCTGTCGGAGATGGCCATTTTCAATGTTTTATGGACCGCAACACATTTTTTGCAGAGTAAGCTATTCCGCTTGTTATTCCTTATCATCTCACCTGCCTAAAAAAATGGAATTAGCAAAGATCTGAATGGAGGAATCCCCGAAGTACAATTTATATATTTTCTCAGGCAAACAGTTCAGCAGTAACTCGCAATACAGCAGCGCGCAATACAAAACATCCAACGGTGTTAAAATGTCTTTAATCCCCCAGAGGTTGTCTGATCTGGTAGCATGGTCAGAGCAGGCCACACGTGCTTCCCTCCAGGAAGACAGGCACCGGGAGTGGCACTTTGGCCCCTGTGAACCGCAGCTTGTCCCCGAGCCAAGGCAAGAGGCCACCCCGCTCCTTCCTCCTCCAGCCACGTTTTGTGTTTCGTGTTTGGGCTTTGTCTTTTGGAGGGGATTCTACTGCAACGCCATGTCGTGACACCCCTCCAAGTTACGGGGAGCATCGCCATGTGCTGGTATTTGCCCCCCTGTCCGCAATAACTCGATCTTGGATTATTATTCCTATCTGCTGCACCGGTGATCCGCATTGGTTAGTGCTGTGGACAGGCTCTGTGGGCCCCTGCCCTGCTCCTGCGGGGGCTTTCGGGAGGGGAAATACTGAGCGCGAAGGCCGCTTTCTCCCGAGGGAGGGAGAAAACCACCTCTTCGGGGAAGCGCAGGTCTGGTTCCCGCCGCCTCCCCGCGCCCCTGCCCAGCTCCCGCGTCCTGCGCGTCCCTCCCCGCGGCGGCCGGGGCCGGGCCGGGGGCAGCGCGGGCCACAGCAGCGGCGCGGCCCGCAGGGGGCGCCGCGGTGCTCCCGGTGCTCCCGGTGCCGCACCCCATCGTGACGCAGCGCTACCTACGGCTTCTCATTGGTCCCTCGTCGCCTCGCCCTAGCGGGTCTTCTCCTCCGGCTGTCGCTCATTGGCAGGAGGCGGAAGGAGTGCTCGCCCGTGGGCGGGGCGAGTGCCACCGACTCCTCCTGCTGTCCGGCGGCTCCGCGGAGCGGCGGGGCCGGTTGTGCGGTGGGGCCATGGCGAGCGCGGCGCGGGGGCTCGGCCGGCGTCGGCGGCTGCTGCTCCCGCTCCTCTGCGCGCTGCTGCTGGGCCCGGCCCGCGCAGCCCACATCAAGAAGGCGGAGGCGGCGGCCGCTGCGGCTCCCGACGAAGCGCTGCGGTACCTGCACTCGACCGAGCTGGGCGAGGCGCTGCGGGCGCTGGCGGACGCGGCCCCCCCGGGCCTGGCGCGGCTCTTTAGCATCGGCGAGTCGGTGGAGGGGCGGCCGCTGTGGGTGCTGCGCCTGACGGCGGGCCTGGGGCCGGAGCGGGCCGGCGAGGAGCCCGGCGGCGCGGCCCTGCCCGGCCGGCCGCAGGTGAAGCTGGTGGGGAACATGCACGGGGACGAGCCGCTGGCGCGGCCGCTGCTGCTCCGCCTGGCCCAGGAGCTGGTGCGGGGCTGGGCCGGCGGCGAGGAGCGCATCGGCCGCCTGCTCAACACCACCGACCTCTACCTGCTGCCCAGCCTCAACCCCGACGGCTTCGAGCGCGCACACGAGGGCGACTGCGGCGGCGGCGCGGAGGGCGGCCGGGAGAACAGCCGCGGCCGCGACCTCAACCGCAGCTTCCCCGACCAGTTCGGGGCCGCCGAGCCCGACCTGGAGCCCGTGCCCGAGGTCCGAGCCCTCATCGCCTGGATGCGCCGCAACAAGTGAGTGCGGCCCGGCCAGGCCCGGCCCCCGCCCGGTTCCCCTCTGCCCGACACGGCCGGGCCCGCGCTCCCGGCACCCCGCTCCGCTCCCTGGGGGCTTCAGCTCGCTTTCAGCCTTTCCTAGTGCTTCCTAGCAGGGCTTGGCGGGGGGAAGAAGCCATTGCCCACCTGTTTCTCCCCAGCCTGCCTCCTGCGCTGGGTTTGCCTGTTTTCGCAGCCGGGCACAATCCTGCACCCAGCGACCGGGCTAACCCGCATATCGGCCAGCCCGCGTGGGACTGCGGTTTGGTGGCTGTGGTTTGCCATGCGCCTGCTGAGGAGCCGCGCTGGCCCCACTGGGCACAGCCCGTGTCCTGCACGTGCCCGGGCACCCCTGGCCATCTGCGTGTCTCCCTTCTCCAGGAGCCCTCAGCTAGAAACTTCTCCTTGTCTTGAGCTTGTCTGTAGGTCTTGCTCTTTGGACTATTGATGCTTTCACCACGAGCTGTGGGATGCTTAAAATATTCAGGATTAAGTGTGTAACTGGTCCATGTACAAACACGTTAACAGAGAGCTGTGTTGAACAGGGCTTCCCCCCATCTTTGTGTTTCACGGAAAATTCCCTGGATTTAGCAATAACGTTCTGTGCAGCAGTGTTCCCAAGTACTGGCCGTGCTCCTGCGGCTCTCTTACCCATCTGTCCTCCTGTCAAAGCATGCAGGACGGAGCTTTAAGGGCCCACACTGTCCTGGTAGGCAGGAACCAAAGGGGTGAGTGGTGGGAAGCTGCTGTGCCTGGAGTGGGGCAGCCCAGGAGGGGACACGGTGCCTGTGAAGCCCAGCTCCAGTTTGGGGCCCTGGGCAGCCCTGGAAAGCGCAGTGGCCAGGCTGGGCACTGTCTTTTTGTTTGCTGTGTGCTCTTCTTTAGAGAACTGTGGAAGGTCCAAACCACTAAGGTCAGCGCAGCCAACCGTGTGAAGTTGTGTGGAGAAAGCCAGAATGCAAAGTCTGATCAGATACGAGCGACACACTGAAACAAACTGTGGCCCTCTTCCCAAATGGGGATAGGGACAGAAACAGAGGGGATGGCCGACTGCCGTGGCACTCTGTCGGGCTGTGGTTGGATTCAACCAATGCACACAGTGTTCAGCATCGCATGATGTTTGCTCAGTTTTAGGGAACAAAATTTACTTGGACAAATTATTAAAACTTGGTGGATGGCGGTGCCCGTAGTGATTATTGCTCTAGAGGAATTTCATGAACTGCCCAAGGATCCTTGAGGACAGCTCTGATGCAGCAGTTTGCATCGAGATCTCTCCAGACTTGGTTCAACTCAAAATTAGTTACTACGGAAACTCATGCGTCGTCTTAATATCATTTCGAAAATACCTTGGACTTTTTATTTTTTTGCCAGTGTTTGAGGTGGGATTTGCATGTAAGCTAGGGTGAAACAGGAAGAACATGGTGCTTTGTGCGTCTGCCTGGCAGCACCAGTTAATGCTGGTACAATTGTTACGCTAACATAACCACTGATACAATAATGAAGGGGTAAACAGAACTGTTTGATTTTAAAAAAAAAAAAAAGATAGTGTAATGTAATTCACGTGTGCTATTTTAAGTAAGGCAAAGGTATTGGCCACATTACCTCTGCTCAGAAACTAAATCCCATTTGACCAGATGAGGAGAGCTCTTTTTCCCCTCAATGCTGTATTTCATGGAAAGAAGAAGAGCGGAGACAATTACCTTTGGGATTCATTGAAATCCTTTTGCTGCCTGTGATCAAATTAAAGTGTGATATACGGCATGCCATGCTATATAGTCTGACTTGAGATTTCAACAGCTCTGTCACACATCCAGATTTTATTTATGCAAGTCGGTTCTGTTGTACGTATCAAGTGTTGCTCAAAGCTTGATGAAGAGCCATGTACATCGCTTTATGTGTGGGGCGCTGCTTGTCTATCACGGAGTTTGAGGGCTCTTAGGCTGCAGCAGGAGACTTGTTTTGTTTCTAGTAATGCCAGATGTCAGTTTGGGAAGCGAATAAACTGGTCCTGAGAGTTGGTTTATTGCACAGATCTGCTGACTTCCTCTGACAATCCTGCTGGCTGTGTTGGAGGCTGGTGTTAACATGAGGGGATATGCCTCCCAGGACAGTGTAGCTTTTTGTCCAACAGTAGCAGACTCGGTGTCAGATGAGTGCGTATCTTAACATAACCTTGGTGTAGCTGCAGCTCCACAAGCGTTCTCCCTGCACAGGGCTGATGGAGCAGGGTCTGATTGCCTCCTCTTCCAAAGTAGCGCTGCTGCTGGGCAGCTTGTCCAGTGGGCATGGCTTGCCTCGTTGATCCCAAATAGAGTTTGGAGGCTCCCGAGAACACTGTTTGGGTGGGAAAGCAGCAGAATAACTGGTTGGGCAGCTGTAGTTGTCTTCCTGTTGAAGTTGTTCCAGTATGACTCTTTCTTCTTTTTCTTGTCCTCCTTCCCAAACCCAGGTTTCTGCTCTCTGGCAATCTTCATGGCGGCTCAGTGGTTGCAAGCTATCCCTACGATGACTCTCCCATGCATAAGCCCACAGGAGTCTACAGTAAATCAGCTGATGACGAAGTGTTCAAATATTTGGCAAAAGCTTACGCATCACATCACCCCATAATGAGAACTGGCAAACCCAATTGCCCTGGCGAGGAGGGAGAGACCTTCCAAGATGGTATCACAAATGGTGCCCAGTGGTATGATGTAGAAGGTAAGCTGTGCTGGCGAATCGCTCTAGCTCTGTTAGCTCACCTAGCAGAGTGTCTTATAGACATAGTTTCTTGCTCCCACTGAGAAGTGACATCGAAACCAGTGGTGATTTTCACAGAGGAGAGGACGGTGGGTGAAGTGATATTTTTAGCTTTGAATGTGTTCTAGCAGCTTGAAATGAAGGGAAGTGGCATCACAGGCACACCAGTAAGTGGTTGATGAATCACAGCTTGGGAGATGTTCGTAGGGAATAGATCACAGCAAACTGGAGGGTTCTTCCTGACCCTGTTAGCTACGGGAGAGTTATCCTGCACGTGGGAGGCTTCATTTGCCAAATGAACTGTCATTAGGTCTCCAGGTGGTTACTAAACTTTGATACAGGAAAGAGGAAACTATTGTTAAAGGTATTAAACCAATGCCAGTATTCCATGAGGTTTTTTTTAACCTCCAAACTTGTAATTTTGTAAATGATTATAGAATAGCCTGCTGTAAAACTATGTAAAATTATTTAAATGTGTGGTCTGAGCTAGCTGCTCTTGCTGGAAGTGAGGTAGGGAGCTTTTCTGTGAACTGCTCTGCTGTTAGACCTGTGCAGAGGGTGACAACCAGCTCAGCCTGTTCTCGTCCACTGGCGCAGTGGGATCTAGAAGGTATTCGAAATTTGGTGTGTAGGGGCTTCTAGGAGAGCTGTTCCCTCCATTAGCTGCACTGGGAGGTGATCTGAATGTAAGCAAACTACCTCCTGGTGCCACCTCTGCTTGTGAGGAGGTGGCTGGCCTGACTCAGCCACGCTGTGAGCTGCTCTGTGTGCGTCAGTTTGGCTGAAAATAGGATTTAAAGGACAGTTTATGTGACAAGATGCTCTCGTGGAAAAGGCTCAGTGGGCTGTCGGGAAGAGAAATCTTGGCCGTGTCACTAGAAGTTACACCAATGCCATGCCCCCTCAGCGGATGTTGTACAACCATGGGCTCCCCAGACACTGCAGAAACTTCTGTGGTGAGGACGCAGCAAAAACCTTGCATAAATGATCTGAAGAAGTTGCGTTGCTTTGCTGCACCTGGGCTGCTCTGCTTTCCCTCATGCTGGGGCTGACGGATGATGGCAGGAGTGCTGAGCAAGCGGTGAAATCAGGCATTGTTTATCCTTCAGAGCTTACAGCTTAACAAATTCTAATAAGATGGTGTCTTTCCAAAACGTGGGCTTCCAAGCGAAGTCCTAGCTCAACCCTGCATCCGCCTTGCTTGGGAAGGAGGGAGAGAGATCCAATATTGGGCCTGAACACATCTCCTCTGTGCTGAAAGAGGAAGTCTTGATTTCACCAGTGGCTGAATCATTCCCCAGGATTTCACTGATCAAATAAGATGTCATGTTCAAATAAGATACGGTTTTACCTCTTTCTCTAGCAGCTGTCTCCTTCCCTCCACCCTGTTGAGCACACCAGCCTGTGTGTTTGCTGGCTCAAGGTTCACTCTGCTGCTGTGAAATGCCCAGCAGGAGGAAGGTTTGTGTAACCTGGTGAATTTGCTTACGAGGGAACAGGATATCCTGGATGATCTGTGCTGCCTTGTTCTGGTGGCAGTCGTTATCGGCAAACATCTCAATGGGGAGATTTGTTAGCTGCAGGTCTAAGGCTTTCTGCCCTTGTAAAAAAGTGGGATGAGTGTCCTCTGAAGGGAGGGTGGTCCCAGGGCTTTGGGCGCGAGTTCCCCTGCCCACGGTGAGCAGCATTTTTCACTGCAGCATTAACTTCTTCATCCTCCTGCTAGGATGTGAGACACCTGGCTAGCGCAAGGTTTGCTAGTGGCCGTGGTGCTGGTGCGTGAGTCTTTCGGGCTGCCTTTGTCTTGCCAGCAAGCAGAGCAGAGGTTTCACCTACTTTCCTTTCACAGGAAATGGCAAGGTGTCAACTGAAGACCCGTTTGTTCTGTGCTGCCGTCACTGTGGTTTATACTCCGTGTAATAGCCTCCAGCTTCCAGTCTCTGCGGAAACAAACCCTTTTGCTGTGACAAGCCACAATCTCAGGCTCAGCATTGATGGCTGTAGGCAACTCACAGGCAGAGATTACAGGGAGGGTGCAACAACGCTAGCTCTTGGAACGGTGCGTTGCTGAGGTTGGCAGACCTGTGCAGTTTCTCCCCAAAGTGGTAATTTATGTCTCGTTGCTGTTGAAGATGCACACATGGAGGGTGATGGTGGCCCTTGGAGCAGCTCCCAGGCTGAGGAGTTCATGTGATGTGTAACCCACAGGAGCTGAGATCCAGTGGAGAGCACGGGTGAACTAACAGATACCGCAGAGACCAGTACACGTGTGTTTTGATGCTGTGTGAAGTTACTGTGTCCCTTCGGGGTTTTAGATGTTAACATTTATTTCTAATCGTGGATGAAGAGCAGGCACAGGGGAGTCAGTTGTATGCAGCGTGTGACAGAAACGGAAAAACCACCACGATGGCTGTATCGAGTCATCCAACTCGCTCAGCTCTGTGCCAAGGGCTGCCGAGGCTCGTGCTCGGACCAGAAGGCCTTTCCCAGTGATTGCAGAATTTAAATGTGTGGTAAAATGAGGCTGGGGAAATCCCAGTACCCTGCAGGAGCTCCCTGGGCTGCATTGAGCTCTAGAGATAACCAGAGCACACGGTTCTGTGAACCATGCGGGGTACGCGCTCGTGGCCTGCGGATCAAGTTGTGCCAGGGGAGACTGGAGGCTCCAAGTGAACTGAAGCCAGTAAAAACAAAGAAATGAGAACATAATGTCTCAACAGGTGGAAATTTTCCTGCCACGTTTTATCATGTGAAATCAAACATGCTGGAAAGCCAACTGCTTTGGGATTCATTGTCCCGGAGTTACCAGTTCAGGTTTATGCTTGTGCCAGACCCCATTAACTTTCATTTGAGTTTGCAAACAACCTCTTAATGCGTGTCAAACCGAGGTGGCAACTCCAAACCATTGGAGTAATTGTTAAGGTCAAGTGTGCGCAGAGAAAGATGGCTCTCTGCCAGACGGCTGAATTTGGCTTCTGCACTCCATCTGTGACTGGGGACGTTGGTTAGAGGCTATCTCTGTTGTACACACGCTTACTCTTCCTTCCTTTTTAACCTCTGGGGGGGTTTAACTATCAAGTGGCTGGGTCAAATCAAGAAAATACATGCAAGTCTGGGCTGGTGTATGGCGCAGATGATGCGTGGAAAGTGGTTAAGAAACAGCTTCAATCTTATCTGTGGGAAGGACATGTTTGCCTTTATTTCGCAAGGAGCCCAGTTCAGAAACTGAATTCAATGTGACTTTCAATAGGTTATTTTGCGGGCAGCCTTGGAAGGTCTGATCGTTATTTGCAGTCCCTTCCTAGAAGTTATTTTCCTTGCTAGCTTGACTCTCTGATGTCTAAGTGCTTGAGGTGTTTCTGGTGTCTACCGGAAGGCACTTCTCAGGTTGAAAGTGGATTTAGGTTACGTGTGTACTTACTAGGTTGTTTCGACTGTGGTTACTAGCCACATTGAGCTTCCGAACAGCTTTTAGTGGCATCGAACACAGAGCAATTAAAATGAGTGCTGAGAACAGTGGGTGCTCATGGTATCGCTATGGTGGCCTCTGTTTCCTGGGCACAGCAGAAAGCGGTTGCACAGTGTGAGCTTTCTCACACTGAAGTAGAAGACTTCAGCCATGTCTTTCTGGGATATGCACAGTTAGCTGCTCTTACGTGTTTGTGTTGTCATAAAATTCTTATTGCAAATTTTTCTTTCTTCTTGAGAAAAGTATTGGCTGGATGGTTTGAGGGTCTGATGCCTCTTTTTACATCTACGTCTGCTCTGGGCTGTATGTTGCAGCTGCTGGAGGCTGAAATCTCACCTCCTCTGAGTTTTAATGATTGCAGACTAATGGACCAAAGCATTCCTCCACCTGTTTGGTGCTGGGGCTCACCCCGGTCTTGTGGTACAAGACAATTGGTTCTGTCCACAGAGTTGGCGACTTGTGCCATGAATTTAATCATGTCTCTAACTTGCTTTGTGCCATCTGCTCTCTTTGCAGAGCAGACATGACTGTTTCTCTTCTTTAACTTAGCTGCAGGTCTCTTATCTCCTAATGTCTGCTCCAGCGAGAGCTGGAATTAGAGAGGTTTCTGCATAGTGCAGTTTGAAAATAGAGTCCTTCCTGGCTGGCCTGAAAGGCTTCTCCTGGCACGTGGTGTGTTTATGCTATCTGGATCCCCGGGCTTGACTCGAGAGAGCTGCATTCTCCTGCTTGTCTGCCTAGTGTGGAGCTTGGCAGGGAGCAGAGGCATGCCTGTCAGCATGAAGTCTGCAGCGCTTGTGCTGCAAGAGGTCTGGGATCCTTGCCTGAAGTGCAGTCCTGATGTTCAAGGAGTGGGACATAGCAGGGAAGAGGTTTGTTTTGAGCATTTTTGTGACCTGCTGCCAGCCGGGGACTGACTTCTGTGACTGTCAGCTGCTCGTTTTTGCTTTGCTTTCCTCACCGGTAAAATAGGTATGATGCTTCATTGGGAGGCTGAAGTTTTATGCAGTGTGGGCTAAAAGACACCCTGTGACTAAAAAAATGCTGGAGTAAATGCAGCAAGTTATCCCAGATATTACCCAAACAGATAGGTAGAGTAGAAGCCCTGTAGTCTGACAGTCCGCTGCCTTGGGTGTGCTTTTTCCACTCTGCTCCTTGAGTGTAGTGCTCTGCTAATGGCAGGCTGCATACAGAATTCTCTTTACACCTCCAGATCTTCTGCGTAGCCAGGAGAGGCTGTGCAGATGGTATATGGAAAAATACATAATTCCATATGCTGTAAAAATAACTGTCCTGCTCTGCAACGGGGTCGTGTGAAGGCCAAATATGTGCAGCGGATACAGTCCAAATTTTCAAGCATGCAATGGACTACTTTCTCGAAGAGGCAATTTTACCGAAATTGATGTAGCAAGCTCTAATTTAGTCCATTGCTGCTCTATTGTGGGTGAGCATCTGTCCTAAATTTGCTTGAATGGCAGATGAAGCACTAAATATGCTTCATAATGGCTCTGTCTTACGTATGGATGTTTTCAAATGCATTAGCGTCCTGCTATGAACTGGCTATAGGCTGGCAAATTGTTTCACTCTGCATGGTGTTTACTGGCGAGAGAGCAGCCTGCTGTGGGTTACTTTTCTGAGCCTGGTAATAGGAGCTGGATAAAACTGAGTATGTATCAGATTTGCAGGCCTTGTTCCTCTAACCTCTTGAACTGCATTTGAGAGTTTTAAAGTCCTCAAACACTTTTTGGCCCGTTGTGCTGGACAGAAAAGTATCTTTCCTGTTTTGATCTCAGCCTGTGCACAAGCTGCAATGCTCTCTTTCTGGTGGCAAGTGACATTTGATTGTTACAATAAAAGCTTCATGTTCTCTTAGCAGCAGGCTCCCAGAAGGATTGAGAGGAACTGGGACATCTTTGATCTGCTACCATCCCGCACATCTTCCCAGGGGTCGGTTCTTCTGAATCTTACTTTATGCTGTCAGTGCATCTCTGCGTTGCCTGAGTGCGCTGGGGCTATCGAATTCAGGGCAGTGATCCCTGACCTCGGGGGCCAGTAAATGCTCACAGCCATCGCGTTTATTGTAAGACTCCTCTGCTTGGTAAAGTGCTGCTGGTAGCGTTTCCTGGCTGTGCATTAACACAGCTTCTGCAGATGCCAGGTAGTGCGTTTGCATCCTGGTATTGATCCATTCTGGCTGGTTAATTGGCCAGCACCCTGGAGGGTCCCTCGCTTGCGAATGATTAGGAAACTGCTCAGACAAAGCAGGTGAGGTTTATTAGCATAGCACTAATGTAGCACTTTGGTGGGCAAAGCAGAGGATGGGAGCACAAAGTATGTGTTTCTTAGACTTGCGTGCTGGGGTCCTGCAGGCTGGTGCCATGATACGTGCCACAGGCCATCTTCTGCTTTCCTTCCTCCTGAAGTTTGCATCGGCCTCCTGCGGGGCAAGTGTATAGCTGTTCCGTGACAGATGGGCTTCTGAGAACCAGTTTGACTTTCTGAGCTGATCCACAAGAGACCCATTGCCTGTGCCCCTGTGTCCAGCTGGCACCGGTGGGAGTCGTTCAGCCAGTGCACGAAGTCTCTGGGCTGAGTGGTCCTGGGCGCTGCTGTGCAGGTTGGGATGGAGCTGCCTGGGTAGTGGTGGCCGAGGCTGTGGCATGCCAGTCTGTCTGGATTCTAACTGTGTAAAGTTGTCTAACTCAGAAGATATCATCAGTATGCATAAAACTTAGTGTGGTGTGTTTTCCTTACTGACACAACTGCCTGATTTGCTGCTGGTGGTGGTAACGATCTTCTCATGTGGCCATGACATCTGGCTACAGTCATGTGGCAGCATTTGTCAGGGTGACTCTGAAACCTGTTTCACAGACTTGTGGTACTTTTGGAATGTCCTTTTTACTATCAAAGACTGCAGTGAATGTTTAGAGGGCTGAACATTTGCAGTCTTCAGCAGCGTGCTGAGGTCTGAGCTCCAGATTGTGAGTGTTGATACCTGCAGACCTCAAGTCCTGCTGGTACGTGATTCATTCCTGTTTGAGAAACAGGTTTGCTTGCTGAGGGCTGAATGTAAACTTCAGCAAACGCGGTCAGGACACTTGCTAGAACAAGGTGACCTTTTTGATTTGTAGTAGTGCCTGTGGCTTCTCTGAAGGGCAAGAATAGCAAGATGAGCTTAATACTGGGAAACAGTTCTGCGTACTCCTGTTTTCTGGTGCTCATGGAGGTTTGGCTGGTTTAACACTAAGCTAGCAAGCTGTCCCTAGATGCTGCAACATCCTTAAATTAAGTGAGACTGCAGCCTTAAAGAGGAAATGTGGGAGGAGGTTGGTGACTTAGCTGCAGGTCTCAGGAAAGAGCGAGTTTCCCAGTTGGAGTGTCTCAGGTGGACAAGTCTGTGTCCTGTTTTCTTGCACGACCTGGCTGCTGTGGGGTCGCAGGAGTCCTCAGCGGTGAGGGAGACATCGCTGCCCTCCCAGATCAGGAGAGTTTCCTGAAGGTGACTTTGTGCAATTCACTGCGTGCTGTCACCATGTCACACCTTGTCAGACTTTCTGCTAGGGCTGCTCTAAATGTCAAATAAATGGAGACCTTCAGATAAGGTGTTGGAGGAAAAGAGCAGCCTGAGGAAGTAGAGAAGGGGAAGCATTGCTCTTGTCTCGTCTAGAGTTTGCTAAGATTTTTGTGGGAGAGCAGCTGCGTGGTCCTTGAAACTTTGGATGTGCAGATTCAAGCTGCCACCTCCCAGGCTGATAGTCTGGTGTGTCCTTTCGTACCAGAGGCCTGAAGCTCACTTTGGGTAGAGTAACGTCTCTTGCAGGAAAACTACAAATCTAAAGGTGGCTTGGAGCACATAGCAAAGCACTCGGCAGCAATAATGTTCAGACTCCAGTGTGCCTGCCCTGGCATCCAGGATTTGTAGTGTCTGGAAAATGTCTTCACAGTGAAATGAACCCTTATGAATTTTCAAGTGCTGTGCTGCTGAGCAGAGCAGTAAGACTGAAGGGACTGTCATCTTTGAACTGCCTGCAGCTGATTTGAACGGCCCAGTGTGCTGGTTACTGGGAGAAACAGCTCAGTCTCCCCCAGCGCAGGCTCTTGCCATGATCTGATCTGACTTTTCTCCTTAGGTTGTTCACTCGGGAGGATGGCATTGTGCTGAGATGCCGTGGGGGGCTGAAGAACAGGGAAAACTCTGCATCTTGTGGAAAGATGTCTGTACGTTGCTCTTAGGACATCTCTCTGCCTCATTTTCTCAGGTGGGATGCAGGATTACAACTACGTGTGGGCCAACTGCTTTGAGATCACGTTGGAGCTGTCCTGCTGCAAATACCCGCCGACCTCTGAGCTTCAGCAGGAGTGGGAGAACAACCGGGACTCTCTCCTTGCTTTCATTGAGAAGGTAGTGTGGGCTGGGATGGGCATGGGGACAGCAGCTGTGAAACCCACGTGTCCGTGGTGGGCCGAGAGCACCACATTCAGTTGCTTTTGTGGCTTTGTTTGCTGCATGTGGTAACACAACTGCTGCAGTTGCTGCGCGGAGGTTGGTGGCTACAAAGGCTGCTGTGTATCTCTGTGGTTCTGCCACAGTTCCCACATCCTCCACAATAGCAGAGCTCTGCTGAGAGGGCCCCCGTGGGGTGCAGTGTTAGAGGGACCAATCGGTGCAGATCTTACGAGGTAATGCAGAGTACCTGTATGGCCTCAGAGCCATGAATTTCCAGTGATGTTCAAAAGCACCAGCACTGCTGAGACCTTGGCTTGCAGAGTCCTCTGCCAGGCTGTTTCCATGTATGAGTTGAGTAGGTGACAGTTTAGGCTGGGAAGGGAGGCAGCTGCATTTTGTTCCTCGGTGTGGTGGCCTGTAACCCTGCTATGTTCATACTGTTGTGGGCCCATGTCAATGAAATAGAGGATTTGTTAGGGAGGATCAGTTCTGAGATCTCGCTGCCCTCCCAGTACATGCTGGAATTCCTCTCCTTGCCATCTGGCCAAGCGCTGTCTGAATCATGGGCCCTTGTGTGTCTTTGCCTGGCAGCTGTCCTGCTCTTCTGCGTTTGGGGAAGGGCAGGGGGTATTGCTGGGGGGAGACGCAGTTCCCCTGATGTTGCCTGTCTTCAGCCAGGCTCTTGCATTGTTTTCCTCAGGTCCACATCGGTGTGAAAGGCTTTGTCAAGGATGCAGTCACTGGAGCTGGCCTGGAGAATGCGACCATTGTAGTTGCCGGTATTGCTCATAATGTCACAGCAGGCAAATTTGGCGATTACCACCGACTGCTTGTGCCTGGGACCTACAACGTGACCGCAGTTGTAATGGGGTAATGTCTCTGTGGCAGCCTGCGTCCACGCTGCCAACTGCTCATGTTCCTTCACTTGATTTCTTTCCCCAAACCATCTCGTTGTGTGTTTAAGGGCCTTGGCTGGAAGCTGCAGCAGTAAAGGACTCCAGCTTAGAGCTGCAGCCATGTTTGTCCACCCCATGCCCTGCTGCAGCAGGGTGCTGTTGGATGTGGAGCATTTCTGTCACCTTTGTTTGATTGCTTGTTTGTGTCAACCTGCATCTTACTTTTTGGGAAAGGGAGAAAGTGAAGTAGTGTCACCCCAGTAAGAGTTTGTGTTGTCTCACGTCTGGGTGTGAATGTGTAGCTCGCCCTGTGATAACGGCTGTGGTTTCTTCCCTGGTGAGCGTGTAAACGGGAACCTGTGCCTCTGTGACACAGCAAGGCCAGCAGTGTAGTTGGGTCTGGTGGCAGTGGGATGGGTCCCGTCAGCTTGTTCGCTGGTGAATCTCTCACGTAGCTGTTAACATCGCAGTGTGATTGGGCTGCGAGGAGCAGGCTGGGGTGGTGGAGAGGCTGCAGGGGAGGTTGGCCTCTGTTCTGCAGAGCCTCCTTGCTGAAACCAGCTGGTTTTTCACAGTTACTCACCGGTGACTAGAGAGAACATCGAGGTGAAGGAGGGAGCTGCAACAGAAGTGGATTTCTCCTTGCAGCCAACTGTAATGCCACCAGCTCTTAACATCACGCAGTTCGCAGCAACGCCTGCTCCTGTCTCTACCATCACCCCCACGCCTGAGCAGGCAGAGGCCCCCAGGCCAACTTCTCTCCATCAACCCATCCAACCTGTGGACTTCCGCCACCATCACTTCTCAGACATGGAGATCTTTCTGCGGCGATATGCCAACGAGTACCCCAACATAACCCGACTCTACTCCGTGGGCAAGTCGGTGGAGCTGCGAGAGCTCTATGTAATGGAGATCTCAGACAACCCTGGCATCCATGAAGCAGGTAATGTGGGAGGCACTAGTGTGAGTTAAAGAGCATTACGGGGGATGTCTACACTGGTCGTGGAGCTCTGGGGACAGAAGGACCAAGGGGCTTCCCTGCAACAATGTCTGTCCTTTTTGATGTGAGCATAAGGGTAAATTTTAGGTATATGCCCTTCTGCTCTGCAGAAAGGCTCAAGAGCACAATGCTTGGGGTGGTGAGGTGTCTCCAGGCTTTAATTAGTGGTTGTAATTGTCTCTTTGGTGTGGCCATGTGTCTGCAGGCGAGCCAGAGTTCAAGTACATCGGTAACATGCATGGGAATGAAGTTGTGGGGCGAGAGCTGCTTCTAAACCTCATCGAGTACCTCTGCAAGAACTTTGGCACAGATCCTGAAGTGACTGACCTGGTCCAGAGCACACGGATCCACATCATGCCGTCCATGAACCCTGATGGCTATGAGAAATCCCAGGAAGGTATTGCTGTCTGCACTGAAACTTCTGTGGGGTTTCTAGCTCTGAGAACAAGCCTTTGGCTTCATGATACCTTTCAGAAATCTGGAAGCATTGCTGGAGCAGAAGTGCTCTCTGCAGAGGGAGGCTGGGAAGGGACTTGCTGTGGGATGAGTGGGTAGACGCCGCGCTGCAGGATGTGGGTGGTCGACTGATGATTGAAGTTGTTGGAGAGAAAACTCTTATGCCTCGCAGTGCTATATGCTGCCCCTGTTTGGGTCCCCTTATGGTTTGTGGCTATCCCAAGGCTTATTTTAAAAAAAAAAAAAAGACATTCCTTTGACACAGCTCATACTTGCTGTGCTTTGGTCCATGCTCTTAGTGACATGTGATGCGGGAGCCAGGCTGTCTGCAGAGCGCTTGTCCAAAGATAATACAGACTTTTATCGTGATGTTGAAATTGCAAAAACATCCTTCAGGGAAGTCCTTAAAACTGCGTGGCTCTTGCAGATTGGCAGAACAAAGTCTATCCAGAACAATTTTCTGGAACCAGAGCTCTGCTTGGGTTTAACAAAGAACTTGTCCAGCTGGTTTGAGCTCTGAGGTTTCTGCGGTCGTGACATCCGGCTGCTGGGATTGTTCATGGTTCGCTGCCTTTCTGCTAGCTGTGGTCTGACTGGCACTGAGAGCCTGTGCAAACATCCGCTGAAAGGGCCCTCGGACACCTCCATGCATAGAGAAGGAAGGAGGAGAGCCTGAGGGTCCCATTACTCTGGGATGTAGGAAGCCAGCGCTGTTGTGCTCTCTGCTGTTTTCCATTAATTGATAGTTGTAAGCTCTAGTAAAGAGGATGAAGCCTCTGCACTGAAGTGGGAATTGGCATAAGGTGCAAGCTTGAACATGTGTTTAATTTTCAGGTGACAGAGGAGGTACCGTTGGCAGAAATAACAGCAACAACTATGACCTGAACCGGAACTTCCCAGATCAGTTCTTCCATGTGGCAGATCCTCCACAGCCAGAAACTCTCGCTGTCATGACCTGGTTAAAGACTTACCCATTTGTGCTCTCAGCAAACCTGCATGGAGGTACGGCGGCCAGACCGAGTGCCTTCCTTTGCACTGAGGTTCAAGGGATGGGGGTTTGCAGGGCTATCTCCCTGGTGTTCTAGGTGTGAATGGAGGAGCTCTTGCAGAGGGCTCACTGCCCTTGGCACTGCTGTGAAATGGCAGGAGCGAAGGCAGCCAGGTTCCTGCAACAGGGGTAAGACCATTTCCAAAGGGCCTACACAAAGAATAAACCCAACCTTTTGTTGATGCTGCTGGAAGATGGATCGGAAGCTGGAAAGAGAAGTTGAAAATCATGTCCCCGAACACATTTGTAGGGAGTTGAAGAGGCTGCTGTGAGGATCACAGCCACTTCTCTGATGGGTGCACGTGTGTTGGGGAGTAGCTAGCTTGTCACCTGTTGGGAGATGGGAATGGTTTCTTGTCAGCGGCTGTTCAGCAGCTGGGTCTGGGAATGTGATAGTGCTGTGGCTGTTAGAGGCTTCATAATATTTATAGAATTAAGGGAAGGAGATGTAATCCTGAAGGTTCCCTGCCTTGAATTGCATGACGGAACTATGAAATTTGCTGTAATTTAATTATCTTTTTGGAGTGATCTAAATTAAGTCTCTATTACAGCTTATTCCCTAGACAGTTTGTCTGCTGGCTTGTAGCTGTGGTAACTTGCAGGTGGTTGCTTTGTGCTGGCACATTTAATTTCATAGTGCAGAAGTACAGTGTGCGGGTACGAGGGAGCTGGCAGGTCTCCAGCAGCGGTGGTGTCTGGGGTTCCATGGTGCTATTAGTAAAACTTGCTTAGGGAAAGCTTCAGTAAGCCAAAGATGTTATAATCTGACAGTGGTTGCAATAAACTGCAGAAGGCTGAAAAACTACAGCGGTTGGGCCGAGGGTACCATGCATGTTCTAGGAAATTCTTCCCCTTGGTTTCTCTCCTCTGTGAAAGCGATTATTATGGGGTTGTGCTCATCCCTCCTGCACGTAAGAGCAAAACCTTTGATGTATCATAGCTTGGGCTCACCTTCCCAATTGAGTGTGGTCTTAACTCTTCCTGTGCTTTTGTTGTCTCTTCTAGCTGCTGGGCTTAATGCTTTGTTTAATGCCAAGTCTTGAGAAACAGAAGACTTGACACTCTTTGGAAAAAAACTTCCCCTATTAGGCTGAGGGATCACTTGGAAAGCATGCGAGTACGAGTCAAAGCTTGTTTCCCCTGCAGGTTCTCTGGTGGTTAATTACCCCTTTGATGATGATGAACAAGGAGTAGCCATATACAGTAAATCCCCAGACGATTCTGTGTTTCAGGAACTGGCACTTTCCTACTCCAAGGTAACTTTAATGGGAAAACAGGCACATCCTGCTGGGTTAATCCTGGTGCTGTCGGGAACCTCCTGAGCGGCTGGTGGAGGAGGGTGCAGGTGCTGTGGGCGCCTGGTGTTGCAGGCACAGGAGAAGGGTCCTGCGGGAGGCTCTCGCTCCGTTAGTGGATGGTTCTGTCGCAGGCACTGTAGCAGGAGTGCCCTGTGCAGGCACAGGGGCCATACGTGCTGAAGGGTGGTAGAAAATGCTGAAACCACGGGCCGGGAGGAGAGCAAGGGGATGTCTGTAGGTTGTGGTTGGGTGTGGGTGCAGTGTCTTTGTGCTGCAGCCATACAAACGTGTGCCTGCGTGAACCTCTGTTTGGTAACCCCAACGGGTGACTAATGTTAGAACAAAAGTGCTGGTGGCTGTAGAGTGCGGAGACTCGGCTACACATGTTGCATCTTGTTTTTTAGGAAAATACAAAGATGTATCAGGGCAGCCCTTGTAAGGATATGTACCCCACTGAGTACTTCCCGCATGGCATCACTAATGGGGCTCAGTGGTACAACGTGCCAGGTAAAGTAGACCCTAAGTCTCTTGCATAGTTTACCTTCAAGTTAATGCATGCGGGTCTTAAAGAATTTAATCTGATCAGTCACAAACTCTGCATTGGTCAACCCAGATTACTGGGACTCACGTTTCTTTTATAACCTCTTAATGTACCCAGATAAAGTTATCCTGAGGGAAAGAATTTATAATGTAGTTTTTCTGGCTATGTGAAATGCTTTCATAAAATTTTACAGCAGTAAATTAGCATGAAAGGTATTTACAAGAAGGATGGATATTTGTCTGCTATTGGCATCCCTTCAAATCTTGAATCTCACCGATGTAAAAGCCTTCTCTCTCCAGGTATAAAATGCATGCTGTAGTTTGTACTTCATCTTTCTCTACTGTCTGATTTTTTTTTTTTTTTTTTTGAGCTACAGTTGAGGTAGTTGAGGTACAGTTGCCTTCAGGAGACCTTGTCAAAACTGTTTTTACATTCCTGTTGTAGGTGGGATGCAAGACTGGAATTACTTACATACAAACTGCTTTGAAGTGACCATTGAGTTGGGCTGTGTGAAATATCCAAAAGCTGAAGAGCTGCCAAAGTACTGGGAGCAGAACCGCCGATCTCTCCTCCAGTTTATGAAACAGGTGAGACACTTTGACCCCAAGCAATTGTGTGGGCTGCCTCAGGGGTTTGCATTAGATGTGCTAGAAAGAACAGACTAATCTGTGGGCTGAAGCAAGTGCTGCTTCCTGGCCAGACTGGCTACCCGCTCCACAGAAATCATCCCCATCAGAACATAGCTTGACTCCTCCTCTCCCCTCCTCAACATACTAAAAATCTGTATGGAAAGAGCAGCCAGGTGATGCAGGTGTGGGCTTTTTATTTACCACTGCCTTGGTTTTCCCTAGGCTGGAGTGGCCCCTGTGTGCCATTCCCATCTGAGTCAGGGCTGGTGGTGGTGCTGCGCACATGGGGCACACAAACAAAGGTGTGGAGCAAAGAGTGCTGGGGTGGCACCCTGAGCCAAACAATTGCTCATTGTACTCATCAGGTGATCTTTGTCCACGCCAGCTGCTGGCGAGTCTCACCCGAACCCTTTTGGAACATGATGCTTCTCTGGGAATGCTGAGCCTCCTGGGCTGGGAGTTGGTGGGATCTGGGTGTCAGTGCTCCCACAGTGCTGTGTGGGGTGGGGGCAGAGCAAGGAGTGGCACTCAGTGGGGCTCCGGGTCTGTGCGCAGGTTCACCGTGGCGTCTGGGGATTTGTGCTGGATGCTATGAATGGAAGGGGTATTCTCAACGCCACCATCAGCATTGCTGACATCAACCACCCAGTGACCACCTACAAGGATGGAGACTACTGGCGCCTCTTGGTCCGAGGGACGTACAAAATCACAGCATCTGCCCGAGGGTGAGCGAGCCATAGTACAAGGAGCAAACAGCTGCACGACTGACTTCCCAGTCAGGAGTGGTCCCATCAGCTCTGCCTACAGCAGATGTAGGCATGGGTGTTTCTCCTGCCCTCTGGTCTGTGCAGAATTAGCAATGTGATGTTACCCTGGTATCAAAGACTGTTTGCCTGGCACTGGTGTACAATCCAAATCTTCCCTTGTTTGGAGGTGGTGCGGGGAAGGAGTTGATAACCTAATGTCTTTAGGGGAAATTCTCTTGCAGGCAGCTGCCCACAGAAATGACTTCATTGCTTCAACTGCTGCCAATACCTTTGGGTTAAAGCAGCCTGACTTGTCCTGCCAGCGTGCCTCATAACCCTGCAATACCTGAGCCAAAAGTAGCTGGGTGCTGTGTTAGGCCCTGAGCTGCTCCCTGTCCTCGTGCCATTCCCATGTCCCTTCGAAGTGTTCTTGCTTTTTTTTTTCTTTTTTTAATGCTTCTCCATTTTGACTGGGGAGCAGTAGCAGTCCCATGTGAGGGTCTAGTCAGGAAGGATGGTGGCTTGTTGTGTGAGGCCTTGAAGCCCTAATATTTCTTTGTGTCTTCCCTGGGCAGATATAATCCGGTCACTAAGACAGTGGAAGTTGGCAGCAAAGGTGGGCTGCAGGTCAACTTCACTCTTTCACGGACAGACATCAAAGTGGAGGAGGGGAAGGTGCCAGTCTTGAACACCCCAGACACCAGCGACCCCAGCGAGAAGGAGTTTGAGACCCTCATCAAAGACCTCTCTGCTGAGAACGGCCTGGAGCGCCTCCTGCTTACCTCCTCTGGGGATGTCTCTCCTTACCGGTACCGCCCTTACAAGGACCTCTCCGAGTTTCTCCGAGGCCTCTACCTGAACTACCCGCACATCACAAATCTCACCAGGTGAAAACTCAAAGCAGCAGTGCTCAGCTCCTCCCTGAGCAGCAGCCTGTGGTAGGGAGGTAGTGAAATGACGAGCCATGAACGCAGTGCAGAGATGGGCAGCTCGTCCCACCCCTTCCTGTGGTGCTTGAGTTGAAGGGAACCCCACGTAGAAAGGCATGGTGGCAGAGCACTGGCTGCAGGGGCTCCCAGGTGCATGCGTGTGCTTTTTCCTGAGACATCGTTTTACTGGCTTAAACCTGGGGTGCTGTTGGTTCCCCAGGGGTGCCTGGGACTGGGAATATTCCCAGCATCGATATCCTAGGCTTCTGCAAATATCTCTGTTCCGTGCTCTTTATTCCCTCTTTTTTCCAAATCCTTTCTGATATCCACCCTGCTAAAGAATCCCCAGCAAAAGTGATCAAATTTGACTTACAAATCTCTCATGGCCTTTTTTGATTGTCTGCCTTCAGATTTTAATTCAATAGTGCGAGACATGTTTGAGTTAGCTTGCTCTGAGCCAAGGTCTCTGCCCTCCTGCAGGAGACCAGCTGTCTGCAGTCCTCTGCTTTCCTTTGTGACCTGTAGCGCTTACCTTCTGTCAGCTTTAGAAAGCACGAATTTCTTTGTCCCAGCGCCTCATTTGCTTGTTGTTACCAGGCACAACGTGCTCATGTGCTGTCCCCACTGGTGCCAAGGCTGCTTTTCTGATCTGTAGCCTCTATTGTCCGTCCAGTTGCATCAGCCCTGATTGTGTTCCCTGCTTTGCTTGCATTCAGTTTGCTAACTTAACGGCATGGCTGTAGCAGCAACTTCTGTGTTACTGGAAATAGGCCTGCTTTTGTCCTCTACACCGGGTGCTTTATAAATTAGTTTGATGTCCAGATGTATTCCGTTCTGAAGGAAAAAACAGAAAACAAACCAACACTGGAAGCACAGAGGCATTTAGCAGTTCCATGTTTATGGTGATGTTATAGGCTATATAGAGATAAATGGAGCATTGGTTGTCCTCTACATCTGGACCCGGATACGTTCTTACACAGATGCTTGTGTTCAAACTGATGTTCATAGTGAATTTGGTTCAGTGGTGCTGCAAATCTTCTCTCGCGATGTGGTTGTGTTTTGTGTGTCACTTGTCTTTGCAGCCTCCTCCTGGAGGATGGCATCTGTTCCTTTCCACATCAAGGATTGCTCCGTAAGGCCAGGCTAGGCGTGCGGCGCTCTTTCTGAGCTGACACTCTGTTTTCTCATCTTTTGGCAGCTTGGGTCAGAGTGTTGAGTTCCGTCAGATCTGGTCCCTTGAAATCTCCAACAAGCCCAACCAGTCTGAGCCTGAGGAGCCAAAGATCCGCTTTGTTGCTGGTATTCATGGAAATGCTCCCGTTGGTACAGAGCTGCTCCTGGCACTGGCGGAATTTCTTTGCATGAACTACAAGAAGAATGCTGCTGTTACAAAGGTGAGAAGCCAATGCGAGGGACCATCTTGGAGCCCTCCAGTTATATCCTGAGAAGACAGTGCTCACTGGGACAGACTTGTCTCGTTAACAGTGGGTTGCAGTAATCCGACACATAATGGGGAGGTGTTGTGAAATCCACGGGGCCAGTGGGAACCTCTGACTGCTGATATCAATATAAGCAGCAGATCCTAGGATGAGATCCAGACAAATGAGATATACAGAGAATGAACCCTGCTAATTGCATTTATGTACTGTTTCTCGTCCTTTTCTTCAGCTGATCGACAGAACACGGATCGTGATTGTGCCTTCCCTGAATCCAGATGGACGTGAGATAGCGCAGGAGAGAGGCTGCACATCAAAGATAGGCCAGACTAATGCTCATGGCAGAGATCTGGACACAGACTTCACAAGTAAAGCAAACTAAAGCAAAGCAATGTGTAGCGTCCCTGTAGAAATGCAGTCTGCTGTAGCAGTCTCCTGCTAGCTGCTCTAGGGTTGGGTGTAGTTGTTTGCTTACAGGGTCTACCTGTGAAGGGAGCAGCACTCCTGCCCTGGAGCCCAGACAGCACAGCTGCTGGGAAGCTTCCAAAGCTTGGATCCCCCTTACAGATGGTAATTTGCAGCCCCTTATTTGCAAAGACAAGACAAAGCAGAGCTTTTTAGGAATAGTCCAGAGGTTGGACGACACCTAATGCATTTTTCCTGTTAATAGATTTCTTTCAAACCCCCATTTCTGGGGGGAAAAAAAAAAGCCCTCTGTTCTTGCTTCTTGGAAACAGTCTCCTTTTTTCATGCTTTTCTGGTTTCCATGTAACTGCCTGCTGTTTCCATAGCACCGTGTCAGTGCTGTGCCCACCCTTCCTGGGGACAAACGAGGTGTTCTGTCTGGCCAGGTTTGGCTGGGATCACCCCAAATGCTTTCTTAAGAAAATGTCCGTTCAGTGACATTGAGGAGAGCAAACACACACAAAATACCCTCTGCATCACAAAAGCAAATAGCTTGGGGAAATACTGATGCGTCATGTTTGTTTAGCTTTGCAGATGAATTCCCCCTGTGGGCAATGTGGACTAGGTGCTTTGCTTGATCTGTCAGGTGCATCTGCTGAGATCTAACAAATACCTTTTAATACATGCAGCAAACTTAATTTCAGACATAAACAAAGAATGTACTTCTGCTGGCCTCTCAAATAGCAGAGGAAACTATTGTCAATTCCCTTTTCTATTTGTTGTTCCGATTTACAGGCAATTACTCCCGATACTCGGGGACACGAGAGCCTGAGACCAAAGCCATCATAGAGAACTTGATATTGAAGCAGGATTTCAGCCTCTCTGTTGCGCTAGATGGAGGATCTCTGCTTGTCACTTACCCTTATGATAAGCCAGCGCAGACAGGTATGACTGACTCCTCCAGGGCCTTGCATGCATAGTTACCCTCGGGCTGTCTCTGCAGAAGTTCATGTGAGCAACCACATCGTCTAAGAGCTTCCTGCGCTGGTGGTGTTCTGTAACCTCCTTGTGTGTTCAGCCTTTTGCACCTGGAGCTGACAGTCTGCTAAGTAAAGCTATAAAACCTCACAGGATTCAGCTAGGGATCAGAACACTTACCATTTCCATTCCTACAACAGTATTTCAACCTTTCCTCTGCCAAAGCCAGTATAAAATCTGCTTTTGATACCACCCCTTAGTGTTAGAGGAAATATGGAATACCCCTGAAACAATGTGTGTCCCTATTTAATACAGGATCATGGGCTTAGAATGGGTCTCTGCCCCTCCAGTGAATAGAAGTTGCGCTCTAAGTCTCACATTTCTCTCTGTAGTGGAGAACAAAGAAACGCTGAAGCACTTGGCATCTCTGTATGCAAACAACCATCCGCTGATGCATTTGGGCCAGCCAGGCTGTCCAAATAAGTCGGGTATGTTTGGTTGAATCCTTTAACCCCCCGTCCCGGCAGCTTGTGCTCCACTCTGCTAGGGGCAGATCTGTCTGACAGCTGTGTTCCTGCTCTCACAGATGAAAATATTCCTGGTGGCGTGATTCGTGGCTCTGAATGGCACAGTCACTTAGGAAGTATGAAGGTACTTCATCACGGCATAATTTTCCATCTTTGCTAAACAAGCATTAAAAAGTGTCTTTATTCTTATGTCCGGACAAAACTTCCCCACCTCCAGATGCACTTTGCAAAGCTTTTTAAACACTGCTTCTTTTGTTGTAACTGTGGTTTTGGTTTTTGCAGGATTTCAGCCTTATGTTTGGTCGTTGTCCCGAGATCACCGTTTACACCAGCTGCTGTTACTTCCCAAGCGCAGGGCAGCTTCCTGGCCTGTGGGCAGACCACAGGAAATCTCTCCTTAGCATGCTCGTGGAGGTGAGCCGCAGTCTGTGGGAGGAAATTCTGGCAAGGAGTGAAGGTAGCGGGGCTGGGGAGGGGGAGAGGAAGAGAGCAGTATGGAGAGTCTGTGTGGTTTTGTTGGTGCTATGTAATTACAGATGGTCAAAATTTAGACTGCACGAGGAATGGACTGAACAGAGGCAGTGAGTGACCAGGAAATGTGTTGATGTGAGAGTTAAACATCTGTGCTGTTTTGCCTCATGGTGGGCTGAGCAGTCCTTGCAGTATTCTGCACTTATTATTATGAGGGTCAGGAATGGAGAATATGCTGTGTTTTGAGGGGAGGATTAGATCCCATTTTAGTTACAAATGTGTAACTGAACGTGAAGTGTTTGAAATGCTTTATTTCAGGTTCATAAGGGAGTCCATGGGTTTGTCCAAGACAAGAACGGCAAGGCAATTTCTAAAGCTACCATTGTTCTTAATGAAGGTTTGAGGGTCTATACTAAAGAAGGTGGCTATTTCCACGTGCTGTTGGCTCCAGGTCTGCATAACATCAACGCGATAGCTGATGGGTACCAGCAGAAACATGTCAAGGTATGTAAATGTCGGTATCGGAGATCTTCCTCCCACTCCCTGTCATATAAAGGCACCCCGAATTTGGCCTCCACCTCGTTGGCTGTGTTTAGCTGCTGATTATGTGCCCAGGGTAATTGTTTTCTGCCTTGATATAATGGATGGAGAAGAATTTCCCAGCACAGTGGTGGTGTTTTGGGCAGTAGCTTTTCTTTCCATGGCACATGCCAAAGACAAGTGCCTGGTCCTGCCCTGGTCAGCAAGTACCTCTTTTGTCTGGACACCTAAGAGAGGTGCAAGCTTTGAAACAGTCTGAGCTCTGGTATCTTTCTGCAGGTCTTTGTACGTCATGATGCACCCAACTCCGTGTTCATCGTGTTTGACACGGAAAACAGGGTATTTGGGCTGCCAAGGGAGCTGGTTGTAACTGTTGCAGGTAAAGTGACACTTTTAATTAAAGCTTTGAGCTTTGCTTTCTGTACTGGTTCATGGTGACAATGACCCTTCTCTTCACTGTACTGGAAAAGCAGCCTGCAGACTTAAGCCTTTCGCTGCTTTTCCTCCTGAACACGTGCTTGTCCTTGCAAACTGGTGCAACAACCCTTGGATCTGATGATGCTGGGCTGGCAGGTGGGAGGGAGGGAGGAAGCAGAGAGTGTTGCAGGGGTCTGAAGTGTCCAGAATGGACTTTGAGATGCCTGGAATGGAGAGAGCCTGTTTGTGTGTAAAGCTGGGACCAAGGAGATCTTGCTTCGTCCTCAAGGTTTCTCTTGAATGGTGTGGCACCATGTAAGCGTTAAGAGATTTTTTTTTTTTTTTGTCGAGGTGGCAGCTGCTGGGGAGGTTAGAGTTTATACCCAGTGGTCTGCAGGGGAGCTCAGCGATGCTGTCCTAGATTGTGAGCACAGAAAATAAAGCTAGTGCAGCCCTGCTCTGGGAGCCCCTCTCTTGCATGGCATGTCTTCTGTGGCCCAGGAGGAAGGAGCAGGGTCACAGAGAAGCGAGGAAAGCGGTTGTGACTGTAGAAGGGAAGAGAGGTGGTGGCAAGTCTAGGAGCCTCTGGGGTGGGGCAACATGGCATTAACTTTAATGTCTTCTCTCTGGCAGGTGCAAGTATGTCTGCTCTGGTCCTCACCGCCTGTATCATCTGGTGTGTCTGCTCGATTAAGTCCAACAGACACAAGGATGGCTTCCACCGCCTCCGGCAACACCATGATGATTATGAGGACGAAATCCGCATGATGTCCACGGGCTCAAAGAAGTCCCTCCTGAGCCATGAATTCCAGGATGAAACAGACACTGAAGAAGAAACATTGTACTCCAGCAAACACTGACACCTCCCAAGCAGGAAAGGAGGTTCCCATGGACCAGAGCCGGTGGCCGGGGGGCGGTCCCTGTGGTTCAGTTTTGAAACATTAGCTTGCAGGATGTGTCCTCCAGAGGTGGGGGTGGCAGCTCCCAACTTCCCTCTGCTGTTTGCTCTGTTCCTATGTACATGCAAATCAGTGGGTGTTGGAGGCTGTGTTACATGGCTTGTTACATTTTTTTGGGTCAAGATCTGGAGGTTCACATGAGGTTGTTTGAAAGGCAACTTAACGGGGTGGCCAGCAGAGCTCCTAGCACTTCCCCAGCATCTCGACACAGTGAGCAGATGGTGGGGAAGTGCCCCAAGACCTGCGTGGGGTCGTAGTTACAACACTCCAAAGCAGTTTCTCTACCTGTTTTGATTTAGTGTTTTCCACTCTGTAATTGGGGGAAGCTAGATCTTGACTTGACTCCACATTGTGCAGAGCAGCCCTTGGAAAAAGACTGTACTTGGTTCTCAGCTGCTCCTTTGGAGCTTTTCCCCACCATGAGGTGCTGTGGCCTGCTATGACCTGCAGTGGTTGAGGAGCACCTCTAATGTGTTGCTAGTTCCAGGCAGTGACTTGGTGTCACTGGGGGAGATTACATCCATTCTTGGTGTGAACTGGAGAAAGAAACAAATGTCAGAGCTTCAATGAACTCTGACAAAGTTCAGCTGCTTGCCAACTCCACACTACTGCTGTTCCTGACTTCTGGGGAAAAAAGAAACTTCATCCCCATCACCCCCAGTTGCTTCTTGTTTGTGTAGTAGACTTGACCTTCGGGGTCTCATGTTAGCATTACAACAGCACAGTGTCTGGAAGAGCAACTCAAGGTTGTTCTCAGCAAATGGATAAACTGATTGTGGTGGATACTGTAGAAAAGCAATCAGTTACTGACTCCTCCTGACCAGTTTTGCTCAAGTCCATCACTATTCAGGAGGAAACAGTGAAATCTGACCACTGCTTTCTATTTGAGCATTCTCGGAGCAGCAGGGAGAGGTCATGGGAGTCTCCATGGCCCAACTTCAGTTTTAAATTTTGAAGAAAACCTTCACCATTTGCCATTGTCCACCTAATGCCATCTGGTGATCAGAGCGCTTTGGAAACTCCCTGTCATCAAGCTCTGGTGATGGTAGGCATCAAATTAGCCTGCTGGCTTGGCTCTGTTCTGCTACAGCATCCCTGAAGTGTGTAGCAAGAGCTCCACCTGCTTGTGTGTCTGCAGTTGTGTCCGTTGCTGCGGCGGTGGCTTGGGTGCAAGGCGTGAGGAAGGGCTGAATGGCTGTGCTGAAGGAGAAAGCCAAATTCGGTTTTGTAGCACTTGGCAAGAAGTTGGAAAGTGGAGCTGCAGCTCCAAGACACATGAGACTTGTGGGGAATAGAAGGGATGCCCAGAAGGGAAGAATGGCTTAAATGTTTGATTTCCAAAGCCTTTATGCATCTCTGAATTCCTGTGCTTTCTGGGCAGAAGGCTGGGGTTAGAATAGGCACTTATTTTCTTGCTGCTCATTTTCTTTTTTAATTCTTGCCCCACTGACCTGAGCTCCAGGGCACAGGAGCCTGGCACAGCAACATCTTAGGCATCTAGTTTGCCCTGAGCTGATGTGTTCTCCAGCAGCTTGGGGAGATCCACTAGTGAAACCTGCACATGGTGTCTGTGGAGGGTGTTTGCACCCAAATGTGACAGGGTCTGTTCTGCAGAGCCTGGTCTCTAGGGGAACAGTGCAGCAGGTCCCCTGTTGAAGACTTCTAGGCCCCGTCTCCTGGGGAGGGAGCTGTTCCTCACCTCTGCGGTGGTAGATGCCCTTCCAGAACCACGTGCCTGTGGCAATGCTGCCATGCTGGTCGTCTTGGCAGCTGCATGCTGTTTTTGTGCAGCTATTTGGAGGGACAAAGCTAACCCTTAGTCACCAGTCTACCTTCCTCCCTGTTCCACGGGGAATTACATTGCAAGAAGACGTGGTTGGGGAGGTGTGCTGGGAACAGGGAGATGAAGCTGACCGTTCCCCCTGCTCCTGTCCCACATCACTGTGGTGTGAAAGAGCTGCTTTTGTCTCCATTCTGCAGGAGCCGTGAACATCCCTGTGCCAGCTCCCAACCCATCATGCTGAGCAGGGGATGGGGTTTCGTCCTGGGCCATGACCCTCTTCCACGTGTAATGGGCTGCAGCACACCAGCACGCAATAGCGTTAACCCTGTCTGATCTCCAAACTTTTCCTGCTTCTGAGGGCTTTAATGAGAGACATAGCTGGGGTTTTTTTATTAAAGTTGAGTTTGCAGGTGGCTCTTAGGGCTCTGTTTGGGCTTTGCTTGCTCTGGCAGCAGGTGTTGGATAGAGCTGGCCTTGCTTTGTCCCACTAGCAATAAGTCTCGTTAGGAATCGGCCCTTTCCCTCTGAGTGCATTTTGCAATTAGCTTGGAGTAGGTGCATATTTTTACGGTGAGTGGATTTGAGATGTTTTGCGGAAGTGCGAGACTTTTCTACACAGCAGGACCAGGTGGGGCGTCTGGCTCTTGCTCCATGGTTGGAGCCGCAGCAGGTAAGCGCTGGGGCTGTTTGTCACCAGTTTTGGGAAGGCAAAAGTGGCCTCCCCTTGCCGTCTGTCTGTCCGTCCATCTGTGCACCCGCGCTGGTTCTGGCAAGGAGCTGGTGTTCGCCCCCCTCCCTCGGGTGCTTGTCCCTGGAGCGTGTCGGTCCGTGCACTGTGCCTTCAAATGTACATTTTTAAAAGGGACTTGAATCCCCTTCTCCTGGAAGGGAGATGGCGTGGCGTGAGGCGAGGCCTGGCTCTGCCCTCAGCCGGGCCCTCTGTTTTTTACCTGTATACTGAGATCCAATAATCTGTATAAAACTATTTTGATGTCCACCTGGGTTGTCTCGTTCTTCCTCTAACGGACAGTTGGGGCTGGGGGCTGTCAGGAGGACGCTGGGCGGCCGGGGGGTGGGGGCCGGGGCAGGGGCCGGCGCGTCCCGCCTGGTGCTCGGCGCTGCGGAGGAGCGGCTGGGGTGAGGCGCCGCCCAGCCGCTAAGGGGCGCTGCAGCGGGAGGTCCTCCCGTCCCGTCGGTCGCCGCGCTTCTCGGAAGACGCTCTAGTCCGCCCATCTCGGCGGCGCGGGCTCGCCGGGCCGTGGCTGACGTTGGACAACAAAGATGGCGGCGGGGAGCAGCAACTACTGGGAAGGCGAGTGGGGCCTGAGGGCGGCGGGGACGGGGCGGCTGCGCGCCGCGGAGCTCTCCCGGGGCACGGCGGAACCGCCGCCGGGTCCCCTCTGCCTGTCTCTGGGGGGCTGGCGCCGTCCGCGCCCCGAGGCTGCGGTGGCCCCATCGGCCCCTCAGCCGTGAGGCCGTCGGCACCCGGCTGAGCCCCGCGGCGGGGAGGCCTCGGGGCCAGCGGTGAGGGGGTCGGCACCCCGCGTCGGACCCTCCCGGTCGTGGGGGAACAGGGCCTGCGGGTGTTCAGCCGTGCCTCCCCCCCCCCTTTCAGCATGGGGTGCTTCCCCTTCTGTGAGGGCCCCCCCTTCTCTGTGGGGTTCCCCTCTCTGGGGCTCCGAGCGGTCTGCACCAGCTCCGCTTGAAAGCACGTCGTGAAAACGCGGCCCCCGAAGGCGTGGGGTCACCGTGCGGGTTTGTGATCTCCCGTGCAGATCTCAGGAAGCAGGCGAGGCAGCTGGAGAACGAGCTGGACCTGAAGCTGGTCTCTTTCAGCAAACTCTGCACCAGCTACAGCAGCACCCGAGACGGAAGGCGCGACAGGTATAGGTACTAGCCCGTTTCTTTATGTTTTAAATGCTGCTCGTGATACTGGGTTCATTTTTATGGTTTGCTTAATGCTAGTCCCACCTGTGGCTTTTGTGCTTAGCTTCTTAAGAAGGTCATTTCAGCACTTCTTGATGCTGTGATGGGTGTTGGTCTTGATGCAATATTGAATGATGTTGACGTGTGAGTCAGAAAGGTGTGTGGGCTGCGGTGGTGCATTGTGAGAGTGTATATGTCGCTAGGGGAAGCTGAATTTAAACTTCAGTTTGTAACTGTGGGGTTAGTGTGTGAGCTGATTATAGGGCTTTTTAATGCACACTACATGGGCTTATTTTCCAGTTTTTCTTGTATTAAACTAGCAGGGGAGTTTCAGGGACTTCGGTGTTAAGGGAATTTAGCCTTGCACCTCCCAGGTGGGCTGGTGTATTTGTAATCCCTATTCTAATGATAAGGGAACTGGAGCACTGAGCAGCTGTCACAGTCCAAGGTTGTGCAGGGGACCAGCCCTCCCTTCAGGAGGAACAGCTGTTTCTGGCTTTCTCTTAAGATGAGTGGTAATAGCAAGAGCTATATGTATGTTTATATACACATATGAACCAGATACATACATACATGTGTACATATATGCAGATAGTTTCTGCTTGCTTTAGACAGATTCATGTTTAACTGAAGAATGAATATGATAAAACTTTTCAAGTCTTTCTAGCTTATGGGCCAGAGTTGAGGTCTTTCCTGCAGTTCCACAGCACTAATTATCAAATTCTCTGTCCCTGTGCGCAACCTTTAAAAATTGCCATTCTTTGCTTATTAATTGTGGGTCACAACACTGTGTATCAGTTGTGAGTGTGACTACTGTGTGTATGTGTGTTGATATTTTTATCTATTTATTTAATTTGATTATTGAATCAATTTTGAACCTTTCCATGAATTTCTGATTCTGGTAGCCTGAGAGCGCCTCAAGAATGATCTTGTTAGTCTTGAATCAGAGTCCTAGCCCCTCTCTTGTTTTTAGCTCTGTGTTGTTACTTGCCATGTAGTCTAATTGTTTTAGTTATTCTTGCTATCCTAGGCAAAACTTAATTCTCTTACTCTAGTTATGGTAGCTTACCAAAGCGGAGTAGTCTCTGAAAGGTATTAGTTGTCATACTTCTGCAGCTTGGCATACCCTGTGTTGTGCTTCTGTTCTGTTGCGTAGATATGACTTCTCGTTGTGGTTTTAGCTTATCTTAAAAAGCATGGGGAAGGTGTACTGTATGAAACGCTAATTGTGATAAATTGCGCGGTTTGTATTGCCCTGTAGAACACTGAATGCTTAATGGGTCAGTGGGTTGTCCTAGCGCTGTGTTATTAAGGTGTAATTATGTAGCTGGTGTAACATGCTAATAATGCAGTGCTTCCTCCTGCCAATAAATAAATAAATCAAGCTTAAAATTTGGGGAGAGAAGGGCATTGGTGCTAGATGTGTGCTGGTTGTAGACAAGTGTTTGGTGTCAGGCATACGTTCCAAGGAGAGGCTATATTTTCCCCAGGTGATACTGTGTCATTGGTTCAGATAAGAGTTAAAGGCGTGTATGATAAGAAAATGTAATTTTTCTGAGCTTAGTTCATGTCTCTAGGAAACCTGGGTAGTGGAGCTTGCCAACACCTAACACTGGTGTTTCCTTATTTCTTGTATTCATGAAAAGATGATGTACTTGTCAGTAACTGCTCCTCCTCTTTTTCCTCAGCTCTGACACAACTCCCCTCTTAAATGGATCGAGCCAGGACAGAATGTTTGAGACCATGGCTGTGGAGATTGAACAACTTCTGGGAAAGGTAACTCAAGTTACTGTGGGCTTACTTCAGCATCTAGGAAATACTGCAGTACAGGTTTCTGTTATGAATGTTAGGAAGTCCTAGTGTGGGTGTTGGACGAGTGTTTCTGAAGGGATGCATCTGTCATTAGAGCTAGCTCCTTCAACTTAGTCACTGTAACTTTCTTACCAGAGTAAGCCATTTCATGCTTTTGGTTTTGGTTTTTTTCTTCCTCTAGCTTACTGGAATAAATGACAAAATGGCAGAATACACAAATAGCGCAGGAGTCCCGTCCCTGAATGCTGCACTGATGCATACATTACAGCGTCATAGAGACATATTGCAGGTAACAAATGCTTGTCCTTCTTGTTTTTATTTTGTTTCTTTATTTGGAATAATTGTTAGCAGTGCTGATGTCACAGCAGGCTTGAATGTCTTACCATAAGACTTAAATGCCACTGATCCCATCTCACTTTTCTTCTCTCCAGGCACTCCAATTGGTGAACTCTGAGTTGAAAACATAGCAATTTTTATGTTATATTGGTGACTATGCTCCTAGCTAAGAAAGAACAGTAAAGTATGCTGTCTTATATAGGTGTCTTATATAGCAAAAGGGGAAGGCTACTGTAATGAATTATCTTGTCTGTGTGGTCTCTCGCATAGCAATATGAGAGGGAACATCAATTTAAGATAAGAAAATATGATTGCAAAACCATCTAAACTGCTAAAGGGAGTTGAAGGAAATATGATGGCTAAAGCTACTAATTAGTGTTATAAATCAACTGTCTTTCAAACTGGTGATGTTTTCATGGCATAGTAATGTTAACAATGCATGTTTTATTATTTATTGGCTGGTCAGTTTGATTTCTGTTTTGTACCTGTGCAATACACAATATAAAAAGCATAGTGTTTTGTAAAAGCCATAGCATTTATATGAAAAATTCTGCCAAATGTTACAGTGGTTTTGGTAGACATCAGTTGCCAGTTAAATTTGTTTTCAAGAAGTATTAGCTGCCTGAAATGTTTTCAAATGTAAAATTGCAACTTGAACATTAAAAAAAAAAAAGTTGTCTTCACTGTTCAGAAAAGACTCTGTTTTTTTTATCTGGCGTAACTTAACAAAATAAACCCAAGAATGTCTTCACCACACCAAATAAGTAGGATTTACTAGCGCTTCTGGTTCAACCAGTAATGGGAAATTCCAACACAAAATGATAATTCATCAGAAGGATGAAGATACATGAAATTGAGACCAGGAATTAGAGTGGATTTCCCTCTATGACCTTAACTGTAGCTCTCAAAAGTTAGCAAATACTGCAAGAGCAGTGAGTTTTAAAAATACTTCACATTAACTTCCAAGCAGTTTAGATGTTAATTTAATAAGTTGGTCTTGCACTTTTAAAGTGTTAACTGTTCTCTAATACAAAGATGTTTGGATCTTACTTGAGTATATTGTTCTGTTGAAGTGATCCCATGATCTTCATTTTGGACTAATTGTTTCATTACAGGATTATACGCACGAATTCCACAAAACCAAAGCAAACTTCTTGGCGATACGAGAGAGGGAGAATCTGTTGGGATCAGTACGAAAAGATATCGAGTAAGTTGTATTGTGTGTTATAGCAATGGCATGGTTCTGAAGAAGGCAACCCTCCTGTAGGAGAATACTTGACATAGCTTATTCATCTGTGCTCTGAGCAAAGCAAAAAAAGTTACTTGAATTGACAACTTTTATTAAGGTCATGATAAGATTCTGTTTTGGTTTGCATTTTTTTAACTGAAAAGGAATTAATGTTTTAAAGTAAAACTATTAAGCTATGCCAAATCACACTAAAAATGTCTGGAACTTTTCTGTTTGGTCACTTCAGAGTAACAAAGCATGATAGGTATGTAAATCACTTAATACAGTCTAATGAAAAGTCTCTGGAAAAAACGATTTTCAATTCTTACTATTTTTTTTCATTTTAGATCATATAAAAGCGGGTCTGGAGTGAATAACAGAAGAACAGAACTATTCCTGAAGGAACACGAACACCTTCGAAAGTAGGTGTTACTTGTTTTTTTACTTCTGTTGGAGGGGTCTAACTTCTCGGGGGGATGAAGCATTCTTAATTTCAAGTATGGGTGAAAACTTTGTCCTTTTGTAGGTATTGTCCATGATGAATGCACTGCATTATGTATTCTATGACAGTGCTGCTAGTTATGCAGCTGGATAAACATTATTGCTCATGCTGACTGAAATGCACGTAGTAGGTAGTAGTTGTGCTAGTTTTCAGTGATTTCGACTTTAGCAGCGCTAAGTGATGTTTATATATAGTCTTCAGTGGGCTTTCGCAAGTCACTTGTGGCTTAGACTTCGTGCTTGGCCTCTTTCTCTTAAGGAGGTAGGTTCCTTTATAGTATCCTAACTGGAATAAGGTTTAAAAAACAAAACAGGAAGTCATGATGATGTAGCTGTTCTTCCTTTTCTTCTCCTTTATTTGTCAGTGTTAGGCAGAGGAGAACTTTTTTTTCCTTTTGTCTCTTCTGAATGTGTACAAAAGGTGATGGTAGAGGCTATTTCCAAAATTACCTGTGTGCTTAGATATTTGCAAATTGACTGTAGTTTATTGGCCAAGGTAACAAGCAAAAATAGAAAGCACTTTCTTTATATTCTTGTTGCAGAGAGGGCATTATGTTATGAGTAGTTGCTTTGTGTGTTCCTCACTCAGCAAAAGCAGCACGCTCTGATAGAAGAGTGCTGGAAGATGTATGTTTTCTAGATAGTCAAGGAGTAGAACTGATCTTTATCCCTCTGTGTTCTTGGCTGTAGTCATGCTAAACTTCAATCTTACACAAGAGGGCAGGCTTTCATTCTAAAAAATAAATAAATAAAAAATTACCTGTGGCTTTCTCAAGTGTGCTTTCTTAAAAATAACTTAAACTTCTAGCCAGAACTGCACGAAAATCTTTCACAGGACATTAAAACCAAATTTTTCAATCGTGGCTTACCACCACGTTATCCTCAATTTTCTTTAATATCTTTAAAACTTAGAAATTAATTGATTTAAAGCTTGAATTATGTCTTTTGTTAGGTTCAATTTATTATTAGACATGCATGATCAGGAAATGTAAAGCTTCTGGGGAAAAAACCACCCAATCTTAATATTGTGGAGGTAAATGTTGTACTTTGAAGAATCAATGCCAGTTAATATTCTTTCTAGATGTTGTTTGCGTTTTTTTGGTTTGCTTTGTTTTTTTATTGGAGGAGTGGTGAATATTTTTATACATTTGTCATTTTGTTAAAGAAAGCTACAGATAAAATATTTCTAGAGTTGTAAAATATACTTCTAAGAATCTGACATTCCTCTGAGTGCACTATTTTGAAAAGTTTGAAACAATGAAGAGAGGAAAACTTAAGACATTTTGTAAATGTTATCTGGCAGATATCTTCAGAATTTAGGCCTGGCGTTCATTGAGGCATCGGTTACTTTGATCACTTTAAACATGCTAAACTCTCCAGTATGTTTTTAGGATAAAAATGCATGAAAAATAGAATTAAATAAGGCAGTTTCAGAAACAGTTAAACCATCTTCTAGGTGATTATTTGGAAACGTCAAGACTTAAAAAAAGCCGAAACCACAACAATGAGAAAAAGAAAACAAGAAATAAGCGTGATTTGGGGATCTTTAGGAAAACAGGGCCAAAACTAATCAGGAATACTGCTGCAAGGTGGAGATAACTGTAGGGTGTATGAAGAAATCTGGTGTAGAAGCAGAAGACAACCTTGGTGAGAAATCAAAGCTTGCAAGATGTTCAAAACTTTTGAATTGAGAATCAGTAAGCTCAGAAATAAATACTGGCAGAGGAAATTATTAAAGAGTTTCAACATATTTGTCTTCAGAGAAAGCAGTTAATGAGCTATTAATGCCAGAAAGCTGTAAAAGCTAGCAAAAGGTCCCAAGAATTCACCAGGAGCTGGCAGATTACACCAAACATGCTCTTAGGATAAGCTGACAAGCTTTGTGTGAGTCTTGATGCTAAATATTTGCAGTGCAGTAAATGATGGTGCTACACTAGTTGGTAGAGCTACGTGACGTATATATATGCATTGTCACAAAGACACAGCAGTAAAAATTCAAATGTATTTTTAGTGAAGTTGTGAAACCTATGAAAAGAGCTTGAAAAATGGAGACAGGGACATAAATTTTGCAAGTGTATTATTTTAGCTGCAAAGTAATGAAATAATGCTACAGGAATGATATATTTGTATCGAATATTGAGGCGTTCACTTGGTCTTGACCCTGCTTAATTTATGATATTAAGTACTTTAACCTATTACGTATTTATTCCATGATCTGATAACGGAGAATGTATGAGCTGTTACCCCACTGCAGAGTACCAGACTCATCTGTCAGCCTTTTTCTTTATGCACTACCATGTCAGACAGGGTAAGCGGAAACTTGAGTTTTACTCTTGGCGGCGTTTTCCGTGAATGCTCTTTAAAAAGCATGCTGGCAGCCCTGGGCGGTATTGTTTGTGGTGGTATCTCACTTGGGAGTAAGAGGAGGAGAGCCAGAAAGCTCTTCTCTGGGAGGGACTTTGGAGACACCTCTGCTTTTTGCCTAAATTTGCCTTTTTATTTTTCTGTCACATTTTGAACATCATCCCTTCTGGAAGAATGAAGGAGAATCTGACTGTCTTACATATGTAGGTAATCGTAAAAAAGGAGGGGAAATAAAAAAATCTGCGAGTACGATATTTTGATGAATAAAAGGATCCAATGTATATTAAGCACCAAGGGAATTACAACAGCTGAAGCGGTGTGCAAACCCTTGCTATGCCTGGAATATACAAACCTGCTATCCATTAAGTCGTGAGGATCGTGCGCCCGTCTGGATTCCCTTTCCCTGGGTGGGGCTGGCTGCTGTGTCAGTGCTGCTGGCACAAGTGCGTGGTGCACTTTCACGTTAGGATCACGGTGTTGCCGGGGCAGCCCTCAGGCTGGGGGCGTGTGGGGCTCTGTGCTGCCACACCCCAGTTCTGGGAGGGTTAGAGAAAGCATGTTGTGGTGTTCTCTCTTTGACTGAAAGCATCGCTGCTGGTTCAATTCATTTTATAAAGCAGCTGATTCTGAGTTTTATTGGGAAAGGAGGTTTGTCTCGAAATTTATTGAGTATGGATAGTAGGCATAAAGTTTCCAAGTTACTCGGTTTCCTACTTAATTTCTATACCGATAACTCCAGGATAGTTTTACCTACCTCTGGAAAGAAAAACAATAACGTCTAAATTTTTTAATAAAAATTTTAACACCTGTTAATTAAAATGAGGCTGGTCTTGTCGAATATCGATGCCCTGTTGATGTGTTTTACCTAATATCTCAGATCTTTTGTGATGTCAGATGCTCAAGAAAATACCAAATCTAGCACAGTCATGTTTGCAGTTAGTTTTTCAATGCCTGTTTTCTCGAGTCTGTGCCATTCAGTAAAGGTGTTTGTCTCATCTTTTCTGTTTGTATGCTTTTGGCCAGGGAGGTAAACAAGTCATCTGTTTTCATGCAATACTGTTTTCCATCTAAAGAAAACAATTTTGATGAATAACTCTAGCTTAGCATTTTAAAAACTGCTGTGAAAAGTGCTGCCTCAGAGGAAAGAGTCCTGTCAACTTAGTGTTTGCCCTGAGAATTTCTGCAGTTATTGATGTGTTATAGCCTAAGTCAGCAAAGAAGGGACTAATGTGTTTGATTAAATTTGCAATATTGCATGTGTATGTGAGTGAGAATTTCCCTTGTGTTAGTACTTGCATTGTATGTGAATGATGTCATTCCAGATGATACTAATGAACTCGTGTAAAAATTGATGAAGGCTTCCAAGATTTAGATAGAAATTACGGATTTTGTTACCTGTGATGAATTCCTTGAAAATCTAGATGAAAACTAGACCACTTCATGGTCACCAGCATTTGCTGTACTAGAGTTGTTCTGTCATTGTAGGGCCACTGTATGACTATTGCTTTATTACTCAGCTCCAGTGCTCAAAAATTAGGCATCTGTCCTTTTCCAAAAGAAATGGCTGGTGGTGAAACAGATGCCAGTGCTGGTGCAGGTATCATGAGCTGTGTTTTTAATTGTCGTCAGATGACTGTGTGTTTCTGGTGAGCACTGCTATGCCAGGCTATCAGTCTGTCCAGTAAAACATTTTTCAACTTAGAGTTTCAGGTGTAAGTGATGCAGGTAGATGAGAAGTGTTCCGGCTAGCTGAGGACATGAAAAACCTCTGTGTCTTAAACTGGGAACAGAAAGGGTAGGGGTGCCAGAGTAGGTGGGTGAGAAACTTTGAAGGAGAAAAGGAGGAGCGCAAACAAATCAGAGGGATGTGTTCTGCATGTGAAAAGGAAAAGAGGAATAAGAGAAGTGAGCAAAAGAAATAACGGGAATCTGCAGCAGTTGCATAATGGTGCTATTAATAATATATACCTGATTCGTGGAGATGATTAGGATAAATTAATGTTCGTGCAGTACTTCATATATGTGAAGTACTCTGGAGTACAAAATATTTTTATTACTGTTGTTATTGCATTTCATTTTTCAGCAGAACTATTTCAAATTTCCTGTTGTTGTTTGGGCAGAAATGGCCACATTCAGTAGAGAATAATCACCGGGAAACTGCTTTCAAACTTTGTTCGTAATACAGTCCAGATCTTAATAGAGGGAGTGACTTGTTGACTGGTTTTCCTCTAAGTATTGATGTTGCTTACAGATTTTCACTTCAGTACTGATTTGCACGGAGGAGTCAGTTTGATGACATGCTGAGACACCTTACAGGATTTTTGATTATATGTGTGTTGATCTTTTGGGAAAAGCTACCAGTTTTTTCTACCTTAATTTAATTTCCTTTTCTTTGTTATCCCTGTTTTCTGCTCTGCATGCCCTGATTCCCATTCACTGTGCTGTTGCTGTTCAGGTTCCTGTGAATTTCAGCAGACCTTCAGTATTGTATTAAAACCAAAGAACTGCTGTTGTCTCCCCTTCCATCCCCTCCCTCCCTTTCCCTCCGCCCCAGTGGCAGGGGACACACAGATGCCTGGGCAGTTACTGTTCCAGCTGACACACAGTTCACCACGGCATCTTCTTCATCTATTCTTGGAAAGAAAAGAAAGAAAAGAAAGAAAGAAAACTGTAGGAAAAACAGCTAATTCACCAATTCCTGTTTTCCTTCCCAAGGCGGTCGGGGAAGCAGCAGGGAGGGAGGAGTGTGATGAGCCTCTTCCCTGGGTGCCTGCTGGCTGCCTGCTCTGCAGCCTCAGAACTGCTGAGCTCCACTTTAGTCAGGCTCAATAAGGGTTTGGTTGGGTTTTTTTAATTGCAAAACTTGCCTCTAAATTAAACTTATTTTTTGTTCATGTCAAAGCAGAATGTGGTGTTCTCGTCGCTCCATTCTCTTAATTTTAATACAGATTTTAACTGAAACAGCACTTTGGTAATGAATAATTTGCTTTATAGCAGTTATGAAAAAACAAAACAGATCTGCTATGAAAGATGAACCCATGCTGTCCATGGCCTTGGTTTGGACTGTTTGCCAAGAAGCACCGAATATGGTGTGATTTGGCTGCAGACTTGCTGTACAGTAGTAATGGAAGACTGCAGCACTTTGTCTATTGAACTGGAAGGTACAGTGCAAGGAGAGATTGAGGAATCTGGGTTGAAATGTTTCTCTGCTAGCCATTAATTGCAAGAGCTCTGGCAACAGTCTGTCACTGCTTTCCCAAATGCAGTTACGTACCGTTGACTTTGTGTTCTTTGTTTCTGGAATAAGGAAGTTTGGGAAACTATTGCATTAAGAGTGTGTGCTAGTGCCTCAGCTAGCCAGTCAGGATGACTACGGTAATTACCTTACTGACTGACTTACCATTGAATATCTGTAACACGGACTGTTTGGGTAGGGCTATATGCTCTGTCTCAGCAGCAGCACAAATGGTTTTCAAGAAAGGGATTTGAACAAAGCATGATTTTTGGTATTGCAAAAGCTTACTTAAAGATGCACAATGACTTGTCCTGTAATCCTGTTTCAAAAATACGATTCTGTTTTTTCTTTCTGCTCTGTCTCTTATTGCTGCAGAGTTTTCTCGATTGCAGTTATGCATCAGTGAGTCCTTCCTTTAGCCTCATCTCTGCATGGGACTGAAAGGGATTTATGTCCAAGCCTGCTGGCAGAACCTCTGTCTCTTCAAGGTTCGTGGCAGAATGACACAAGCCACTTCATCAGTGGCTGGATCAGCTTCCCTTGTAACAGTCCCAGACTGAATACGAGACTTGGGCATATCATATACTTAACTGCAACACCAGACTGAGCACAACTTACTTATTTCCTTATTTTAATACTAAATGTTCCTCAATGAGGGAGATGGTTCATGTCTTCTGGAAAAAAGAAACTTCACTGCTTTTTATGTGACTGTAATTATATGACTGCATGAGCAAGTTATTGAAGTAGTTTAATGAGAATTTGGGGACGTTCAAAGCTTGCAGGCAATGAAGGAAGATGCTCTCCTGGGTATCATTATTTATAAATAACTTAATAAAAGAACGTGAAAATCAGCCAAGCGCTTCAGGATTTAAAAGAGGTTTTCCCTCTAAAAATAGCTTGAGCTTCATTAGAGTAAAATCAACTAGTGCTTTTCATCTTCCTGTGCTGTATTTAGGACTTAAAAAACCAAACCTACCCCAAAACACTAAACCAAAGATTGTACTAGCCTCGCAAGGTTTATGTGCATGCTTTCGTTGTAGTTGAATTGCTTTAAAAAAATACTGTAATCAATAATTTTCCTGACGTTGGTGAATGTTGTGGTATTGTTATACCTCAATATGTCTAAAATGAAGAAGCAGGGGGAACCAACGAACCTACCACACACATGTGCATAACCTAGTTTGGGGGCTGCCTTTGTAACTCCAGGTACAAAATTGAATTATCCAGGTGACAAAGAATGCAGTCACACAGGCATAAGCATCAAGAACCTCAAACTCATTGTTTGCTTTCCATCTGTATAAAATGTGAAGGTTTATGCATGAGCTTCCATGTACCCCTGGGAAAGAGGCTATAGAAACTATCCTAGCTCTTTTTGTATGTATGCAGAAGCTAAAGAACAACCCTCACAACACAGTGTGAAAGATTACCAGAATATATCACAGAAGAAAGGTGGTTGGGACTAAAATTCTGCTCTGGTTCTCGGGTCTGGTCTTTTCCTTAGAAACAACACTATGCCCTTGATTTGGGGAGAGGGAGGGATATAAAACCACACTTCAAACTTCAGAGCTCTGTGTTTGCTTCTGAAGTTTCTTGCTCATTTCAGAAATAAACAAGTCAGTGATGCATGTTTTATTTGTTTTTAGCTTTCCTTTCAACACTGTTTCTTAACTAGGACAGCTTTCTCCCCCCAAGGTCTGTATCGAAATTAGGACTTTGACAAGTACTGAAATCCTTCTTACATGAGTTGGTTCTGAAAAGTAGGTGCATCTTTTGAACACAATCAACAATTGTGGAGTTTTATAGAATTTCTTTTGTGCAATCCGAGAATCACTTATTATTCTAATGCAGCGTGTCATGTATTTTTTTTTGTCGGCGTGGCTGTGTACTTCCTTCTTCTTTAAGGCCAGAAGTGCTTGCTCATTATTTGCTGTTGGAATCTCCAGTAAAAACAAGCTGTTGAATTTCATTTGATGTGTAGGATATATTAAATAGTGATTATTTCCATTTTTCTCAAATACAGAGTGTACCTCTGGAAAGTTGACATTTATACAGTAATATGATATTCTTGAGATTATTTAATTTGAACCTCTGTACTAATGCATCAGAATGAAGTTCTCGTCATTTTTGGCTGCTGTAATGGTGGGCTACGTGGATACCTAGTGTGTTGCTTTACCAGTGGTTTGAAAAAGGCATTGACTCCCATCTGCTGAGGATACTTTCTATCAAGTCCATGCTGCTAAGCAGAACTAGATCCATTTGTATTTGTAACATTAGGTACTTTGGCCAAGTCCTGGATGAAAGCCTTATAGGTTTTTGCGTCTACCAAACAAGCCCTCAAAACCACAGCAGGTGAAAATGCAGTTAAGAAGCAGAATACATTTCTATCCATGTATATTTTACAGTTTTGTACTAAATTAAAATGTGGTTGTCATCCTAGGGATAATTCTCACTTCATTTCTGTGTTAGCTTTTCACTGGAAATTAAAAAGATTAATTACAAAGTTGTTTATATGATGGGGTTCTTCTGGAAGAGATTCCCCCTTGTGTTCCCTTTTCTTGGTTACTTAAGAGTATGTGAGTAGGAGAACAATTTTTCTAGCTTTAGTCAAAAACCACTGAGCTAGAAAAGTGGCACAATCTTTTTTGTTACAGTATATTTTATAAACAGCTTGTGTTTCTTGTAATTTGTGTATCTATCTTGTCTGTGTGTGCCCAACAGATCAGTAATGACAGGTTATCTTGGTAGAGCTCATTTTTTGTCAGATCAGCGTTGGAGAACGAAGGCTGTGTTGCTTGGTTTTGAGGGGCTTTTCCCTTTAGTTAAAGGTATAATCTAAATCGTATGTTTTAAACCAGACAATGAAATCAGTACTCCCGCTGAATGCTAGTTCTGCATACAGCATGTAAAATTTGAGGAAATGCCGATATAGTCCATTAGTAAGTTACTGGAATTGTTCTGACAGTTGTGGTTACTGATAATGACTTACAGTAAGGCCTGCCCTTCTCAGTTCATTTAACTTTGTTCCTATGGGTAATATGGAGCAATTATATGGAGGGTCAATCTATCCAGGAACTTTCACAACCATGAATAGAGAGCCTCTAGAAACCTCATTATGTGGCTGGTGGTGCCATCCTGGCATTGGGTTTATGCTTACTAATAGGCAACCAGCTGCTGCACTTCATTTAGACAATAGGAGCTGTTTTCATTTTAAGTTTTTAACTGCATTCTTTGGCTAAACTGTATACTGCAGATTATTGAGAAGGCTCTTCTTTCCTTATAGATTAGCTTTAAAGGAAGAAGTATTGCTGTTGCTCACTCTCTTGGGACTTTCAAACATCAGGCACTCTCCCCAGTAGTCTTTCTATGTGCCAAAGAGCTTTCTTGGCTAACTCCTCTTTTTGCAGAAACATTTCTTTCACTCTGTTGATAATTCCCAGGCAAGTCCATGGAGTTCAGTGGAGATGCAGACTGTACCATTCGGAAATCTAGGAGAAACGACCTGTTGGTGTTTTTGGACCTGTGAAGGTGGATCCCTGGGTTCAGGGATCTCCCTACAAAGGGAGAGCATCCCTTGGTATTTGCTTGCATCCATTAAATTGTTCTTTAAACTGAGGTAAAACAACTAATCTTTGTATTGATTAGGGTGCATGTCTAGACATGTTTACAGATGTTAGCTGCAAAGAAAGTACTTAGGTTAGCTTATCTTAAGTCCAAATTGCTGGAATTGATAAGCTGTTGAGATATTTATTTAGTGATGTAGCTAGGAGTCCAGTTTTTAGTGAATTTTGTGTCGTAGGATTGCAGGTTGGAGGGAGTAGGTTTCACCACCACCAGTTTATTTTCCTGGAAATCCTTTGGCAGATTCTTCCCTACCATGAAAAGCATGCCTCTTGCATGTTTTTTTTTTTCTCATACACAATATACATGTGAACCATGTGGAAAGAAATTCAACACTAAATAACATTGGTTAACTCCTGCTAGAGCGATGGATTATGTTCCAATGCCTTTCATTCTAGATGTAACAAATCGCTTGCATTGATTAAAAGCAATGTGATGTTATGCTTTTTTTCTTTTCCAATTTTGCAACTATTCCTTATTCTTATTGAAAGTGATTACTGTCAGACTCCCCAGAACAATGATCTGCAGAAATAAGCTTGCTTATGTGTTTGTAGGTGTGATATAGTTAAGATATTGTTCCTTTGGAGCAAGTCTATACATTGACTTAACGCTCATGTTTGTGCTGGTTTTTATATTTGATTCTTGTAGGCTCTTATTTCATTTTGCCTGCTGCAACAGAAAGCATGAAAACATTGTATCTCCTTAGCATCCAGATTTATGCTTTAATTCCCATGTAAAGGGAACCCACAAAAGATAGCAGTTTACATCAGTATTTGAACGTTACTGTGGCGAAACTGTACATCCCCGAAAACGCCCATTTTACCTCACGTCTTTGTTTTTGGCCAGCTAGCTCTTCTCATGCTGGAAATGTAAGACGTATGCTTCATAGTCATATTCCTTTTCCTCCCTGTGCTGTTGCATGCTGTGCATTCCTAGCAGGTGCTACTTCAGCTCTTCCATAAAAACAGAGGACTGAATTTTGTGTCGTCTGCACAATCCTCTATTATGAATTTTCTCTTTGGGTGTTATATACCCTAGGTATGTTTGTCTTGTCGTGATCTTGTGTTGAGTCTCGGTCAATGAGTTGGCTTCTACACTGATTTTTGTCTTCGTTAGCAACTGTAGGAGACTGTCCAAACTAGCTAAGCAGCTCCAGCGCAATTCACTCTTTGACAGTGAATTGAAGCAAGCTTGAGATGAGTCTCATAAAATCTGGAATATCTTGTTATCACAGGAAAAAAAAAAGTGTTCTGCTTTACGTTCTTCTAGTTAAGCTTTTAAAGAGCTTAATGATCTTCTGAAATTTTTAGATTATAAGGTGCATTGATGGCAAGCAGAAAAAATGAGTTGGAGCTGGGGGGGTGTTGTATGCGTGTGCACAGTGTTTCTTTCACTTGTGAGTTAGAAATGATTAGTATGATGGAAATAACTGTAGAAGTCTGATTTGTTTCATCATAATCTATATATTTGTATTAGAATATCAAGTATGTTTTGCAATATTTGCATTCCTGGAAGCTCCATGTCACCTGGTGATCTAGGACTCTGAAAATTAAAAGATTTAGTGCAGTTTAAGAGCTGAGACTAGTGATTAATCCTGTAGTTAGAGAAAGAACAAAGTAAAATTGTTATTTCTGTAATGATTCTTTATGAAAGTAAGAAAATAGTTATCAAGTGCTATATTAGTTTATTCTACAGGGGTTTTCCCTAATAGTTTTAAATTTTTCTTTGTGATAATATTGCCCTTAATTTTATCTGAAGAGTTTAAAGTGCATTGTGAAATGAGTTGTGTGCAGATGAGTCTTACTGCTGGATCTTGTTTCTCTGACAAGTGCTTGTATTGGGTATCTAGCTAGTAGGTCAGCAGCAAAATCTATGGATATGGAAGAAGCCCAGTCCTTGCCAAGTAATCATCTATATTACTGAATTTTAACTACTGGCATAGAGATTTGCTTTAAAAAAACCCAAAGAACATAAACCACTTTATTTAGTTGTAAAATCTTGATGTGATGGGCAGGTTTCTTTTCTATCCTAGAGGCATATTTCACTTAATTCTTCCTTTGGATTAATTTACCTGTCTGCATATTTAAATGACAAACTGCACAATCTTTTCTGAAGACAGCAGTTGCACTGAGGCCTGATTATTTCATATGCATGACTGCTGGCTGTTGGATTTGTGCCATTTATTACAGTAGGTGATTGCCTCAGCACCTTTCAGTATTTCTTTCGTACTGTATTTTTAAATGGCTTTGTCAAAGTGCCATCTGTCTCGACAGGTGAAAATGCATAGCTTCTTGAAACAGATGGCAAATAAGATTAATATTGCCCAGAACCATTGTTTGCTTGCTTGGATGTTCATAAGGTAATGTCCACTGGATTTGTTGTCTTTGCTTGGAAAATAGAAGAAAGTCAAGAGATTTTTTTTTAAGAGCCTCTTTTTGTAGTGTTTTGCATGTGTAAGTTAAGCAAAATTACCTCTTTCAATGTTGTTATTTTTTATTGTGTCAAACAGTTGAAATGAGCGTTATTCATAATTGCAGAACAACTTCTATTTGTGTAAACCAGCTTGTTAATAGTCAGAGATCTGCAGACTTCCCTTGGGTCTCTGAGCTGTGTTGTGCTTTGTGTTCCTGGTCTTCCTTAAATCTGGTTTATTTTCTATAGTTATGAACTGTAAAATGGTGAAACAACTGCTTGCTTCTGTTTGGGGTATCACTGTAAGCGAACATTGCAATCTACATTTGCCAAGAACTTTGAAAGACTTTAAGAGATGCTGTATGAGTGTATGTTACTGCCCTTAGACAAGCCTCTAGCATCTGCTTAAAGTCAACTTTTGCAGGAGGTACTAAATTTAACAGAACTCCAAGGGATTTTGCTGTGCAGATTTTTACCATAAAATGTTCCTGCTCACGCTGCCTTTACCAAAATTTCAGTGAATGTCATTGCCACTTTCTGCTGGGGTTTGTTCACCTGCTGGAGGCTTGCAAGTAGAGATGTTTTTGGAAATCCTCTGAGTGCCACTGAAAGAGGATGTTCCCTGGGATGGGAAGGACATACTGGAACTTGTGTTTAGTAAATCTGTATGCTTCCCACCTATTTATTTAAGGCTATAAGAGTTAGTTCAGTCTGCCCTTACCTATACATCAGTCATTCTGAAGAAAATTCATATGCATCATTTTAAATAGTAGGGATGACCTCCCTGTAAGTTGAGAGATGTTGATCTTGTGACTTCAGATGCTTTGTGTTGGCATTTGGATCTAATGTCTGTGTGTGTTGGTATTGAGAACTATTTGTAACTGGGTTTATGTGTTTTTATTAGCTTCTGCCTGTCATCATTTTAAAAGTAGCTATGTTTCCAGGGTTTATTTTTATATGTGTGTATACATACATATATAAAAAATAATGCAGTATAATATAAGTGAATCTGAAGCTTTTAAATACTTTTTTTGTTGTTTACATCTCTGATTAAGTAATAAAACTGCCTAACTACAGCTTTCTCTAACATAAAAAGCAGTTAGCGTCTCTGCTGCAAACTGGCAAGCCTAATTTTTGTGCTCTGAAAACCTTGGAGAACATCCTAGTTCACTTAAGGTCTCTGAATTGCTGTCGTCTTCGGTTCATCAACATGAAATACTATAATTTCACCAGTTGAATGGACAAAGAGCTGATAATGCTGGTGATTTTTCCATGGTAGGGTTGGGTTTTTTTCCCAATAGGACTGTTCTAGCAATGTTTTGTTCCACAGAATTTTTATAAGTGTAACTTATTTCCAGCTAGGCTCCTGATACCTTTTTGTTGTTAAATTAAAAATAAAATAAAAAAAAATCAAACCTTTTTAAAAATGGTGCATTCTTGTGCACCATTCTTGCTTTTCAGACTGTTTTCTGATGTTTTTGCAGTTTATTCTTATTATGTACTGCCCACATAATACACTTGCTTCTTAGACTATCTGTGTATGAAAGGCACATTCTCAGTTGAATTTTATATCTTTGAGAATCAGCAATTACAGAAATCTTTAATGCATCACTTTTCAGCTTGCCTCGGGGACGTTATCCGACGCTGTGAGACTTGAGACTGCTTACATCATTTTGTGTACATAACTATGGTGCTTTACTTCTCTGTGCCGGTGGTAATAAATACCACACAGTGAATGAAAATGGTTTTATTTGATTAAACTGATGTACTTGCAACTGATGTGACTCTTTGGAGTGTGGCTTTGTTTTGGGAGCAGAAAGAAGCGTTCCAGTGTTTTCAGTGTTTGCTGCCTCAGTTGAGTCCCTCTCAACTTAAAATCAGGCAAAATATTTTTAGTGCTCTGTGTGCTGTCTCCATATTTCAAGCCATGGACTAGACTGAAATAGCAACCTTCATGTTTTCACTCCTCTTCACAGACAAATAAGGACATTCTGTTAGCATCCCCCCCCCCCCCGAGCAGTTTACACACGCACGCTGCACAACGTGCTCCTTCACCGTGCCTCCAGCTGGAGGTGTGGGGGGATCTCCAGAATTTCTGTGGGTAGAAGAAAAGTTCCAAATTGGGCAGCTCTGGCTGAGTCAGAGGCAGAACTGTGCTGCGCCAGAGGCTGTTGATACCATCCCTTCCTGGGGTGGCAAAACACTTGAACGAGGAGGATGGAAGATAAAGGCAGTCCTGCCCTTGCAGTGTCTTTTAATCCTTTTGGCTTGGCAGCAGTAAGTTCTGCTTTAATACTGGAAGCAATATCCACTACAACATGAAACTTCTATCAGATTGATTTCCTTCTTAAACTGTAAACTCCCATTTTTTCGGTTATTTTACAAGAGTTTTTGTAAATCTGTGGGGTAAATGGAGCAATTGTAGGGGTGCATCGTTGTTTCTGTAGTATGGGAAGCAGGGATGCAGTCACCTATTCCATGTCAGTATTACATTTAAGATACTGATTGCTGTAATGAGATACGTTTTTCTGGGATTTCATAATTGGCTGTAAAACAGTGATTAAAAACCTGTCTATAACAAATTGAGTACAGAAAAAAAGAAATTGCTTGAGTCTTCTGAGGATCTTGTTTGTCATCTTAATCTTGCACGTCCATTTTTAAATGAAATGTTCTCTCTGTGGTGCTGTATTTCAGGCTGTCCTTTTCCCAGCGATGCTACATAGAAACTCGATTAATATGTGGCAGCGAGGGGGAAGGGGCACATGTTATCAAGGTCTCTCTCTTACAGATGGCATGTATTCCATTTCCCATAAGCATTGCTTAATTCTCATCCAACTGGTATTATTGTAGAAAAAACTTGCTGAGTTCACCACCATAAAACAGTTTGCTGAACTAGCTCTGAAGCAGTGTTTTGAGATGTTACTACCTGGAATGAAGTCTCAGCTTTTATTTTTAATTACATTTTTTGAAGGGGTGGGCAGGAATGACCAGAATTAAAAAGCAATAAAAATAGGTACTTCCTTCTCTAATAGTCTTTAACAAATTGCCCTGGGCACCTGGTACACATCAAGCTCAGTTAACATTAATTAGCCATGAATCATGGAGCCCATTGCCCTTTTTCTGTCTTCTCAGTGTTTTATGTGTTCCCCTGAGCATCTGCTTTTGCATGCAGTTAGGAAATGCTGCTCCAGAGGACACTATGTGCATCTTCTCCAAAGACTCTCATTATATATACCAAATCTATGTAGTAGCAAAAAGTGACAACATCCTGAAATAAGACATTCTAAGGGCAAATTTGTTAAGGTTTGTATTATGGTGATCAGTGATTTAATAATCTAAAATAATACTTAGTACTTGTTACTAGTGCTTAGCTGCCAGCTGGGGCAAAACCACATTACTTTTTTTTAACTTCTTTTTTTTTCCTTTGGCTTTCAGCTCAGATCGACTGATAGAAGAAACAATAAGGTAAGAATTAACTTACTAATTTTAATTATTTTCTGTACAATCAGCATTTACATTGAATTGTGTCTAAAGATCTATTATTTGTACAGTAACTGTATTCTTTACAACTCATAGGCAGTGTTACAATAAAGTGGTGGTAGGATTTGGGGTTTTTTTTCTAGTCAATGTTGACATAATGGTGGTGTTTAAATATCTTATTCATTGTAGTTTAGAAAAATTGAGTTTCTGTTCAAAGGTGAATAGCCCCTACAAAAACACAGGGAATGATAGAGCAGAGTGAATCTCAGGTTGAGCTGTTGAGAGCTATTCCAGTAGTCGAGCTGTTTCTTCTCACAGTGACGCTCTTCTACAACATGATTTTCTGTAATCCCTCAATATATTCAGCACCCTAGCATGCAGCTGATATCGGTAAGGAATTTTTCCAAAAGGGCTTGAAAGGTTATTGCTGTTGTATAGTTATTTGTCATTTGGGTTTTTTACATGGTTTGAATACTTGAATGATACCTTCTCTAACTGATCTAGAAATTTTAGAACTGTAGCGTCATAAATTACTTTTATCATTTGTGCCCTTCCCAATCTTCCATTGAACTCTGGGATTTTGCAGACCAATAATTCAGAGTGCCTGACTTAATGGTTTTAAATTTTAGATTATTGCTTTAAAAAAAAAAAAAGGAAGAAAGAAAGCAAGATATGCTTTCAGATAATGCATGTACTGGCATAAGTGATCAAGAAGAGTAATTAGAGGTGCAGCAAGGCTCTATGTCCATTAAGGGCTGGCTAGCTTAAGTACATACAGTGGGCTCAGTATAATTAACATGGTGGAAGAATGTGTTAAACCACATTAACGTGCAGCGATGAACCAGAAGTGGTCAGTACAATAATGGCTGAAAATGTAGATGTAATCTTACCACAGCCTCATAAAGATATTTGCCAAACTTCGCACAGTTATTGTGAATATTTGTTTTACTTTGGGTTCTAGTCCTTTCCTGATTAAAAATCCTCTCCTTTATTGCCATGCTTGTAGCCCTAATTTTCTGTCTTGTAAAAATGCTCAGCATTTGTTGGATCTCTTAGTTGCTGCTGCTCCAGTAACTAGAGCATTAAACAGCATATGGTGATTTATTAAGCTTAATATCCTGCAAAATGACTCGTATTTTATCATTTGAGCTCTTTGCTTAGCCTCTTGATTATGTGTCATCAGAGAAGCTGAGAGTATGCGTACGCGTGATAAGTGAACCTCCGGGTCAATTTACCTGTGCAAGGGAACGTAGCCATGGCAAACTGGCACTCAAAACAGGGCAGCTACCTGAATATTCACCCAGGTTCCTCCATCAGTTTTGAGTCTACTCAGAAGCTCCATGGTGTCGTCAGTAGGTGTCCTGGCGGGTTTAAAACTGCTTTGAGTCTCATTTGTGTGAGCTGCAGTCCCGCAGTTGGCTACAGATCGACTGTCTCCACAGTGACTGCTTCTCATGCAGTAGTCCCGACTGCACGGCTTGGTTCAGAGCTCCTTGGTGCTGTTTACTGAAAGCATTCCTTCTGTTAATTTATTAACTTTGATTATTTTATTTATTTTTTTTTTAGAGGTTGGATTTCAGCACTCCTTGTTGCACCATTTATTATCTGTAGTAAATGAACTTCTTGTTGTAGTTGTTGCCAAAATGCTCTACATTTCTTTTTGTAGAAAAAGAACTTGTTTAGTATCTACATTGAGCAGGAAATGTAATTTCGGTTATATCATCTTAAGTCAATTCCGACTCTGTTGAACTCGGGGTGAATTCTCTGGTTTACTCTTTTTCTTGTCATCCCCAGTAATTGCAGGTATTCAGATATGGTATTGTGGTAAACCCTGCTGCATTTGAAGTGATTTTACCAGATGGAAATTTACCCAACTTCTGATTATCAATTGCTTTATCTATAGTAAACCAAGTAAAAGAGAATTGTGCAGGGGAAGCTGTTTGAAATCAGATTCCTTGAGTGAAGTGAGATATAATTAGCTTATTCTGGCTACTAATACTGTTCTGTCTTCAAGGTTTACATCTGCTGTAGTTGATTACTCATTATTTGGGTGTAATTCAGGAAGTCAAGAAATCACATTTTATTTTTTTAGTGGTTGTTATTAAGCAGTGATTCTAAACACTGGAAAGCATTTTTCCGTGCGTGCAGAGGCCGTTGTTGACAAGCTGCATAGCGGTGACCCCATTGCCAGGGTCTCTACAGTCAGCACTCACTGTGAAAACCTTGCTCTAACTTTCCGTAGAGGAGAGAACCGAAGAAGTGCAGAGCCTGACTCCTCCTGTACATGGCTCCTCCACGGGAGGAAACATACGTGCAAGAGAATATGTGAGCACCTAAGCTGAAATGATTCAGTAACTGAAGCGATGAGTAGGGCTGTTATTCCAGATGTTTTGTTGGTACTAAACTTTTAATCAATTTTTAAAATAATTACGTGACATGGGTTCTTACTGCAGCATATTTCTTTCCAGAAACGAGTGGGATGTGATACTTTGTACTGCAGTTCTTCTGGAACAGTGTTCCCTTCTCTTGGCCAGATTTAAATATAAGCATAGATTTTGTTTAATATGTTTGGTGCGCTTGGGTTTTAATTTTCAAACATTATCACTTCTCCAAAATAGAAAATGATTTATTTCTTGTTTTCCAACAACTTATATTTTTAGGTTGGCTCAGTTTGGTGGGTTTTTTATATAGTTTTGTATGTGGAGTGTGACAAGTTCTTGGGATTTTATTGTAAAACTGTTTCTGAGGCCTGATTCAGGCTGATTTGTCAGTGTTTGTATATTAACAGATTGGCCTACTCCTCTTCCACTCTGAAGCCAGACCAAAACCATAGATTTAATTTAAAAAAAAAAACCAAACTCCTTATATATTTGTGGTATTTCTTTAGGTAATAATTGGGATTTAATAAAAGGGAAAAAATCACTTGCATTGAATCCTGACTTTTCAGAATGGAAAGGCATGAATTAGATTTTGAGTCTTAGCTCTTTTCCAAAGAGCCTTGTCAGAGTGTCTAGGCAAAATCACTTGCATTTCTGGGGAAATGTTTCTTTTGTTTTCATCTTAGGCTTCATCAAAAGGCACAATAATCTTTAAAGTAATTTGAAAGATTGTGTGCGCATATGTGTATATATATGCACACGCATCTATATTTATAGATGCAAATATATATGTATGTATGTATACGCAAAGAAGTATTAAGTGATATAATCAGAATTTTTAGCAATTTAAAACTAGAGCTTGCATTTCTATGCAGAGTCACAGAGTCCATTCCCTTAATCACAGACGTTGTCATGAATTTAAATGAGCAAGTATGATTCATGGAGTACAAAATGAAGCAGAAGTTCCAGTAATACATGAATTATTTGATTTTTAAAAACGTCTCATTCCTTTAGAGCTTTGTTTTAGTTCTTCATCAATGTAGATTTGACTGAGCTGTCTCAATGGATGAAGCAAGGAGTTGACTTTCTGGTACGTTTCACTTGATAATACGCTGTATGTATGTGGCTGCTCTGCGGGGTGAAAATACTCGACAGCTTAAACATTTGTTGAGGTAAAAACACTTTGCTTCCAAGTCAAGCAGCATTAAAAGCGTATCTCTGCATGTTAGACTAGTTTGACTGCAGTAATGGCTGAAGTGTTTATCACACTGTACTTTTTCATGCCGGTGAAAACTGCAGAGTCTGTACAAATACCAGTTGTTTTACTTTTGAAGAGAAATTTGGGTACTTGCATATCCACAGCACTGCTGAGCATTCACGGACAAACTTGAAATGTAAGTGAAATTTTGAGGAATTTGAGATACTCCTGCTGATTTGTGGAAGAGATGGGTAGGCTCTTTGTGGCTGTGACCTCGGGCTTAGCTAGAAGAGATTTCTCCAGTAGTGCAGCAATCTTTAGTGTTGTACTTCAGCAGTGCTTTAATATTAAATATAGAGAGCAGAATACCATCTGGTTTTAGAAACTTGGTTTACACCCAACTGTAGTAGTTCAAGCCAGTGCAGCACCAAGAATAGTTCATGCTAGTTTCCAAATGAAACGTTAAGTCAGGGTCATCTCGATTCCCATAAGGAGCATTTAATCTTTTATTGTAAATGTTGTGTAGAAGTTTCAAAACGTAAGAAAAAGGTATTCTTGATCTGGGGAGATTACAGTGCTGAGTAACTAAATGGGGCCAATATTGTGAATGGGAAGAATATGATTAATTTTTTTAAAATGCGTTTGTCAGTGGAGAAATGGCAACAGTAAGTCAATGAGCATATGTTAGGGATGGGAATGAAACCAAAACCATCTAATGAAGGATATGAGGAAACTGCAATACTTAGGACTGCACCAGACCAATCAGTGGAGTAGTCCCCGGGAGCTGTGTGTTTTCTGGTGGTGCTTAAACTTAATAGTCTCATTTGCAGATATAAAGGCTTAGGTAAACCAGCTCGTGTTTTGAGTAATCAAATTACATGTGAAGAACAGTGCCTTTTACTTGAATTTTGACTTGCTAATGGTGGCTAGAATCCAGTTAAACTCTTGTTCATGGATATCACAGTTACATTTCATTGCTAGACTGTATCGTATTAAAAATGGTAATCACTACCATTATTTTTTTCTTCAGAGCTCTTCAGTAAAACCCAGCCCATTGCGCCATTTTTTAAAATACTGGGTAAAAGAAATGAAGAGGGTTCCGATCTTGTAATATGTAAACTTAAACAGATACATCTTGCCTTTTTATATGAAATGGACAGTTTCACTCCTTAGATGTTAAAGCAGGAACCTTGTGTTCCATGATAATCTGTAATAATTATTTCCAAAGGCATTTTCGAAGTGTCTCAGGAACACTTTATATCCTGGCAATCATCTTGTATTTTCACTTCTGTAAATTAATGGATGCCTTAATGAGTCATTGGATGCATCTTATGAAAACATGTGGCTTAATTCAGGAGTGCTTTGAGAAATGCTGTATTAAAACTTCATCTGGACAAGTATCAAGTCAGTGTGGGAGTGTAAGATAAGAAGCTGTAGGTTACTGAGCAAGCTTTCCTGTGTACAGCTAGGAAATTTTTTTTTTTTAATTTGGTTCCCAGTAATTCAAAATTTTCTGAGTGCTCTTCTCAACAGCAGATATAATGTTTGTGCAAGCTTGTGGCTTTTTACTTTAGAATAATACCTGTATGCTGAGTTGTAAATGTATAATCTGTCAAATGCCGTATCTTCTCACCTATGATATGATTTGATGTATTTACTGTTCTGATTTTGTAGTCCCTTTTACAGCCCTTGATGGCACCTGCTTTTTCTGTACTGATATAGAGATGTTTATTCTCTGTTCAGAATTTCTACTAACACCTTCTTTAGATGCTTTTCTTGGTATATTCATGCACTGTTGGGGTAGGCAATGATGCAATTCTTTTTCTTCTTCTCCTCCAATCTACAGTACTACACAGTGTAAGAGGAGAAGAAGCTTTGTAGACTTTCTTCTGTTCTTTTTGCAGAAACGAAGAGCGTTGGTTAATGGATTCTGGCAACCCCTTTATAAACACTAAGGCAGTGACTGCAAGTCCCGTTGCTTCCAGTTAACCATGAGTTTCATTTTCACTTTGTGCTGATTTGGCACTTCGAAAGTATAAAAGAAAAAAAATGTTAAATAGCCAGCTGCAAATAAAAAATACCTGAAGGTTTTTCTTAGTTCTGCCCTGAAACTTCCATATTTATTTTTTAAATCTAATACTTCAAAACTTAGTATTAAAATGTTAAATCTGTTCTTACAGAGCTGCTGATTGAAAATGTCAGGGTTTTGCCTACAAATTATCAAACTATTTATACTCTCTTAGTGACTGATAAACTCACAATTTCTAATGTAGGTCCAAATTTATAGAATGCTAATATAACCTTAAGATTCATCTGCCCTGTCAATGCATGTTGTTCTATTTAAAAGAATTTGCTGTATAGAGCTGTTGGAGGAGTCTATTCTGTGACCAGAAAGCTATGAGAGGTATAGGCTGGCCCTTCTGTCACCTACGTTTCACGTATGTCTGTGTGATGAACTTGTCTTGCTTTCCAAGGTGTTCTGCTACTGCTAAAACCACAATCATACCACTTGTAACACTCGGGCTTTGGCTTGGTGAACTCTTAGTTTTTATGGGCAAAACCAGAGTTGGAAAAGGCAGCCTCCACCCGAAGAGGTGGTAGCGCGTATTTTTCCTTTCCTTTTCTTTTTTTCTTTCTTTTTTTTTTTTTTTCCTTAAAAGTTTGCCTGGCACCTTATAGGAAGGCTGAAGATACCGTATCAAGGGCTACTTGAGATGGAGTAGGCAGATATAATGGAAGGAGCCAAAGGAACTCACTGCTCCAGAATTACTTTAGGGATCATTGATCCGGGCAGTTTTCTTCTTTAAGATGTTTGTGAACTGTGGTACTGACCTTTCACTGTAAGCCTTGAAGGACAATTGTTAGGCTTGCCTCTGCTGGTTTCTGCCAGCTATTCTTGGGATACTGGCTGTGTTGTCCTAGTAGGGGAGCCAGTGGTACGTCCGATGATCCAGAGCTGCTCATTCCATTCTCATTAGAGAGAAACTTGAAATAAAAATGTATCAAATGGTCTTTGTTATAAAAACGTCAGCAACTCCAGTTCTATGTTGAATAAGTGTACAAACATAATTTGTGTGTGTGACTTTTCCTACCAGATTTACCTGGAAAGATACACTAAGGTGGTAAAGGTCCTTTTTTTTTATCGCCTTCCATTACTGAAATGCTAGGTCAACCTGAGTACTTTAGTACTAATATCTGGACAGATGATGTTTCAACATTTTAACTGTTACAGAAAGATAAGCCCAAAGCCCTGAAACCCAGATGAATTTACTACAGAACAGTGCGTGAGAACCAGATGTATTGAGCAAGTGCATTCAGAGAGTTCAGCAGTAAATATTAAGACTTCATGTAAAATGCAATGTCCAGTTTATATTGCAGGACTTAAGAATAATGTTAGGGTTTGTACTTGCCCCTCCTTAGAAATAATGCTCACCTTAGCTGTGATTTTTTTGTGTCACGTTTGTATACAGAGCGAGTGTAAAATGTCTGTATTGGGTAAAAGAAGCGTTTTGCATTTTCCTGTGTGTTCTCCTCTGAAATTACAGCTTTAGTTCCCTTTTCTCATATTTATATCTCTTGTATCGTGTTGTTCCACTTAACTTTTTTTCTTCCAGAACGCTTTCGCTCCATATTTAACACTCACAAACTTGTCCAAGAATTTGTTTTCATTGTTGTTATTCATGTAGATATAGTCAACAGCAATATAGGTGTCATGTTCTGAGTTATTGTCCAGCCATGTTGTATTTATGTCTTCCTTTGTTTATTTTTGAAATGCATGCCAGCCAAGAACAGCAGTATTTGTCATGCTGTTCCTTCTTAAGCATTGTGTCTCCAGAGCCTAAACTTTTACTGTTTCTCTAGATGTAAAGGAGCCTGGGCAGTTTTTCTTGATAAAGGTATTGCATTTGAAGTAGCTACTTGAAATACTACCTGGGGCAACAAGTAGTAGCCTACCCTGTAACTCTGTTTTACAAGCTGAAGAGAAAATTAAGGTAGAGAAAAATTTTTGTCAGCTGAGTAGCTCTTTAAAATCTTCATTTAAATGTCTTGGTTTTAAGAGCACAGTTGCTTTTTTCCAACTTTCAGAGTGTATTAAATTTGAAATGGGAAATTCTGTTTTATATTCACCTGTATTGTGTCCTTATATTTGGATAAAGTACATACAGCTGGACCTTGTATTAGTAAAGAAACAGAGTATGAAAACTTATATATTCACAGATGATATTCTGAATTAGGATCAAAGCTCAAAAATGTATTTTATCTGTGCTGTGAAGGAAGCATCATTTGATATGATGTCATTATACACCAGCTCCCTCAACTCCAGCTTATGGAAAACAGTCAGGTGGGGCTTGCTGGGAAGAGATGTTAATGCAGGAGAACCCAAGTTTTGCCCACTCACCTGGAGTCAGAGGACAGTATTAATCCTGAGTCAAAGTAGGTCTCAATGCTTTGTTGTGTTTAAATGTCTTCAAAGACCCGATGACTGTATGTCCCAGCTTGATTGGCCAGAACCCTTCTGTGTAAAGCTCTGTGAGCTGTGGGGTCTCAAACAGCATTTCCATCGCCTCTCAACCAGCGCGTTTGCTTTGCAAATTGATTTTTAATTGTGAGTCAGCTCTTAGTTGCTTAATGCTTCTGTAGCCATCATATTCTGATGGCAGGCAAGAAATTTCATATGCTCTCTGGAGTGAAACTAAGTATGGGGCTTCTGTGATTAAACAAACTTCTAAATTTAAAACTTATGCCAGAAGAGTACCTTTAGGTTTGCTTGTAATGCAGTAGCATTTTCTGTTGGGGCTGGGGGAGATATGCCAAAACCCTGCCTGTTTCAAGAAATTGCAGTGTTTTCAATTGTTAATGGCTTATATAAAAAAGAGAAATCATTCAAGTGTAAAGGATAGAGATTAATGGGAAAAAAGTGGTTTCATTCATATTGCTTCACCTCATTCATTGTCCTCTAAAGGAGTGTTGACTGCTTACTTTCCTCTTGTTTTAGCTGTAGATTATTCTTAGCACCAACAACTTGATCCACTCTTTTTTTTTTTTTCTTCGTTCTCCAGCATTGCCATGGCAACTAAAGAAAATATGACTTCGCAGAGAGGGATGTTGAAGTCAATACAAAGCAAGATGAATACCTTGGCTAGTATCCTTTCCTAAAAATGTGTGTTGCCAGTGCATAAGAAGAGGTATAGTACAATTTTTCACTCTGTCATTTGGGGATGAAAATGCTTTGTGATGTCAGTGGCTGTATAATCTGTCCTGGTGTGTTGTCATTAGTGACAAACAGACCATTTTCTAACCAGTCTCACTAGACAATCTGACTGAAGCATCTTAATGATGAATGTGGTGAATTAGTTGTTTCTACTGAAATTTGAATTCTGCATATAAATCAATGTAGCTTAATTTTCAGGTAGAGATCTGCAATGGCATTTTATAGCCTTCCCTGCTATATGTTTTTGTAAAAGGATAATTTCATTTTACTTCTTGCTTTTTGCTTTCAAGACTGTCCAGAGCTGAAGCTTAGCATACGTTGCTGCTTCTTATGGTTTGCAGCTAAGTGTATCCTCTTGTAAGTGACAGTCTTGTAGATGTTAAGATTTTGGGTTGTTGGTTTCTCCTCGTATTCTGTGCTCATGGCTAAAGATTGTGCTGGACTGTCAAGTCGTGCATGTTTGTCATTTTCCCAATTATTCCTTCCTTTCTATCATAAGGGCCCAAAGAACAACATTAGCATCATCTGATTAGACAGATTACATCCTGAAGAGATGTATCTTGGTAACCCATAAATTTCATTATGGTTCCTAGCAACTGGCAAGGACCAAAAAAAAAAAATCAATAAGCTTTGGTCTTAAAAGATTCTTGGTTCCAAAGACCTGAAGCTCTGAAGCTTACTATCTTGTTGGCAATTGTATTTTGTACATTAAAAGATAGATTTACATCTTTATGATTTTACAGTAGGAGGACTTCTTCCTTATGTGCTATACTTGAACAGTGCGTAGTCATGCAACGTGCATGATTTTCTCAGTCAAATGCCTTTGGTTGTTCCCTTCACCAGTGTTCCGTTAAATAAATTTCACAGATGTTTTATATAACTGCCCCATTTTTATTTTTTTCCATTCTCATTTAAACACAATTATTAAAAGTAACTAAGCCTCACAGACCAGAGATGAAAGTATATCAAATGCTGGTAATTTCGGTGAGCAGGTGATGAATTCTGTGTAAATGTGAACTCTAAGCCGTTCTGTTCTCTTTTTTTTCCTCTGATTGTCTATTATTAGTGAAGTACAGTTGTGATCCTGCTAACTATCCATCAGGGTTTTTTACTGCATCTGCTTTCTCGAGCTTGGCAGTAGTTCTGCATTTCTTGCAGTATTGGGATTACGACATACAGAATTTGGGGTTTGTTAGTGAAGATACTGTTTGCTGATATGACCTTGACTCAGACTCCTTAAAGATCGGTTTCCAGCAGTGAACAGCCTGATTCAAAGGATCAACCTTCGGAAACGACGAGATTCTCTCATCTTGGGTGGCATTATTGGCATCTGCACCATCTTACTGCTGCTATATGCTTTTCATTGATGGATGTTCCCCCATGGACTCTGCTAAACTCACCACCACCATCCCTCCCCCCCAGTCAAGGAAAAGTGAGTGGGGGAAGCGACAGACTTCAAACAGCCTGCTCGTTACGGCTGGGAGTATCAGCATGATGTCTAGAGCTTACGATGGTAGACTGCGACACTGGTTTTGGGTTGAAGCTGCAGTGTTTCTCCTTCCCTGTCACACATACATCTTCTTTTGGGTTATGTTTTGGGGGATTTGTTTGTCTTTAATTCCCTTTCTCACTGCAAGGTAAGTAAATATGGGACGCTTACCAGAACCGGCAGAACATTTTCTGTGCTCAGCGGTGCTGGGGGAGGTCTGTCGTTTGCTGGTAAGTGGAAAAAGATTGTTGGGCTTGCCTTGGGTAGAAACTCTGCAAGAAGCTGGTTTCCCCTGTAGGCCAAGCACAGTACTGAACACTTTTACCCTGTGAGAAGAATATTGCAGCTTTAAGCCGTCAGGTTGCTTTACTACTACACGTTCTGTAATTCCTTTTAACTCATGGTTGAGATACTAGTTATTTCTGCATAATTTGTGCTGTGAAAACTGTGCTTCACATGAATTCCTCAAAGTAAAAAAAGGATTGTTCAGTTCACTTTTTGCACAGAGTATGAATAAACTACTCTCTGAGGAAGATTTGTAAGGTTTCTTGTGGCTTTAAAGGGACTAACAAGTCCTCCTTTGTAAAAAGGGAGCACGGTGTCCTAGCAGCTGTTTACTGTAGTGTTCAGTCATCTGAAAAGTGACCAAACATGAGTTCACCTAAAAGGACTCTTTTGGGTGTAAATAGTTTGATTTGACTGGCATCATAAAGGTCTTTATAAAGACACAATAAGCAGTTTGAAAAGTCTATATTGTAATTTAGATAAAGTTATTCTAATAGCATTAATATTTTTACATTGTTAGTAGGATATAATCTAAACTGTCAATTGGAAATGAAAATTATCGTGGTTATACCTGAGGCAAATGTATCTGCGTGCAAAATTTTTGGACATAACTCCTCATAGTAAAGAGTTGAATGTATGAATAGTGAAACAAGTATTATTTACCATTATCTGGGGGGAAAAATTTATTTTTTGTCCAGACATGCAACACGAATCCTGTTGTGTTTGTGTCTCCAAACAAAGATGACATCAGGAATGGCTTTGATATTGCAAATTCACAAATTACAGATTTTTCTGCTCTTTCAACAACTCTTTTCCATCTGTCATATCATAACCCAATAAATTTAAACTGAGGCACTGAAATATCTTTCTAAGAATTTTATTAACTCTTTTCACAATCATTTTACAGTGCTCCTAACAGATTTCATGTATGCCATTACCCACAAATGTCAAATGGTCTCCAGGTTCTCCTCTGGAACAGAGTCTAGCAGGACAGACGCAATTTTTTACTGCTTTTTACAGTGTCTGCGAAGTACCTGTTGGAGGGAGTAGAGACTTGTGCCTGTGTAGCGAGCAAAACCACAGTGTTGCGCCTAAAATGTTTGTATGAATTTGAAGGCTTATTTGCAGACTTTGTGCTAAAAAGTCAACAAAAGCTTCTAATCAGTCATCTTGTTGTTGGGATTAGAAAGCATTTGGAATTAATACAGTTAAAACTGCGGGGCTTATATTTTAAATAAAGGGTGATCATTTTGTTGATTTGGGATTGTTCCTGGTTTGAAATGAAGTGTTCATTAAAGGGGTTTATGAAAACCCTTGATGGATAAAGGAGGTCTATTATCGAGTTTGTGTGTTGGGAGAGCAAACCTCTTCTCCCCGATGCTTTTTTCTTTGATTCCTTCACCACCACCCTAAGGGACCCTGATCAGCAGTCGTGCTTCTGTTTAGGATTTGTAGGATATGGTTGCTCTATAGTTGGCAATATAAGATCTGCAGTACCGTAAATAAATTCATTTATTTAATCTTATAACCAGTCTTTTTACTGGACTTAATTGATTTGGTGCATATATTTAATCTTATTGTGTGAAAAAGCTGCTATGGAAAATATGTAGATTATAATAAATATGTAAACATAATTGATTTTTCATGTTATGAAAATGTGATGGAGGAACGGATATATTTTAGTATAAAATAACAGAAATGTGCTGAATTACCTCTGATAAAGCTTTACTGGAAATGGTCTCAGTGTTGGCAGCCCCTCCACGGTTTTTATTTGTATTGGTTTTGAGACAGGTTTTTTTTCAAAAATACATTTAATTAACCTTGTAGTCTCCCCTTCATCATCATCTTGTAGTCGCCTAGCAATGTGAGCAGGCGTTTTGCATTGCTCTCAGAAGTGGTGTGCTTGCACGGAGCTGAGGGGAAAGCCTTGCTAATTCTCCTGAACGTTTCTAACAACATGGACCTATAGTTAGGGTAGTGGAACGTGTATAAAAACAGAGGATTGTAGTATTTAATCTCAACTCCCAAATTATAGGTTTGTGTGGCTCCTGTTGCAAAATATATTCTCTTCGGTTTTTCATTCTGTGTGGTTCCTCTTGCTCTAAGGGAAAAAATGTGGTTAAAGAATTCTCGTTTCTGCAATTCCTGGCAAAGTTGCAGTTTCATAACCAAATAGAATTGTCCTAAGAAAATTATTGCTAAGCCATACAAATGAAGTGAGTAAATACATAATATTTCTACAGAGCACGTTTCACACACACACACACACACACTTTTTAAATTTCTGCTTTATTCTTGCCAGTACACAAGCACCTATGCGAAACCCATCCGACAACCCCTTAGCTCGGCACCAAAACGTAAAGGATCGTATTGATAACTTCCAATGCCACGCTTCACGTAGACACGAATATTTTTATTCTTGTTTTTTAGACAATGGGGTTTTTTACATGTTTATCTGATGCTGGTTGCTAGAGCAGAGGAATGGCATTTGGGCAACACCCAGTATTGCGTGTTCAGTGAATAGTGAGCGTTCGTGTGGCTGTGGCCCAGACCGCAGCAGTCACTTATCCCCAGCCCTCGTGGGAGCGTGCCTGAGCAGGGGTGGAGGCAGGGCTTTGCTCTCCGGGTGCTGGGACCAAGCAGCATGGTGCTTCTGGTAATACAAGAGTTTGCCCTTCCTGGGAAGGCACAACACTTTTTCTTATTCAATATTGATTTCAGGAGCTTTTGCATATCGAAGTGTGGTATAAATTCCTACTGGATTCATTACACTGAATAATCAACTAGAATTTTTCATTTGTGGTTTTAGAAATCCTTTCTTTTGGACAGTCTTACGATTACTGTGAGAAGAGTCAGTTCTTTGCTGGATGTCGAAAACGAAAGAGCAAAAGTGGATTTTCAGGTGATATGAAAGTTTCAGATAACTTGTTGATGGTTTGTCCTCCCTGAAGCTCCCCCAAAACTGCTACACAGGGAGCAAAGTCAGGTCCACCACTTCTGATTGTGTCACTCATTTAGTCAGGACTGTTTTAGCTCTCTAAACCTAGCAGCTAGTTTCCCAAGATCACTTGATGCATAACCTTTTCCTATTTTTACTTTTTTTTTTTTTTTTCCTGAAGCTTTCGTTTGAAACAGGAAGGAGAGGTAACAGCTGTATCAGTTCTGAAGGAGGAAATAATTCTGAAACTCCTTATAACAGTGTGGGATTATGAAATCGTGCAGTGGTTCTGTTGAGCAGTGTGCAGGACAGGAGACCTCAGTGAAAGATACACTGAGACAAAACTGAGCCATATCCTAGGTGACATCTGCAAGTCCTCTTGGTGCCCTGTATCTCTCCTGTCGACTGGATATTTGAAACCAGTGTGATGTTTTCAGTTCCAAATACATAAGCGGTTGTTGGTCTGTCTACTACTGAGTGCGGAAAACAGTTTAAATAAACACTCAAGACAAAAAACAAGACCCTTTCTCACAAAATATCCCAGTCCAGACCCTTGTAAACAATTTTCTGATTGCACTTTCTGATTTTTTGCTTTTCATATAGCTTCTTGAAACTTATTTTATTGTAACTGTAATTATTTTTGTTCTCACCTATTGTGCATTCTCTGTATGTATTAAAAAAAGCTTTGATATGTAATTTAATAATAAATTAGAATTCTAAGCAAGGTGCTTGGTTCTTTCCCCATGACAGTCTTTGCCTACTTAAGCTTCAGGGAAGACGCAGAAAACATTCATCTCTCCAGTTTGGGATTGTCACTGAACATACGAATTAGTTTGTTCTCCAGTTTTGTACCAAGTATCAGATGTGATGGAGCATTTCCTGACCCAAAGTGCTCGGTTTGGCAGGATGTGTTCCTTGTGCCCGCATGTGCATCCGCATTGGAAGGGTCTGAATATAGTAATGACTTTTTTCCTGCTGTTCTTTGACAGATGGAACAAGGATGGTTTTCTTTAGGGTAAGCTTTAAAAAGTTTTTTATATATCCATTGTATAAAACATTTAATTCCCAAAAGCACACCACAACTGATGTTGATCTGAAGCATAAGGTGCCTCCCTCCTCATTTTAATACCCTTCTCAGTAGTGGGGTACCTTCTTCCCACCCCCCCTTCTGCAGTCACAACACAAACACCAAAAATAAGCCGATACTTTGAACGCGGTGCGAGCTATTGTAAAAAGTCTCTCCGTGAAGTTCTGTCGGATCCTGTAGTTTTCTAGCGCTGCTGTGGTCTGGACCACCTCCATCCTCAGGTGTTCAGGCAGCATCAATGTCTGAAGCACCTATCTGTACCTGGTGTTTTTGCAATTGGCACGAAATCTTTCAATGCCACTCAAATTTATTTTCTCAAACAAGAAACCCTGCCTGGCAGCGTGATACCCGTCTGTTTGCATAAGGCTCGGAGTGAAGAGAGGTAGTTCTCTTCATTTCAGAGCTGTCGTGCTGTGCCTGTAATGCTGCTTTAAAGTAGAGAGGGATTTCTGTATCCTTAATGTGCCTACTAAATATTCAGGGATGACCAGATGCTTTCTCAAGGGAGGGCTTTGACTGTATGTTTCGAGTTAAAGAAGAAACTTCAAAAACTGTTTTGAAAATGGAAAGGCCATTCTGGTTTCAGGTAGTGGGAAGTGCAGTTAGTTTTTCCAGTTTGTGCCACTGGTAATAAGTGGTGCATAAAATTCCATCTTCATTTGGATTAGAAAATAAATTATTAATAGAGCTGAATCCTTTTTTCCAACTCCCTGTACAGTCAATAATTTATAGTGGCACAGGCGTAAGATATATATTTTTAACCATCCGCCTCCCAGAATGCTGTTGTTCATATTGAAAACTGCTGTCCTTCCTGACAAGCTCAGGCGCAGTGGGTGTTCGTGCATTATGGATGAGCCGTGCTCTGCTCCTTCACTCCGGTGCAATTCCACGAGCAGATTTCCTGCTGAAAGGGAGCTGAGCGCTCCATTAGAAATTCATTGGGAGAGACAGGAGAGTCTTTGTTTTATCCGTTTCGCTGAACGTGGGAGATGTACTGCTGCGTGGACTTGATTTTTGAATGTTTTAATAGAAAAGCTCAATGTTTACAGTAGGGATTTACATTTTCTGAACGCCAGCCCTTTAACCAAAACTGGGCTCTTTGGGTACAAAAGCTGTGCTGCCAGTGCCTGTGCCTCGGCGTCCAGGCTGTGCTCATTAAACGCTCAGAGCCTGCCGTTGCCTTCATCTTCCCCCTTCTTTGCAAGCTCTTTGAGAGGCTTGGAGCATGTGTGCCGCTGCTCGTCCCTTGCTTAATCCTTCCCTGTCGCTGCAGCCCTCCTTGCTCTTTGTTCTTAATGGGACCCTGAGGCTTTGCTAACCCAGTTTCGATAGCGCTGCTAGGAAAGCAGGTCTGGCCGTAATCAAAGTCCCTCTGCCTCTGAAACGGCATTTGCAGTTTTCTCATTGTGAATTATTTTCTGGTTGGCTTGACTTTCACGCCCTGGGAATCCTCTGACAGCCAGTGGTGTGATTTTTGGGATGTCTTCCGCGATTGTGTCCGGTTAGGTCTTACACCTCGTGTTGTTTTACCTTTGTCCGCTCGCTGCGCTGCCCATCAGATTCTCCTACCTTGTTTCCTGGGTGTTTGGCTTCAACTAGACATTTCAAACACATAAATTTATATTTTTGGTCTCATAATTTGCATTTCTTTTAAAAAAATATCTGTCCTTACTTTGAAGTCCAGGAGGGCTGTCCCAGGTGACCTGACGCTTATCGATCAAAACCGCACCTAGAGCTCTAGCTGAAAATTCACTGATAACCGCTTTGGTGCCGGAGCCCAGCATGCTCTTCCGCAAATGCTGTAAACAGGTCGAATTTGGTCCCTTCAGATGTTTTATTTCTTTTCTTATCTTCCTTGCCCATACCCATCCATTTGATGCCAGGTTCTTGGAAGCGGAGACAATATTCTTCATCTCTTTGTCTTTCTAGAGGTGCGCTGAGAAGAACGAGAAGCTCCTCGCTGCGGGTTGCAAAGTCCCACTGAGCTGTTTGCTACGCAGTGGAAACTTTAAGATGTTCGCTGGTGCGCGTGCCTGCGTGTGTGATCTGCTACAGATCCGTCTGACTTCAGACCTGTGCTGAGCTGGCTCCTTTCAGAGTAAAATGCTGCTGAAATGTCAGATTTTTTTTTTTTTTTTAAGGGAACCTTTTCTTAAACCTCTGCGGGATGCTCAGGAATATCGCAGGTGTAAAAAGAAACGGTGAGTAGCTGTGGAAGTGCTGACCCGGTGTCCCTGGCGGGTCTGGCTGTTGACACACACCAATCGTTTCTTACGTTAAAGCGTAACTGGACCCTGCGAGGACCTCGTCGCTGCTGGTGGGTACCTGTGTCACGGTGCTTGAACGAGTGGCAGAGCCCGCGGGTGTCCCCCGCCGTGCAGCGTGGGGGGCGAGGCTGAACCGACCCTTGGACTTGGTCAGCCTGTCTCCGTGATGCGAGAGAAACGCCCGAGCAGAGAGGCCGAGTGCAGACGGGGGCATACGTGGATATTTCCCTGCTGTGCTATAAATGGAGTTCCCTCTAGGTCAGGCATGTATCACCAATGCTAAATTTACTTTAAAATATTACTGAGGTGGGGAGGTTTGTGAGTCAGGTCTATAAAAGCATGCACTGCTTATGTAAAGAAATGGAGCTCTGAGAGAGGCAGAAGGCAGGAGGGTGCTCAGCCTGCGGCAGAGCCCGTTCCCGGTGTATGCCTGCCCTCTCGAAATGGAGAGGTCTTTGTGTTCAGAGAGCGACCGCTCCTTCAGGAGCATCCGTACCTTACAGCAGGACCGAGGGATCTGCTGGCCGGATCTTCCTGCATTTCCATACATTTCAGGAAATGTAAATAATTTTCAAGCCTACACTCTGGCTTAGATTAAGGTGTGGGGTTTTTTTAAAAAAAAAAAAAAAGAAAAGAATGAACATTTGGGGGATGAGTAAGTTCAATTCCTGTAATAATTCAGGGATACATCGGCTCCAGTTGTGCCGCGGTGCCTCTGGGAGGGGAAAGCAGGGACGCGAAGGATGCTGCCGTGGGCATTTCGGTATTCAGACCTGTTTCACTCGTTCAGGTGTGTGTATCTGGCCTGGGAAAACCTGAGGCTCCCGGAGGCAGCTGTGCCTTTGCTAGCAGAGCATCGCTGTGCGCTTTGCCGTGTCGGACGGGCAGACGCTGGCCGCTCTGCACCACCACCAGCCTCGGGTCTGACCACACACACAGCTACGTCCCAGGGGAACGAGCTTCTCCTACGCTTCCCGAGCAAGAGACGTTCCTTGACTCAGCAGCCGAGTCCCTTCTGCAAGTGCGGTGCCGCTGATGCCCTTCGGAGGTGGGTGCTGGACTGGCCGTGGGCTGGGAGCTCCGGGCAGGTGGCCGAGACGAGCCGTCGCCTGGGCAGAGGGGGAAGGGCCTGGTCTACAGCTCTTAGCTCAGGTTTTTTGGGATGCTTCAGCTCATACCCACTGTATGTTTTGCACTGGAGAAAACCAGAGTAAAAATAGAGCGTGGTTTTAGAGCTTTAAAGGTACCAGGCCTTACCAACATTCCTTTAATTTTATTATGGTTTGCTGGGAACCGTGGCTGGCTGCTTCAGCCTGGGAATGAATTACAGGGCAGTGGGTGAGGTGCTGCTCTGTTTTTCTGCCCAGCTGGAACTGATGAGGTGATCCGTCACTGGGAAAGAGTATAAAATACGGGGTTTATGAAATTGGACCTGAGACCAAATAATTGGAAGAAAATGCTTTAAATCTGTGGCCTATAATTAAACATTTCCAAGAGGCAGTGAGATACAGCGAGCTCAGCAGAAGGAGGCATTTTGCTGGGAAGAATTCCTGTCTTTGCTTTGTTTCACGCTGTGTGCTATTAAAGCAAACAACTTCGCAAGCTTCAGAAGCATTCGGCAGCTCTTGACCAAGAATAGCATCTAACGTTACAGCTAAGCTGGAAACAATGAGGGCCATCAGTCTTTTTTTTTTTTTTTTTTTTTTTTAAGCGCATAAACTATAGGTAGCTTAGCTCACCGAGAAATCCCCATGACTCTATTTTAGGTATTCTAGAGATTGCAGGATGGGAGTTTTCATCTTCTGAAGGATCCAGCAGTAACCACCATAAAGGAAAGGTCCTCATTTAGCGTTAGAGCAGTGCCCTGACCTGCCGGTGCAACGCATATGTACACGTGCAAGCCTCCTCTTTTCAATTCTAGAAATCATAACCACCGGTCCTTCTACAAAGTTTATCAAATATGTCTCGTCTGATTAAAAAAAATGAGTTTGAGATGCGATAGAAGCGTCTACCTTGTGCCTTGTAGGATCAGCGAGACTCCTGATTAAATGTCTCGCTGTGTAGATGTGGGAACCGTGGCTGCGTCGCTCTGCGTTTGCAGGGCAACGGCGACAGCTTTGAACTGGAGGCAACGTGCAGAGTCGTGCTGCAAAAAAGTCTTCATCTGTAAAGGGGAAGGCTGGTTCTGGGTAGGAGAATAGGAAGATGGAGGCTTTTGGCATCTTCACAAGGTCAAATTCAGTTTTTCTCTGCTCTTTTAGTGGAGCCCACCAGGAGTGTATTTGGTGAACTTCAAATTTTGAAGGAGACATCTGCCATACACCCTAATTTTGGGGTTTTTTTGTGGGTTTTTTTTTTAATCTCTACAGCTAAGAACCTGTTCTGCGAGTAGAGCAGCGTTTGGGGTGCAATCTGTTATTTTTTCTGCCCAGCATTGCTCTACAAGCCCCTTGCGTCTCTGCGGACTGGAATGAGCTGCGCCGGGGCCAGGCGTGTTCGTGTGCTGCTCATCACGAGCTCTTGCTGCTGCAGTTCCGCAGCCCTGAGCTCTCCTGGTGCGATCGCACGATGCTGCTGTCTGCAGGGCTCCAGCTCTGTCACCTCACAAATGACTTGCCAAGAGGCTCTGCCATGGCTTTGGGGGTGCCCAAGGAAACCCTTAGCTGCACACTTGTTTCTTCAACAGCAGCCGCTGTTAGGAATGACAGAGAAAATGGAAATGTTTTCCTTGTGCTTTCCTTGGAGCAAAATCGTGGAAACCAGTTGAAGAGCTGGGGACCAACTTTTTGTTCTTTGCTCGAACCCCAAAGCTCGTGCAAATTTATTAGCAAAGACAAACATTAAGAGGTGAACGGAGAGCCTATAGTGTTTAGTAGAAAACATATGCAACATGGAAATTGGATGTAAACCTCTTGCTGTTCCTTTGCGAATCTATTATACATGAGCCCATCAGAGCAGCATATTAATAAAACAGGAGGCTGAAGCACTTGGCACTCCCATCGCTTTAGCGAAACATCAGAGGCGACGCTGGCGGCTTCGGTCTTTGAAGTCGGGAACTTGCATCTGCCCGGCTGCTTCGGTGACACGGTCAGGATGCTCCGAGGGGAATCTCGCCACTGAAGGGAAATCTCTCCATCCTGTGGGGGGTTTTATGTGAGTAAAATCCTCCTTCTCCAGGACAAAACCATTGTTCTTTCCTGCTCAGCCTTCTTGCCTGCTGAATTCTTGAAGCAATACACAAAGAAGGCCAAAGATGGCTTAAAGCAACCTCAGACATCATATGCTGAGATCCAAATTCCATCTGTTCCTCGAAAGCTCTCCCCACCAGGACCGCTCTGTCCTAGTCTTTTGTTATGCACGGGGACCACCGACCACAACCACCAGTCCCTTTGCTTTACTGAACACTAAGAGTTAAGTTACCCCGAATTTTCTAAGCAGCTACGTTTCGTTTCTCCATCAGGACAAATAAAGGTGGCGGTTGGGACCTCCACTGTAATCGCGCTCGTGTTGCCGAGGGCCCTTGTGCAGGCAGTAATACCTCTCGCGCTCCTGGATGAGCAGAGGCAGCAAGGGGCTGCTGCTGCTGAATAGCACGGGCTTCGTACAACGTCTAACCTCAGTGCAAAATGGGAGTAGCTGTAGCGTGGTGTAAGTTTGGACGTGCGTGGCTGGGAGTAAGTATTCGTGGCCGGTGGCTCTTAAAGATAGAGGTTTGGGCAGCTGATATCCTAGCCCTAGTATGTGAAACTAACCATCAAGAAGAACACTGATTTAGGTAGCGTTACAAGAGTACGGAGGAGTAAGGACCAGCAGATCTAGTCAGACTTGCAGTTTTCAAAGCAACGGGGAATGGATGCACCAAAGAAATACGCTTAATTTGTTAAAAATGTATTAGCAAGCTGCAGAGCCCAGTAGGAGACGGGTGGTGTGGTGTAAGAGAAGGGTGATGGGATAAACGAGAACGCTGAGCTCGCTGCCGTGTGCGTGTGAGGCTGCAGAGCAGCTCTGTCTCGCTGGGAGCTGTCTGGGCAGCGATGCGCCGGTGCCACGCTGCCTGATCCGTCGGGAACCTCAGGGACAGATCCAATACTGACGCGAGCTCTGGCTTATGGGGGCTAGGCTTTGTGCCGTGGGCAGCGGCAGATCTGGAAGAACTAATTACTGTTCCTTTGATAATTTTGAATAACAAACAGACCTGTTTTTCATGAGTTAACGAACATTTAATCTGCATCCTTCTCTGGCTTTGAGTACCTGGGGGGGTTTCCTATTTATTTTTTTTTTCCCTTTCCAGAAAAAAACCTTACAGCTCGCACCTTTAAGAAAGGAAAAAAGGTACGTATCATAACATCGCCTGTGAAAACGACGGGCACACCAAAGCTGATGTGTCCCATCAGAGGCTAAGGGATTTGGGTTTGGACCACTGAGGTGGTCTTGAACGGTCTGTTCATCCTGCTGCCTCGCCAACACGGGCGTAACCCTTCCCTAAAGGTGACCGCAGCGAGTCAAACAGCTGAATCTGTTTCCTTGCAGCATTTGCTGCTGAGTTATTACCCAGTGGGCTCCGTCGGGTGAGCTGCCCCTGGGGGAGCGGAGCCCCGGACCTCCCGGGCTGCTGCGGCAGCGCTGGTGGCTCGGCGCTCCTTCACGCAGCGGGGCGTTTGGGTGGGGAGCCACCGCCTCTTGCCTTGGGGGGAATCTCATCGCAGGACGCGCTCCAGGCAGGGCCATTAAGTACGTCGGTCGCTGAATCACGCTGCAAGTTGCCAACGTTGCAGAGAATTTACATCTATCTTTTTCCATCACGGACACGGATGAAAGTGGAAGCGCTGCGCCTGATACCAACTCTGGGGCCAGAAAGTCTCATTTTTGGTCCCTGCTGCTGGTGGTGGCGCCTGCCTCCCGTGGGCGTGCTGCTTTGCTGGGAGAGGGAAGGAGTCGTCCTCGGGAAGCCGCGGGACTGTGCTACCTCCTGTAAGTCCTACCCTGAAGTCTGGACAGCTTGAGCGTATTGCTACAAATGAGAGAGCTGTGGAAGACAACTAATTCATCTCAGACTTGGCAAGTCTTCTGTCCAAGCTGGGCTTGGTTGGAAGCTGCGTTGCCGTTCATTCCCGGAGGATGCCAGCGACGCGCAGCCGGAGGAGGGTTAGGATTCAGCTGAGTGAGGTGGTTGTGCAACTAATCTTCAGTACGGATCGGTAGCCTCGACTGACCGGTGTGCTGTTACACGGAAATAAACTGGTAGTGACCCAAGGTGCCTGTTATACAGAGTCAACAGCCTTCCAGTGTGGCTGGCTGGAAAAACTCCTCCTGGGAAAAGACTGAAAGCCGATGTTTTCAGAATTTTAAAGCCTTGACTTAAGAAACTTTAAAAAGGACTTGCTTCCTGGGAGCTGCTCGCATTTAGGCTTTTTAAGTGGAGACCAAATATTGGTGTGCATTCTTGAAATCTACGGTATTGACCAATAATTTTGGGGTTTGAGCAAATTTGGAATTTGTTCTCCGGCACTTGGTCGTACTATTGAACTGCAGCGGTAGGGCCAGCAAGGAGAAGCAGTTCCCAGTGACCGCTCCCCATCCCGTCCCTGCGCGCTGCAAGCAAGGAGGATTTCTCCTGCTTCCCGGGGCTGGCGTGTCCCGTGTCCCGGCCAGCTGGAGACCTCCCGCAATAGCTGCGCTCTCCGAGGAGCTCGGTGCCGCTTGTCTCGGCAGCACAAGGCTGATCTGTCTGGGCCTTTCTCTGCTCTGACTTGTGCTGTTTCCTCTGCCTTTTCCTTACGTGTATTTATTCGCAACCCACTGCACCCAAAGCACCAGCTGATCTACTCGCTCTTGGAGTGGGAAGTAATAGTTAAATGAGTAGTCTGGATTTTTTTTTCTTTCTCATTTAGACAGAAGAAACAAGTTCAGCTTTGACCATGCATGTTACATTTTAATTTTTTTTCTCATGCCAAGAAATACAAAGAAAGTATATAAGATATACCATATCATCCTGCAGAAAAAGAAACATTTATCAGCAAAGAGAAGCGCCCAGCTGCAATTCCTGATGTGTTTATGCTGTGTGTGAAACACGGCTCTTCCAGTTTGGCTTCAAAACAGGAGGAGCCGGTGCATGGACGGCGGTGACAGCAGTGGGGGGGTAGACCCTGCACTTCCACGCGAAGAATCGTGTCCTGGGCACCGGCTAACGAGGGCGCCAGCTCCGAAGTGGTAACAGGGTTGCCTTGGTGAATCCTGCACACATTCCCTTTCTCATGTTTCTTATTCCGGATGGATATTTATAGGTTTGAGTTTCGCTACCTACTGGTGTCAGCAAATGCTTTACAAATATTCCCACTTTGAAAAGGCTGCTTCCCCCCCCCCCAACCCCCTTGGCTTGTGCCCAAGCATGGGAGTTTTCAGTCTAAACCTAACGGTCTTTGCCAAAATTAAAGGACATATGCCGAAAGAAAATCGACCTTAAATCTGAAATTATTTCAGCTTGACTGTGCAGCCCTGGCTGTGGCTCTGTGATAAGTAACAAAGTGATGGGGCAAGGTTGGGGGTATCAGGGGGAAAAAAAAAAAAAAGAACAAGTCATGGGACCAGCCCGGTGGGTGCGTTTCTGCAGCCTCTCCCCGGACTCGGACTGAATGGAAACGGAGTTTTAATTTTGTATAAAAGGCAGGATCTGCTCCCCTCATCTACATGGAGAAGTCTGTGTTTGGAAGGGCAGCTGCTGCGGCGGTGCAGGCTGGAGTCGGCAGCCAGCCCGGGTCAGAGCCTTCGAGGAGCAGGTTCCCTACCCCTCGCTATCCCCTCTCAGCAGCGCCTGGCGATGGCGTCTCGTTGCCAACAAGACCCGTCCCGGGTTAAAGGAGAGGCAGAGGATGGGAGGGAAGAGCCTGTGAGACTCGTGTGTTGCTCTAGGGGTGGAGATGCTGAGGGGAAAGCACGTTAAACTGGCAAAGATGGGGAGAGAGGGGTGAACTGGGATGGAGCGAAATACCGACCAGAAAAAGCAAACCCATCGTTACCGCAGCAAACTTTGAAATCAAATCTTTTGTCATTTTCTCTCCTCCCTTTCTGCTCAAACCCCTTCAGCCTCCGCTGAGGCACCAGCGCGTTGCTGTGACCAGCGGACTCCTGCCAGACCTTTTCCGACCGTCGGTCGCTGCATCCTACGGGAAGCTGCTATGAAACCAAGCTGGCTCGTCTGCTCGGCACCAGCAGATCACTTGTTTGGCTTGAGCCTTCGGTCTAGCATTGCTGCGCCCAGCAAGGGCTCCTGTGTGCCACCCCGCAGAGCCCAGCTGTCCCCCAAACCCTGGGGAGAAGAGCCCAGGGACACCAGTGCCAGAGAGGTGCCATCAGCCACGCGCTCAGCTCAGACTCTTTTTCTCGAGCAGCTCAAACCGTGTATTTATATCCCACCAGGACCTCACACTTGTCGATCGTAACTCCTACTGCAACTTACATTTAGAGACGTTTCCCACCTTCTCCATTTCTTCAGCAAGCTATCCTCCTACCAGCTCAACTTCGCTGTCAGGTAAGGCTGGATTGCCACCGCATCACTTGGATCTCTCGCCTCTCCTTCACCGGGGGGTAGAGGTTGGCCAGACCCTGAGGATTTCATGACTGTTGTGGTTGTGAACACCTAGAAAACCGGATTCTGGCGTGCTTAGAGGAGGCTGCAGCAGGTGGCAAAGAGCTGCGACCTAAGTAATAGGGCTTGTTGGTGGAGATGGAGAGGGAAAGTCTCCTCATGACAGAGTTTTTGTGATTGCCCTCCTGTGTGCTAAACACGAAGTTAAGGAGAGGAGTGGTTGTGCCTGGATGTGGAAAAAAAGATGATTGACCTTAGGTGAACAGTAAATCAGAAAAACAGTCATGAGGGACACTGTTGTTCCCCAGATGTAGACCAAAGGAGGAAACTTTCCTGCTGCTGGCCTCAGGATGAAGTTCTGCCATGATTTGGCTCCTCGTAACGCGATCGCAGGTGAGGCGTGCGTCAAGGGCTGGGGGCTCAGCGATTTCTTCCTTCACAAATACAAATTAACGCACCCGAGAGAGCCGATTAGGCAGCTGAGCTGGGGTAAACCCGCGTGTGACGTGGAGAGCAAGGACCTAGTGGCAAAACCTTTGCAAAGTGTATCAGGCTGCAAAATGTACGGAGAAGTTGGGGGAGGGCAGGGAGAAGAGACTTTCCAGATAACGCTGGGGAGTTGGTTTCTCTGGCACTGGAAAGCCGGGTTACAAGGAGAGCCAGTGTTTGGTCAGGAGTAGAAGCTTTCCCCTGGATTTAAGTGCAGGGTAAGAACCAAAAAGCTGTATTCAAGAGTGCAGCACAGTGCAATTGGATCTAATCAGAAAGGAGATTAATGATGAAAGGAATTTAAGTGTCTTGGTTTTGGTTTTTTGTTGTTGTACTTAATAGTGAGATGAGAAGCAGTCGCCTCAGCAGCCCGATGATAGGGGCTGAGACAGGAGGCACAAACCTCGTTTGGAAGCATGCAACAAATCCTCACGGTGGGGGGGTTTTGGGAAACCTCCTGCCTTCTCCTGCATTCAGATGAAATCTGGTCCCTTACCGCTCTGTGCTTCACCAGCCTGGGGCTTCTCCTGGCAAGGACCATTGCAGCTGCCTCGCAAAGTCCTTTTGTTCCTACAGTTGCTGGTAATCCCAGTCCATTTCGATGTGTAGCGTGTGTTTGCCTAGATCCCTTTGGAAAAATCAGATTCAAAGGAAATTTGTATTCATACGTGTTTCTGTTAAGGAGGAGAAAGAAAAACAGGTTTCTTTTTGGAGCTGTACGGTGCGTGTGACTCTGAGCACCTTTACCATCCGTGCGATCAGAGCAGCGTAACACTAACCCACCTCGTGGGGTGTCGCAAGGTTTAACCCTCTAAATGTGGTAAAGCACTTCAGATGAAAGGCTGTATATAATGATGAAAGAGCATTTAAATTCTTCCTTAATAAATACTTGGTGCTCTCAAGTACTATAAATCACTGCGGCAGTTTTCCCTGAATGTCGGATCTTCCTGCCCAAGGAGGAGCTTGCTCAGCTCTTACCATAAGCTGAATTTCAGCGGCTCAAAGGGCAGAAGATGCACGGACAGACAGCGCTGCCCTTACCTGGCTCAGAACAAACAATACGTGTGTTTCCTAGCAAGCAGCTTTCGAGTTCAAGCGTTAAAGAAGGAAACGTTTGGGGGATTTGATGGGATTTCATCAACCGTAAGATGAGCGTTTGGATCACCAAGGGAGGGTTTCTGAAGAGCTCGGGAAGAAGAGATCTGGTGCCAAGGGGCACCCGGCAGCGGGCGGGAGCTCGCACCCCGCAGCGCTCAGTGGCCCCAGTTTGCTGAAGCTCACAAGAAATGAACTGCGAAAGAAAGGTCTGTTGCAGATTTGGTCCGTTTTAGAAACCAATGGTTTGTAACGAAGCGCTGGCAAAGGGGTGGATGGGAACGGAGCCCCAGAAAGCGCTGTGGCGATGCGCTGTCGCTGCGAGTCCCTGGAATCCCTTAGAATGGAGAGCAAAATGTGAAGCGTGTCTAGGGCATTTGGCTTTCGTAGCCCCTGGATTCAAATAACGCCTAGCAAAAGAAAACACGTTAAAGAGGAGCAATTAAACAGACAAGAGAATTTTCGCAGCGATGCCCGTGGCTTTGCACGTTAGTTACTGCCGAGTAACTACAGCGTGACTTTACAGCGGACCACTGCCCTGCGCTGACCCCACGTGCCCACTCGCGTACGCCAGAGAAGTCAGTGCCAGGTGGTTATCGTCTCGTGGCGTTTCTTACGGCGTGCGGGAGATTCTCCATGTAGACAAGCCCTCAGGAGCATTAATTTGGTCTAAGTTTGGTGGTTTTTTTTTTTTTTTTCCAGGAGATTGGTGGTGGGGAGCAGAAGTGCCCTGAAACACCTTAGTTCTCGGCGCAGTCCGTATTTCTGGGTCCCAGGCTGTCAGCGAGAGACGACAGAAAGGCCGGGGAGCGTGGCTCTTGGCCACGTACTTGTGCCCGCAAAGTTTTGATAAAAGAGAGAGGCTCAGCTAAGATGGAGCCAATGGATATGGCCAGAAGCCATCTACAAAGCCTGAATAAAACAACAGGCGATGAAACTTTGCATAGTCTGGGCGGTCAGAT